>NC_041707.1:27803576-28115076 GCF_900700375.1 Denticeps clupeoides
ATGTTTTGTTCAGACTGTGGGAAAAAGTTGGTGGAAGAGTCACCGAACTTTTGCAGCGGCTGTGGCAAAAGGCTTTATGACGCATCTAGCATCGCAGACACGTCACTCCCATCGAGTAAGTTAATAAGCATGATAAAAGGTTTGTTTTTATGGTTGTATTAGCCTAGCATTAGCTGTTTCCAGACCATAACAGACCAGAGGGCTGTTCCACGAAGCGAACTCGGAAAATCGAGGCTCATTTGAAAATGCACACCGCTGTCAAAATGACTGCTCAAGACCTTTCAAGTAGTGAAGGTTTGGGGGCAGTTCTAGTGTTAAACAAACCTCACAGCTAGGGTGCCACGAACCAGGCTTGTCCACAAGCATATTGCATAGTGAATAAGCTGAATTACTACAGGTTAGCTTGTTCCTTTATTAAGCCGTGGTTTTCAGAGTGAGCCTGGCTTTTGGGATTAGTTTTTTAAGTGCACTGCAACAGCATTCCAGTGTGCTGACCCCACTCATATGCATATATTCAATTTAGCAAGGCGGAAAGGAACCACTACATACATTAAAAACTGAAGGAAAAACAGAAGGGCTGGAGCACTCCATTGAGTCCAAAAGTTCTATTAGGTGCAAAAAAGGAAAGGCACTAAAGTGTCAGCACAGTGTGTGTCTTCGTCAGAGTAACTCTGACCCTTCTGTTTTTCATTATGGCTGTCCATCAGCTGTAGAGCAACTCGTGAGTGGATGACGCGCGGAGTGCCTTTTTACACATTCAAAACTGAAGTTCAGTTTTGAATGTGTAAAACCCAGCTATGTCCTTCAGGGTTAAATACAGTTCTGTGGCTGATTCCCAGTCTTGTGGCTGCTGCAGTGTAGAGCCTATTCCTCAATGTTTGAATCACCACACAATCCAACCGGTAGCCTCTCCTCAGGAAATGCATCCAGTTCCCTCTCCTCAACAGCAAATCCACAGTCTCTTGAACCATATATGCAAAATGAAAATAGAACAGCTGACGATATGGAACTATATAAATCAACGCATGCAGTGACAGGTTATAAACTGCTCTATCACACTTATGTGTAAAATTATGAATATATATTAACCAACTTAAGCAATAAGACAACAATTTGCATTTAGTTTAATGCAAAAGCTTAATTCATTTTGATAAGAACTCATACCTGTGAGGCAAGAGATAGAGTTCGTTTGGAATCCCCCCTGGACACGATGCAAGTCTGCTTGGCCGGATCCTGTGTTTGTTCCAGAGGTGTTTGCATTCATCCAGGTCTGTCTGTAGAACCCTGCTGAAGCAGAATCTCAGCAAGCATTGGTGTTCGTGGCTTCCATTGAAGTTTCCAGAGTCTCTTAGGTCTCCAAACAAGTCCATCCAAAACTGAGACCTGGGTATATAATTAGTAATATTTAAGTATCAATTTAGCTTTATTCTTGGTCATTTTATAGTGTTTGAAAAAAAATATCCCCTCTTACATTTTGGTCTAATTTAAAACATGCCACAAATGGATGTCAAACAAAGTAATGCATATTAGTTTTCCATAAATATGGTAGCGACCCAGCAGTAATGTTATTGTTAAAATGCTGTATTCTTTTCACTCTGCTCTGTGTGTTGGTTGTGAGGACCCTCTGGTCTGCTATGGTCTGGAAACAGCTAATGCTAGGCTAATACAACCATAAAAACAAACCTTTTATCATTCTTATTAACTTACTCAATGGGAGTGACGTGTCTCCGATGCTAGATGGGTCATAAAGCCTTTTGCCACAGCCGCTGCAAAAATTTGGTGACTCCTCCACCAACTTTTTCCCACAGTCTCAACGATTTTGGGAAAAAGACATATTGCGATTATTGAGATCAATATTGCGATATGCGATATGATAAAGGACACTTGCTTGTATATCAATGAAAAGTCACATACTAATAGTGAAATGTTTAATTTCAAAGTGAAACATACAAACTACTTATAACAACCTGAAATGCCCAGTGCTTTCAAAATGCAATTTCTACAAAATAAATCACAAAAAACTCTTTTACATTACTGTCGAACGACAAGCCCTGGTAAGGCTAAACAACTGTTTTGATTATATTTGGCCATTATAAAATCCCGTATTATAGTTCTTACGTTTAACCAAAAGGTTGTTTGGAGGCTGACTTGAACACAGGAATGCATAGCTTTGCTAGCTTAGCTAAGGTTAAGATTTGTAAACTGAGATGAATTTCTTTAGGAAACCTTCAAAGTTTGAGAAAAGTTAACTAAACAGCTAAGAACAGTCTAAATAGTTAATGCCTACGTTTAGCCAAAACGCTGTTTGGAGGCTGACTTGAACACAGGAATGCATAGCTTCGCTAGCTCAGCTAAGGTTAAGACTTATAAAACGGGATTTTATAATGGCCAAATATATTCAAAAGAATTGTCCAACCTATGAAATGTAATCCCCCGGGATCTGGTTTGGAGCGTACAGCGGTTTGTACAGCCCCAAGCAGCACAAGAATGAGGCATTTTTATGCACTTCTCTCCATAGACATGTATATGCTTCACGCAGAGCCTCTCGCAATATGGCGGCGACGTTGACGTACGATGCAGCGCGTCATGCGGCGTCTAACCATATGTCTCCGAATCGAAAGTCATGTGACCAATCACGTCACATCCGACTGAAGTGAGACTTCAGTCAGCTCGCAAACTTTGAGGATGAGAGAATGGATCGGATATGTTGCCGATCCAATCCATGTACTAATCATTTAAATCGCATCTTTTTGTGTTCATGTAATCGCACAGACTGACATCGCGATTACGATTGCGATTAGATTAATCGTGCAGCACTAGTCTGAACAAAACATTCCGCCGTTCAAACGAAATGCGCTACAGGCAGAGGAACGTCCGGTTCCAAAGACGAAAGACTGTCGTCCAATCAGCGATGTCTCCTGTTGCTGACTGGTACCTACCCTTTCCGGTTTCTTAATGTAATTGTGATTCTCAATTTGTCGTTGTGATTCTTCTTTTGTCGTTGTGATTCTCAATTTGTTGTTGTGATTCTTCTTTTGTTGTTGTGGTTTGCATTGGACCTGCATTCTGCGTACAACTTGATCTGCATCAGAAAGGGTGATGAATGGAATACAGACTTTTTCACACCCACCAGTCATTATGAGAGCGTGGTTATTCTGTTTGGGTTGTGCAATGCGTCTGCCATCTTTCAATAATTTGTTTAAAATATCCTCCTTGACATGTTGGGACAGTGGGTGTATGCTTTTATTTTCAGAGCAGGCAAGTGAACCAGTACAAGCCAAACCAAAGACCAGTAATAAACAACAAGCAACAGGGGGAACACTGGAAGGGAACCTTTATTATTATTATTGTTATTTTTTAAAACATTCACCTAGTTTACCTAGTTAGGAATGATTAGGAGTCAGAACACCACTAGGGTAACCTTCTGTCTACAAAATGGCAGGTGGTGATGTGGATTTGTTTCAATGAGTTTTGCCGCATCTTGTGTGTACAGTGTTATAATATGAACGTCACTAAATACTGATATTATAGATACAGATTAATAAAGTTTAGTGTTCATTACATGAAATGCCACACATTTATTTCTACCAGCTGTAAGTCCTCACTAACACCATTTTAATGAATAAATATATAACTTCCAAATTCCAATTATTTTCCTCAGGAACTCTTCAGAATTTTTGATATGTTAAAAGAATAAACTTTATGAAATAGTTGTCACGCTGAAGTGAGGTGACAAGATGAAAGAGTGAATGTCAGAAGAGATGTGTAACCAAATTGTGAGATTACGCACAATTAGAAGAAGGCAGGAGAGGGGATCTGGCTTACTTGGTTTAGGTGAGTTGAAGATGAGCCGAGACGACTGAGCATCGGACAGCTATCAGAATGCTAATTATATAGGAAACGTGTCACCCCGTTATGCATTCGTACTGCCACGTCACCAATGTTCCTCATCCTCGTCTTCCTCCGCTTATCCGGGTTCGGGTCGTGGGGGCAGCATCCCAAAAAGGGACAGCCCTCTCCCCAGCCACTTCCAACAGCTCCTCTGGCAGGACCCCAAGGTGTACCCAGACAAGACTGGAGATATAATTTCTCCAGCTTGTCCTGGGTCGACCCGGGGCCTCCTGCCAGCAGGACATGCCCGAAGCACCTCCTCAGGGAGGCGTCCAGGAGGCATCCTGACCATATGCCTGAACCACCTCAACTGGCTCCTTTTGATGTGGAGGAGCAGCTGTTCTACTCTGAGTCCCTCCCGAATGTCCGAGATCCTCACCCTATCTCTAAGGCTCAACCGGCCACCCCCACAATCTTGTTCTTTTGGTCATTACCCAAAGCTCATGACCATAGGTGAGGATTGGGATGTAGACAGACTGGTGTGGTGGGAATTTTCCCATCTGGGGAACTGCAATAAAGAAAGTCAACTAAATTGATTTAGCAATGTTACAAGCGAGTTTCTTGCCTGCAACATTGAGAAGACCTTACAATATCTTGCAATGTCTAACAGGTCCCTGTAGTGAAAGTAATTTTTTATATATTTTTTTTATAATTTCAGAGTATTTATGAATACTGCCATGCAGTGAAACCATGAAATTGACAGTTGCTGATAAAATCCAAATTGCATCAAAAACCCATGTAGAAACACATCCTCTGTCATGCTCATAACAGTAACTTTTCGTTTTGTACATTTGGTACATCCAACAGTGACTCCAATAGTAACTCACACGCGCATACCCTCCCAGATTCTACATCACCTCCCAGGTCCAGATTTTCATCCAGCACCTGGTCCTACCTGCCAGACCTTCACAGTTTCCTTCTACACAGTTTCCTTCTAGTACTTTCCTCCACGCAGCATCCTGCCAATCAGGAATAAGTAGCATCACTGCCCATCACCACTACTCTCTATACAAATCATCAACAGCAGTAAAACAAATATAATTCCTTTACACAAACGATTAATCTTTACTTAAAATAAGGCAAGTTGCCCCCCCTTTAAAAAAAAAAAAAAACAAATAAATAAAAGAATGCATGAAAAATAAGCTACAGGATGGAGTGAATCACCATGTGGTTGTAGGAGAACAGAGGTCATGTAGTTACATTCTCATCAACAGTTTGGATAAAAAGGTTTGGAGTGCTCGGTCAAGCCTAATGTGGGTGGGGATTGCAGAGCCTGTTTAAAGCTAAGAGGACCTTCTCTGCATCAGGGTTCTACAGTACCTGAGATGACATTGATTTAGAATGAGTGAGGGCAGTTAAGGCTTGCTGAACTCAGAGAAATTTGGAACAAACATTCTACAGTGGGAACAAAAGCCAATAAATGACAACAACTGTTTTATAGTAATGGCTGTGAGGTGTTTAGATGACAGGTCCTTGTCTTTTTCGCTAATAATGTGACCTAGAAATGTATTTGGAGTATTTGGAGGCAACTGAAATGCAAACCAGAGACAATAATAATACTCCTTTTTTTTTGCACTACAATCTACAATGAGAAAAGAAAAATGTGCTTGGAATGTGTGGAGTGTGGAATGTGTGTGCCTCTTCATTTCAGCGTGAGTGTCAGTGTAGGTCAGTGTAGGTGTGCATGACCTTATTTGAAACTTCATCCAGGACTGCGGCCGCGCCTTCGTCTGGAGCTCCAGCCCGTTTCACCTTATCAGTCCAATTGGGGATGTCTATGGTGGTCCTCCTCTGTGTCCACGTCTCTCGCCACCAAGAACAACAAAATCCTCTTCTCCTATATTTGTCGGGGCATTCTCTCACCCAATGTCCACTTTGGCCACAGCTGAAGCACAGATCACACTGTTTCTTGCTCTGTTGGCGAGTCGTGCCACGATGTGGAGTGGGGGTGGCAGCAGCATGCTGCAAAAGAGTGAGTTGGGTCTTCAACCTGTCTGGCCTGGGCATGGTGCAGAACGTCAGCAAGCCGCACTGAAGCATTTGCCCAGAGTCTGTAAATAACATCCTCCTGCACAGCATCAACATAATTTTGATCAGCGGTGAAATGATCACGTAACTGACCATACTGCACAGGGGTCATATGCTTTAGCAGGTCTCAAGCCATTTTGGTGGATGTCGGTGTGAATTCTCTGATGAAATCATTCACAGCTCTGGACAGGGCTTCACCCCCTCGATCGGCATTTGGGAGGTGCTTAGAAGACTTCAGAAAATCTTCAGTTGTCCATGGTCTGTACACATACACAGGGCCACTTGGTCCATGGGGAGGGTTGCAGTTGAGGGTCCTGATTGTCCAGATGATGATGAGGCATTCAACTCGTAAGTGGCGGTAAGTGGCGGTTGAAGGAGTCTTGGGAGGAGAGATTTCTGTTGTTCCTGTAGTTCCTGTTGTTCCCCAGCTCCTCACCATGCAGCTACTTCACCAGCTGATCTTAAGTCAGGCTGGAAAACTTCTCTGCTGCTCACACCTCGAGAAAGTGAACATGGACGTAGTGTTCTGTGAATTCAAGCAGGTCTAGGCAGCCGAATTGTTCCAGGAACTGATATATGCCCATGCAGTTGGAGGGATCCACGTAGAAACTCACCACAGATGGACACAACTTCATTCAGCTGCAGCATGTCTGTAGTCACCATCAGCTCCTGCACATTGTCCACTGTGGCATCCACAGTTCTGGTGTAAACTCCAACAATTTCTCAAAGACCTCAGGCTCGACCCCAGCTATTCGCACCTCTTCCTCACAGGCTTGCTCACAGGCTTTTACTACAGGGTGGTAGTAGCCTAGTGGGTAACACACTTTCCTGTGAACCAGAAGACCCGGGTTCATATCCCACTTACTACCATTGTGTCCCTGAGTTTGAGTCTCATTCCCTCAAGCTCACAAGGTTTTTTAAATTTATTTTCTAAATATATATTTTTATGCATACAGCTTTGCTCGATCTTGCCCGGGGAATTCACAGCCTAATGAAAACAACTGCTCTTGCTAAGAAAGCTCACAAATAACAAATCTTTAATTGAATCTCACACTAATGGCTCACAGTTCTCTCATTTTACATTTTTTTTTTGCTCTTGCCTGAATAAGATGAATAATTTATGATCTTGTTAAAAAAGGTCACACTTAGTGGTCTTGATTCATGGGAACAGTATTCTGTTAACAAATAAGAAAATTGACACCCCTTTACTTGGATCAATTCAATTGACTACAGAATACAGCAAATATGCAATTTCACTTATCAATTTGGTTTTGGATTTATTAATCTTCTACATTCTACAGTTTTAATTAAATGTTTCAGAGGTCGAATATTTTACCTGGCGCCAAGGACACTGACCGCAATCCCAGTCACTCTGAAACTCTATAACAAGGTTTTGGAGATGGATCTTGGTGAGCCAGGGTGATCAGCCCCTCAGGTCAGGTCCTGGCGAATTCACACAGATCCCGTTTGTGATGGCAATTGTGTTGGGAATTTTCCCATCTGGGGAGCTGCAATAAAGAAAGTCAACTGAATTGATTTAGCCAAGTTTAATTAACCGTGCACTGTTAGTAAGTTCACAAGCATATTTATACCACTGTGGGTAACGAAGGGTAGGAAAGCAGAATCAGCTTCGTCATAGGTGCCTGGACAAGGACACCAGGTTCTTTCTTGTGTCCAGCATAACACACTTGTTTGGAAAACATCTTAGCCTTGTACATCACCAAGGTTTAAAGTGAGATACAGTTGTTTTCTGACTGTTCCATGACCAAAGGTGAAACACATGGAGTGTCCATACCTACACATTCTTCCCTCTACACCGATAAATTGAGAGCCTTGCTTACTGGCTCAAGGTTGGCAAGCCACCCTTTTCCAGTTAAGGACCATAGTCTCAAATTTGGAGGTGCTGATCCTCATCCCAACCGCTTCAGACTCGGCTGCGAACCTACCCAGCAAGAGCTGAAAGTCAGAGCCTGATGAAGCTAGGAGGACCACATCATCCACAAAAAGCAGAGACGAGATTCTCCTGCCACCAATCTCGACACCCACCACACTATGGCTGCACCTAGAAATTCTGTCCATACAGGTTATGAACAGAACCGGTGACAAAAGGCAGTCCTGGCGGAGTCCAACCGTCACCGGGAACAGGTCTGACTTACTGCAGGCTATGCAGACCAAACTGGTACAGGGACTGAATGACCCCTAACAAAAGGCCATCCACCCCATACTCCTGGAGCTCCCCCCCATAGGGTGCCCCTGGGAACACAGTCATAAGCCTTCTCCAAATCCACAAAACACGTGGATTGTTTGGGCAAACTCCCATACCCCCTCCATCACCCCAGCAAGGTTAAAGAGCTGGTCCACAGTTCCACAGCCAGGACGAAAAGCACATTGCTCCTCCCTTGAATTCTAGATTCAACTATCAACTGGACCCTCCTCTCCAGTACCTTCTTCTTAAAAACGGGGACCTCCACCCTAGTCTGCCACTCCACTGGAACTGTCCCTGATTTCCAAGCAATGTTCCAGTGACGTGTCAACCATGACAGCCCTACAACATCCATATCCATGAGATACCCAGGAGGGATCTCATCCACCCTGGGGCTTCGCTGCTGTGTAGCTGTTTGACTACTTCAGCAACTCCTGCCCCTGATATTAAGCAGTCAACATCAGCAGCTCCCCATCCCCACTGTAAAAAGTGTGAGTGAGCTTCTGCCTTCCTCTCCTGAGGCATATGATGGTTTGCCAGAACCTCTTTGGAGCTGATCGGTAGTCTTCCTCCATAGCCTCACCTATCTCTGCTACTGCTACTGCTGCTTGGCTGTCCGGTACCTGTCTACTGCCTCTGGAAGCCATGCCCCATAGGCTTCCTTCTTCTGGTGTCCACCAGTGGGTAGGGGGGTTACCGCCACGACAGGCACTGGCCACCTTGCGACCACAGAGTGGAACAAGGTCCATTCGGACTCAATGTCCCCCTATGCTCTCAGGATGTGGTCAAAGCTCTGCCGAAGGTGGGAATTAAAAACCATCTTGACAGGTGTTCCCAGCAGACCCTCACTATACGTTTGGGTCTGCCAGGCCTTCGTGGCACCTTCCCCTCCCATCTGATCCAACTCACAACCAGGTGATGATCAGTTGACAGCTCCACTCCTCTCGTTCTAAAAACGACTAAAAAGTCAATCATCAACCTGCAACCTAGGCTGCCCTGGTACCAAGTGTACCAATGGGCATCCTTATGATCGAACATGGTGTTCGTTATGGCCAATAACGAAACACCATTCAAGCTTAGATGTGGCAGGCCATTCCTCTCAATCACGCCCCTCCAGGTCATGCTGTCATTGCCCACGTGAGTGTTGAAGTCGCCCAGCAGGACAATGGAGTCCCCAGTCGGAGCATTATCTAGCACTCATCCCAAGGACTCAAAAAAAGGGTGGGTACTCTGAGCTGTTATTCAGCGCATAAGCGCAAACAACAGTCAGAACCCTTTCCCTGACCCGAAGGCACAGGGAAGCTACCCTCTCGTTCCCTGGGGTAAACCCCAACAAACAGGCTGAGGGCTAAGAAAAAGCCAACCCCAGCCCTACGTCTCTCACCTGGAGCAACTCCAGCAAAGTAGAGTGTCCAACCTCTTTCAAGGACTTGGGTTCCAGAGACAATGCTATGTGTTGAGGTGAAGACTGAGTCCGACTATATCTAGCCGGTACCACTCAACCTCTTCCACAAGCTCCATCTCCTTCCCCGCCAGAGAGGTGACATTCCATGTCCCAATAGCCAGTTTCTTTGTCTGGGGATCGGACTGCCAAAGCTCCCGCCTCGGTCTGCCACCTGATCCACATTGCACCAGACCCTTCATGTTCCTCCTGCGGGTGGTGGGTCCACAGTTGGATGAGCCCTTGTATCCAGTTCGGTCTGGGCCTGGCCGGGCCCCATGGGCAAAAGCCCGGCCACCAGTCGCTCGCTCACGGGCCCCAACCCAGGCCAGGCTCCCACCCCGGAGTAAGTAAAGTAAGGACACAATAATCAGATGAACACAAAAAACACAATAATAATAAAACACAATAATAATCATAATCTTTTTATTTCATTTTATTTATAAATGTAGGGAATATGGTACTTCAAATAAAAGATGATCAATATAAGGCACAAAGACAAAACATGAATCAGGTAAGTTTGAAATTTTAACACAGTCAGCTAAGTGCAGTCTCAAATGTTTTTGGGGAGGGAATTCCAAAGAGAGGAGGCCACCATCTACAGTTCTTGGTCCTTTATATATAACATTTGTATCAGAAAACCATACGCTGTGGGAAGGCATGCTGTGATGGAGCTGATTGGTGAGATCTGTAGGTGAAGGAAAAAAACTAAAATTGTTGGTGTTATGAGCCAGTGAATGCTCTGAAAGAATAGAGAGATATGGTCATGATTTGGGTGCAAGGATTTATTGTCACACTTTAGGAAGTTGCCATTCCTTATTCAATTTAAGTTATGTAGTTAATCAGTGACCAAAGAGCTCAAAGATGAAGAAATTTCCTCACTACTAATGTTCCATGTTCAACTGTTAATGTTAGTGGAAGAAATTAGAAACAGCAACTCAGCCACATAAAATACTCCACATAAAATCTTTCAGCGGGGTCAGCACATGCAAAGAAGCACAGTGCACAGAAATCTGCTAATTTCTCCAGTTAATATGTACAAAAATTTATGTAGTCTTTAGATTAGTTCAAAAACAGCACTGTCGGCTTGAGGTGTGGTCTCTGTGCAAGGCAGACATCACAAATGATCTTCTGGAAGAATGTTAAAAAAATTCCCATAAACCTTATTAAAAGCCTTCCCAAAAGATCTGAAGCTGCAAAGGGTGGGCCAGCTCCATATGAAATCCTATGGATTAACATTCATATGTGTGTAAATGTAGATGTCCCAATATATTCGGCAAATACTGTATATGCTGGGCCTGGGCTGCTACTGTATGATTTCAAAGGGATATTTATTCATATGCTCAAATAAGGTTTGCACAAGAAAGCTTTCATTTGCAGACACACACACACACACACACACATATATATATATATTTTTTTTTTTTATTTTTATTTTTTTCTTTCTTACACCTCTTTTTTTTCAGCATATAACTTTCAAGCAGGGGTCCAGAGTGCCCTTGGGTTTAACATGTAAAGGAAGTCGACTGGAGAGAAAAATAGCTGGATTGATTACATTGTACCCTGCTTTAAGGTCAATGAGTATAAAAATCAATTGACCAGAAATTTTATACATTTTGTCCCAAGATTATGACAGGCCACACTTGCAATTGAATGTCATTTTCACCACTCAGGCCAAGTTGGCCTGTACACGTGCCTGATCCACAGTATCCAGCAGGTTTTTTGCATCCATGGCAAGGGTGTGTGCAGCGGCTAGCATCTGTTTTTTACATTCATCTTTCAATGAAGTGACATCATTCTGCTGTGCCAGATGCATCTTACTGATCAGCTCTGCTAGGTCTTTATTCAGCAGCTTTTCAGTGCCTTCAATCTGACAAAGAAAAGGAGAAAACTGAGATGTTCTGCAAAACATAATGGTCAACAGCATATTACTTGTATTCCTCAATATACACTACTCACAACAAATTAGGGATTATTTTTGAGCGAGTGGATGTCATACATACGCTGTTTATTTCACTTCAGACATTTTTGCAATAGGGAGGCTATTGTATTGGGGTCAAAGACACACCTCATTTTGTGTTTTCCATGTAATGGTCTCATTGTGTACAGGTGTGCCTTATATCGGGGCCAATACCAATAGACAACTTTTCTCAATGTGGCATCAATTTAAACTGGTATTGTCAGTAAGTCATTCAAAGTTCATTATTCAAACAGCCATGAACACACAACTTAACTTAATGGACGAGAAGTGTCACCTGGACATGACGCCTTCAGGTCGGTGGCAGGCAATCAGATGTTGCTCATGAACTTGGTGTGTTTCAAAGTGTCATCATCAGACTTGCTTAAAGACACAGAACTACTGCCAGAGTTCATGACAGACCCAGGACAGACCACAATGATAACCAGTACCTATAAGACATCGTTATGCAACTGCCACACAGCTGCAGGCCCATTTATGAGATGCGAGGGGTACTTGGGTTTCCAACAAACCACTTGCAACCAACTCTAGCTTGAATGCCAGACAAACGTTGCAGGTGACTCCACTGACACCAAGACACCACCGTGAACGTTTGCAGTGGGCACAAGATTATGTGACCTGGACAATGCAGCAGTGGTCTACCGTTTTGTGTGTTGGGTCACCTTGCACAGAAATGATGGTTGTCAACGTTGCTGGAAAAGGCGAGGTGAACGATATGCTGATGTCAGCATGGTCCCCAGGGTTTGCTTTGGTGCAACAGTCTGGGCAGGCATCACCATTCCACCAGCAACTTCCTGTTCATGGATGATAATGCTCTACCACATTGTGTCACAGCTCGACTTCAGGAAGTTGGAGTGCCTCATATGGTATGGCCATCAATGTCCTCTGACCTGAACCCCACAGAGCATGTCTGGGACTATTTGAAGCAGAGACTGAATGATCGTACCCCACCCCCATATGAGCTGGCAAAACTGCGTGTAGCACTTGTGGAAGAGTGGAACGCATTCCCTCAGAACAGCATCATGAGGCTAGTGAGGAGCATGAGATGTCGCGATCAGGGTGTCATTGCGGCAAATGGTGGAAACAACCGTTACTAGCATTGTCAATTTTTGTTATTTGGGGCAATACCTGTAATTGTCTAAATTTATGGGTTAATAAATATTAAACTAATGAATATTGTGTTTCTTCTCATAGAATATCAGTAATATTAAAGGAAATTTTTACTTATTTCATTAAAATTCAGAGCAAATAGGAAAAGCACTAATGTAAATATCCCTATCCCTATCTTATTGTGAGTAGTGTATATAGGCTGGTTGCTCAGCAGTTCAATTCAGTCAGATGTAAAATTGCATTACCTCTGTTTTGTTGGCCTCATTTAGGATTGGAAGAATTTCATCCACACTGCTCACCAGGTTACGCAAAGTCAGACCCACCGACTGGGGAGAAAAACACCCCCACACAATACTC
The DNA here is from genome assembly GCF_900700375.1 of Denticeps clupeoides. NCBI lineage: Eukaryota > Metazoa > Chordata > Actinopteri > Clupeiformes > Denticipitidae > Denticeps > Denticeps clupeoides. Next base: position 27,816,585 of record NC_041707.1, read on the forward strand.
ATTTGTATTTAACAACATGGAAGATATGTACCAATCCAATGTAAGAATGCAGAAACAAGTTTCCCTTAACAGAGACACTTGACTGACAGACAAACAGACTTAATACTTATGTGATTTATACACTGATCATACAGGACTTTTAAGTGCTAATATTATGTAGATTCCACTTTTTCTACCAAAACAGCCCTGAGCTAATAAGCCGTGGACTCAAATAGACCTCTGAAGGTATTAAGTTTTAATGTGTTTTTCCTACACATCCCAAAGATGCTTGATTGGATTGTGATCTGGAGAATTTGGAAGACATGTCACCACCTCTGTCAAAAATACTGTATTTAAACTCATCTAATGGCACCTGGACATACAGAGGCATGGCTCAATAGAAGTTACAAGAATGAAGTTTCTAAAATTAATAACACAAGTAGATTACTATTGCAGTTACATATAAATATTCAAGATTGGTTGTCAGTATCCGCTGCAGTATACCATGTATTGAAATAATGTTTCACACAGACCCCCCCATAGTGCAATCATAAAAGAAAGAAAAACATTTATATACACACTAAACTATACTAACTAAAATTACAACTAAAACTTAAATACTGTACAGTATCTCTGTAATAAAAAAGTAAAACATTTCTGTACAAAGAACAGGACAAACAGGACATAACTGGACAACATCATGTAGGATGCTTGTAAGTAGATATGTTGGATATAACAGGACACACAAGACAAGACAAACATTTGCACAATGAGCAGAAATTTGCAGAGATGAAAATGAATTGAGTAATTTCATTTTATGAAATGAATTGGTAAAATGAATTGAGATGTGCAGGATGTTATCAGGTGAATAAGGCTGGAAGTGTATTGTTGTTGAGTTAATGGCAGTGCATTGAGACCATTGAGAGCTTGGACTGCTTCAAGGAAGAGGATCTTGCAGTGTCTGGCAGTTACAGTTCTGATGCTGCGAAACCCTCTGACAGTAGGTTCTACCTCCTACCAGTTGAAGGGAGAACCAGGCATGTAAAGGGTGGTGTGAGTCCTTCATTATGGTCTGAACTTGACGGATGAGGTGTTTCTCGTAGAGCTGGGTTATGGGTGGAAGTGGAACCCCGATGAGGTGCTATGCTGTCTTCACTATCCGCTGCAGGGCCTTCTGCTCAGTAACAGTGCAGTTCCCGTACCAGACAGTGATGTAGCAGCAGAGAATGCTCTGAGTGGTCCCCCGGTAGAGTGATGGGAGGCGGGAAGAAAAAGTATTTTATACTCGGCATTTGACTCCAAAAAGGTTCCCAGAGACCATTCAGATTGTCCTTTGATGTTTCTGCCTTGTCCAAACAGATACAGGAAGATAGTGGTCATCCACCCCCAACAAGACTTTCCAGTAATTGTACTTCAGTCCATTTGCTGGCATTTTGGCACCCTGGTGACACCTCTTGCTTGCTTGATAAAGATTCAAGAAGGGATGTCTTCATTAAATCTTTACAATTTCCATGAAGGTGTGACAGCAATGTTATTAAAGTAGGTAATACCATTTGCTAAAAACTTTGCTCTGACATGCACTGTGAGCTATAAGGCCATATATGGACAGGTCTGTGGCTTTCTTAATCAAGTCTAATCAGTATAATCAAACACAGCTGGACTCAAATAAAGGGGTAGAACCATCTCAAGGACGATCAAAAGAAATAGACAGCACCATATGATATTTCAGTTCTTTGTTAATAAATCTGCAAAAATGTCAATAATTCTGTGTTTCTGTCAATATGTGGTGCTGTGTGTGCATTGAGGAAAGGAAAAAAAAACAATTTTAGTTAATTTAGCAAATGGCTGCAACATAACAAATAGTGAAAATTTTAAGTGGGTCTGAATACATTCCGTATCCACTGTATTTGTAACAAGAATTTTATGCATTTAACAAAAAAGTGCGTACTTTGTATTTTTGGGGTATATATTTTTTGTATGACTTTTTTTTTTAACCCAAATTCTTTGATTGATTGTATATCATTCACACCATTTTTCGGTGTCCCTTTATCTTTCGATCTTTTATCACATTACAATGAGGTGTATTTATTTTTCATAATTAAGTGCCTTGTCAGTATGTCTCAATGGGCTTTGACAGGTCCTACAGTTGACACCCCTCACACTTGACCCTTCTGCACACAAGGAAAAACTCCACAGAAAAAAAACTCTAGGAGAGACAAAAAAAGAAAGGAAGAAACCTTGGGAAGGAGTGATACAGAGAGGGACCCCCTTCCAGGATAGAGTGAGCCTGCAAATGGTGTCAGTGCAGGGCTGGTGATGATTTGTACAATAAAATAATAAGTCCTACAGTTGTAGGGTTGGAGAAGTCCAGAATGTAGTCCAGTGTCATGGTCTAGATTACGTGTCCATAATGATGCTACTGGTCCACTTGAAGATCCCTGAAGCTGTAGTTGTAATGGTGGTGGTGGCTGTGGTGACCCTCTGGATCGTTTCATGCTATGTCCTCGCTTAGCAGTTGTCAGGAACCAGTATTTATTTGCTGGTCTCTTCACTGGGGTCTGCCAGTAGTCTGGGTGCTTGATTCCGTGTCTCAGAGAAAACAAACAGAAGCAGCGGCAGACGGTGGCACTGTACGACCGATACTGAAATATGTGGCAATAGTGGTATATTGGTGCTACAGTGGCCCGGTACCCTAACTAGGACAGCCTAACTAAGGTGAATTTAACTTTGTCTGTGTCTAACAGGGGGACTCTGTGATAAACTGGACTTTATAATTGACACTGTGTCAAAGTGAAGTGAAATGAGTGTCTAGGACTTTAACAAAAAGCCAGAGAAAACATCTAATATTCAAATTGATAAACTTTTTTTTTTTTGCAAATCTTCAGTGATTTTAAATTTGATACCTGCAATACACAAAAAAAGCTAGGACAAGGGCAGCAAAAGACTGGTCAAGTTGCTCAAAAAACATCTGTTTTGAACATTCTAATGCCTAAAACAGGCACTGGCCTCCTAAGCCAGGGATTGTGGGTTCGAGTCCCATCTAGAGTGATGAGCAGCAGAGTGGCGAAGTGGAAATGTGCTGTGCCCATAACCCAGAGGTCGATGGATTGAAACCATCCTCTGCTACTTTACTCTTTGAGCCAGTGGTGGCCTAGCAGTTAAGGAAGCGGTTCGAATCCTGCCGGTTCGAATCCTGATCCACCGAGGTGCCACTGAGGTGCCACTGAGCAAAAGCACCACTGCTTTTGCTCCACACACTGCTCCCCGAGCGCCTGTCATGGCTGCCCACTGCTCACTCAGGGTGATGGGTTAAATGCAGAGGACAAATTGTGTGCTGTGCTGTGCTGCTGTGTATCACATGTGACAATTACTTCACTTCACATTCCACAGGTGAACAGATTAATTGGAAACAGGCGCTTGTCATAATTTAGTATCAAAGGAGCCCCCAAACGATTCAGTCATTCATAAGAAAGGATGGGACAAGGTTCACTTATTTACTTTTACTTTAAAATAACACTTAACACATTTAAGTTCAATTAGTTTCATTATTTTCTTGCACAGTCTCAATATGGTTAGTGACTATTTGGAGATCTGGGTGGTTTTAATAGGTGACCAACAGGTAATTGGGTAAGCTGCTCAACGACTTTCCAGCCAGCCACGTTCCAGTATGCATACGCTATGGTAATGACAGATATCTACTCTCGTGCTGCACCCTCTGCCGCAGAACCCGGCTACGGGTGTGAACCGCTCCCATGCATCTCTCCCATGCATGTTTCTTCTATCCTGTACTACAAGATACATCCCGCCTGCAAGTGCTTGGATATGTTGTTGATTGTTTGAAGTGAACCTGAAGTGATTGTCATTGTGATACACTGCAGCACAGCACATGGTGCACACAACGAAATATGTCCTCTGCTTTTAACCCAAAACTGCCCCACAAAATAAATGGGAAACGTCCACAATCCAACTTGTGCCACTGCGGCGAAAGTCCCAAATCCTAACCAATAGACCACCAGGGATGCTTGTTTGTTACTACTGTAATTTATATTTGCTTTGACATTTTATTTAAACATATTTTGTATCCAGTGTTTCTTTCTCAAACCTATCAGTATTGGGGGCGTTAAGGAGATTCCGACATGCAGAGAAGCTTATGTATGTTTCTTCAGTAATTTTTTCATTACAGAATCAATGGGGCAGTTCCTATCTGCTCACTTCTTTTAGTACTGTCATGCATAAGGGGATGGAGGATCCAAGTGCGAGTGTTCACAAAAAATTTACTTGATGTACAATCATGGCCAAAAGTTTTGAGAATGACACTTGTTTTCACAAAATTTGCTGCCTCAGTATTTTTAGATCTTTTTGTCAGTTATATTGAAGTATAGTTCAATTACATCAAGTTTATGCTATTTTTTTCCAAGACCTCTGCAATTCGCCCTGTCATGTTGTCAATCAACTTCTGGGCCAAATCCTGACTGAGGGCAACTTATTCCTTCATAATCAGTGCATATGTAACCTCACTCTAAGCACAGGTGTAATCAATAAATAGCCACCTCCATACATCAGTGCAGAATTAGTGGATTTCTTAGATTAGATTAGAACAGGCAGACACAGTCTAAATCGAAAGTGTTTTGAAGATCAAGCTGTAGCAGTGCAGTGAGGAAGTGGACATGCCTGGAACTCAAGGGTCTGCTGTCTAAGCCCATGACAGCCCTGGGGGATCACATCAAATGACATGCACATGCCGATCCTGATTTGAAAGGTTCATGGCCACCCACCCCCCGAATCAATGACAGAACATCCATGGTGACAGGAAGAGGTTTGAACCAGGTGAGTCACTGACAAAATACAGTGGGAGGCGGAGCTGAAAGGTGTTTCAGGGGGCTCTGGGTCTCTGGCAAGTGGGGGCATTTTCTAGTGGCTGTTAGGTAGTTGGAGTTGTAGTGGCCTCCAAGGCTGCAGTAAAAACTAAACCCTCCATTTCTTTTCTTCAGCGAGGGGTCCCTGAATATGCCCCTGGGTTGGTCTTGGATAAGCACAGTTATGCTCTGGGCATGATGACGTGAAAGTGAAGTCATTGTAATACACAGCACAGCACACAGTGCACACAACGAAATGTATCCTCTGCTTTAAACCCATCAAGGTTCCTTTGTGATTTTCTTTATATATGTTATGTAACAGTCATTTGCATTTAATGTTCTTTGAATGGTAAATCCTGTTTACAGTTTTTTCCGCCATCTAGTGGTGAATTAAAGACGGAACAATTATTATGGGTTAAGGTTCCAGCCGACCCTCTTTTCATATATGCACCCGCGTTGCTGCAGATTGGCGCCACTGAAGAAAGGAGAAATAAAAGGTTAAAGGCCAGAGGAAATAAGCAAAGTAATGTTGAGAGGAACTACAGCTATAAGAAGTTATTTAGCCTCTCATGGATGTCAGCTCACGAGGTTTGTTGACTTAAATATTTTATTTGTGATTAATGCATTGTTTCATATGTATGAGGAAATTTGCAAGAACTTGTGTTAATGCAAGGTTTTTCTTTGTTTTCTTTGTGAGCAGTTCTCACGGGTTGTTAAGACCAGAATAAACCCCGTCTTGCCTCCGTCATTCCGTGAGGGTGCTACAGTGAGAACTCCTGCTCTGCACGGGGGAGGAGAAGACGGTGCCCACAACAAGCAGCAGCCGCGTCGTCATCTGAAAGAGTAGCGGCAGCAGAATCATCTGACACGGTTTTGTACAGCTTCAAGACTGCAAATCAAGGTGCCCTCCAAAATTGGTGTTGCATCAGTCAAGGGACTTAAAAGAATAGTTTTCATAAAAAGGGAGGAATTAATAAGCCTGTTAATTCATAAAATGAAATAAGGACTGGAATATTTTTCACATTTATGGACCTTTCTGCTGCTGTTAAGTGACTGATGTTTATAATGTTTCATTGTTGATGTTTGTGATAAGCCACATATTGTGTTTACCGTGAGCGTTAGTGATACTCATACACAATATTATTGTTTTGGTTAAGGTGACTAGTAGTCAGGGCTTTAAGTTTAGATCCTTCTTCCTACTTTACAGAGTTAAATTTGCATTAAATGTAAAGTAATATTAATAAACACAAAATGGCAGAGTTTGAGACTAATTCAAAGACCAACATGGGAAGCAAAGAAGAACAACTTCCTGCAGATGAGCAACTCCAGGGAGCTGAAGCCACAGCTGATGGCATCTCTACTACCTCACAGAAAGCAGGAAGGAGCCAGAGTCCGGACGCTAACGGAAAAGGGCCAAGAACTGCACGATGAGCATGCAAAGAAGGCTGCATATCGTTTCAGTGTGCGCTATGAGAAGTGGAAAGCTGTCTCTAAGGATGCCAAAGGAGCTATAAACGATGAATGTCCAAACAATCTGCTACAAGAAAACATTATGAAGGCTTTCAAGTTATGAAGGCTTTCAAGGAGGTGAGTGCTGCTTATGTTGAGCTAAGACGTATTGACTCTCCAGGTAATGAAACAAGACGGAAGATGGATACGTGTGAAGCTGTGACAAAGACAATCACTGAAGGTGCGGTAAAAAGCCTAAGCAAGGCAAAGGGTCAAAGGGATGAAGAACAGTGGACGAAGACTGAGTCATTTGCTAAGTCAGTAGTCTCAGACAGAACAAGTGTTAGATCAAATTACACAATGCTTTCTTCTTGTTCAAAGGTGCTCTCCAGACAATCTAGCAGGCACTCAGCTAAAAGACAAGAAGCAGCTGCTGAAGTTGCAGCTAGTGAGGCTGCTCTGCAAATTCTACTTGAAAAGGAAATTCACATGAAGGAAATATAAAGAGAAGAAGCAGAAATAGCACAGAAACAAAAGGCTCTGGAAGCAAAGCGAAGAGAAGTAGAGTGACTTGAAACAATAAAAAGACTAAATGAAGCAAAGGCTCGACAGCAGGTGTATGAACATGGTGAATGTTCAGATGAAGAAATATATGACCTACTTCATCACAACTCTGATAAAAGGGATGAAGTTGAGCCTGAAACTTGCAACTCATACATCAGACAACAAGATGTACAACAAGTCAACACAAATGACCTCGTCAAGGCTCTTGCAGAATCTCTCAACGCAAGTCGTTTTCCAGCACCAGAGCCAACTATATTCAGTGGCGATCCAATTAGATACAATGATTGGAAGATTTCGTTTCAGATTCTGATTGACAGAAAAAATATACCAGCTGAAGAGAAGACCTATTACCTGAGAAAGTATGTCAGTGGAGGAGCAAAGAAGGCCATAGAAGGCTACTTTCCACTTGGCACAGAGTCAGCATATTATGCTGCATGGAAGGTTCTGGATGAGAGGTATGGTAATCCCTTCCTCATATCCAAATGCTACAGAGACAAACTCGATGCATGGCCTAAAATTGAACTTCAAGAGTTTGCAGATTTCCTTTGCAGCTGCAAAACAGCCATGTCGCAGATGAAAGGGCTTGAAGTGCTAAATGAATGCATTGAAAACCAAAGGATGCTTGCAAAACTTCCAGATTGGCTCACAGCAAGGTGGAACAGAAAGGTTATGGAAGTGCAAGAGGAGAGCCACATGTTTCCAAGCTTCAGCCAAATTGTAGAGTTTGTTTCACGTGAAGCCAAAATCGCTTGTAAGTTACAAATTGTAACCCCATAACATCTCTCTTTGCTCTGAAACCAACTGAATCTGAAAGGGCAAGGACATCAAGAGTAGAAACCAAGAACAGAAGCCACGGAGCAAAGGTCCTGGCGACAAACTCAATTGAAAGAACTACTAGTACTAACTGTGTGTACTGTGAGAAGTCAGGTCACAATCTACTTAAGTGTAGGAAATTCATAAATGAGAGCATCGGTGAAAGATTAAGGTTCACTAAAGAGAAAAGGTTATGTTTTGGATGTCTGAAGTTTGGCCATCGTTCCAAGGATTGTGAAAGCAGAGAAACCTGTGATACATGCAATAAAAGACATCCAACATGCCTTCATGATAACCGCACTAAGGAAGAGAGAACGAAGAAAATTCAGCTCAAGAACAGTGATTGGACAAGACAAAGAAACCCAGGTACTTCAGTAGATGACATCACACACGCAAGCGAAGCAACTTCTAACAGAATCACACAAAACATTGATAATACTCACACCTCCTCAATAATTCCAGTATGGGTGTCATCTGAAAGCGAGCCTGAACATGAAGTGCTCGTGTATGCACTCCTAGATACACAGAGCGATACTACCTTTATTCTGGAAGAAACCGCCTGCGCTCTGCACACCAAAGGCAAGTTAGTTCAACTAAGGCTTACCACCATGTCTTCAAGAAACACGGTCGTCTCCTGTCGCAAGCTGTCAGGTCTACAAGTACGAGGGTTCTACTCAAATAAGACGATTTCCCTACCAGCAACATATGGAAGAGACTTTATTCCTGCGACTCGAGATCACATTCCAACACCTAAAACAGCCAAGGTATGGCCTCATCTCGAACACATTGCAGATCAGATCGCCCCTCTACAAAGCTGTGATGTTGGCCTGCTAATTGGCTACAACTGCCCTCAAGCACTTGTTCCCCGCCAAGTTGTGTGGAAAAGAAAACCAGCCATTCGCACAAAGAACTGATTTGGGATGGAGTATTGTGGGTTATGGCAATCCATGCCTGGATTATGGAGATGCCTTTGGAGTGAGTCACCAAGTCATAGTAAAGGAAGTTGTGCCCGACATTCAGAGCTCTTCAGACATCACAAACAAGGTACACTACGTCTACAGAACTCAGATGAAGGAAGTGTTCTCTCCTAATGATGTTTTAAAAATGTTGGAGTCTGACTTTGTGGAAAGGACTTCAGAAGGTGTGAAGGTCTCTCAGGAAGATCAAAGATTTCTAACAAAGATGAAAAAGGGCATTAGGCATAAGGAAGATGGTCATTATGAGATGCCACTCCCATTCAAGAGTGAAAGGCCTAACCTTCCAGATAACAAGGCATGTGCTATTCATCGGCTGAGGTGTTTAGAGAAGAAATTCAAGAAGAACAAACAGTACTACATGGACTACAATAAGTTCATGGAAGAGATAATAGCTCATGGAGAAGCCGAAAGAGTCCCAGAGCAAGACATTGATAGGACTCCTGTTTGGTACATCCCACACCATGGGGTGTATCATCCACAGAAACCTGGAAAGATTCGCGTCGTCTTCGATGCCTCTGCCAAGTTCCGTGGCACGTCACTAAATGACCATCTCCTGACTGGTCCAGAGCTAACAAACACTCTGCTTGGAGTCCTGTGCCATTTTCGAAGAGGTCCAATAGCCTTCATGTGTGATATCGAACGCATGTTCCACCAGTTTTATGTTCATGCTCAAGACCAAGACTACTTAAGGGTCCTGTGGTGGAAGGATGGTGACCTTGAAACTCCATTCACTGTATATAGAATGAAGGTACACCTATTTGGTGCAGCATCCTCTCCAGGATGTGCCAACTATGGTCTTAAGCACCTCGCAGCTGAAGGAGAAGGAAGTTTCAATGAAGATCAAAAACAACTTTTATGTTGATGATGGACTGGCAAGTGTCGACACCGAACACCAAGCAATACAGCTCATCGACGAAGCACGTAAACTCTGCAGCATGGGCAAACTTCGGCTGCACAAGTTCATTTCCAATGGCACCCAAATCCTAGCTTCGCTTCCAAAGGAAGAATGCGCAGCAGGTGCCAAAGAGCCTGATATGGCACTCGGTGAGTTGCACATGGAAAGAGCACTTGGCGTACAGTGGTGTGTGGCATCCGATCACTTCCAGTTTCGAGTGGTTGTTAAGGAGAACCCACTTACCCGAAGGGGAGTGCTGTCCACAGTTGCCTCTGTGTTTGATCCGCTTGGATTTGTCTCACCTTTCATTTTGCTTGGAAAACAGATATTGCAACAGATGTGTCGAGATAAACTCAGCTGGGATGAAGCATTACCTGATGACCTTCGACCTCAGTGGGAGTTTTGGCTATATAACTTGAGACACCTTGCAGATGTAAAGATTCGGAGATGCTATGTTCCTCCAAACTTCAAGGTGCAAAGATACGAACTGCATCTGATGCCAGTGTATCCGGATATGGCATGTGTACGTACTTGAGAGTAGTAAGCGCCTCTGGTGAAGTCCACTGCTCCCTGGTGATGGGAAGAGCCAGAGTCCCACCATCCAAGATCACAACCATACCTTGACTTGAGCTGTCAGCAGCTGTTGTTGCCGTTCGCACAGGTGAAATGCTAAAAAAGGAATTGGAAATGGAAATCTCAGAGGAAAGATACTGGACTGACTCCAAGGTGGTACTTGGATACATCCGCAATGAAGCTAGGAGATTTCATGTGTTTGTTGCAAACCGAGTGGAACGCATCAAACAAAGTACAGAAACAACGCAATGGAGCTACGTAGCTTCTGAAGACAACCCGGCAGACCACGCGTCAAGAGGTCTCACAGCACAGCAACTTATAGCCTCAAAATGGTTCAGAGGTCCAGATCTTCTCTGGCAGAAATTTGTAACCGGTGGTGAAATCAAGGTGGGAGAGTAATCAAGCAGTGACCCAGAGGTCAAGAAGATTCAGGTCAACAAAATACAAGCAGAAGAACAAAGGTCACTGTTGGATCGCCTACAAAGGTTCTCTGACTGGTCTAGAATGATCAGGGCGGTTGCTAGACTTAAGCGCTATGTGAAAGAAGCAAGGGATAACAGGAGAAGATCATGCGTAGTAAGCAACTTGCAAGAGAGAAAGGAAGCAGAGTGGACTGTAATAAGGATGCCTCAGGAAAAAGCCTTCACACAGGAAATAAAGACCCTACAACATCATGAGACCCTACACACCAAAGACAAGGTCAACAAGCTGCATAAATTATGTCCAGTTCTTGATGACCAAGACATTCTTCAAGTAGGTGGGCGTTTAACACACTCTGCTCTGCATCCGGAAGTCAAGCATCCTGCAATCCTACCGAGGAAGTCCCGTGTCGACTCTACTCGTCAAACATTATCATGAGAAAGTTTACCATCAAGGACGAGGGATCACAATGAATGCGCTACGTGCTAATGGATTCTGGATTGTTGGATGCAGTAAGTTTGTTTCATCTTACATCTACAAATGTACAAAGTGTAGAAGACTCAGAAGGTGTACAGAGCAGCAGAAGATGTCAGACCTTCCAGAAGAACGGATGGAAACTACACCACCATTTACCTACTCTGGGATGGACTGTTTTGGTCCTTTTTACATCAAGGAAGGTCGCAAGGAGTTGAAGCGCTATGGCTTGTTAATCACATGCATGTGTTCCAGAGCAATACACATCGAGATGCTGGATGATCTATCTACAGATTCCCTCATAAACTCGCTACATGCCTTCATAGCCATTAGAGGTGAGGTCCGACAGATAAGGTGTGATCAGGGCACAAACTTTGTCGGCACCAGAAATGAGTTTCAGGAAGCGCTCAAGGAGATGGATCAAGCTAAACTTGACAAGTTGAACTGCGAGTTTCTCATGAATCCCCCAGCATCAAGTCACATGGGTGGTGTCTGGGAAAGACAAATTCGCACCATTAGAAGTGTACTCACATCAATCTTGGACGAATCAGCCAAACAACTCGACAGCTCCTCTTTAAGGACATTCCTGTATGAAGTCATGTCAATCATTAATAGCTGGCCATTGACAACTGACCAACTGTGTGATCCATCGAGCCCAGAACCTTTAACACCAAACCACATACTAACTATGAAGTCCACAATCATCTCCCCACCTCCAGGAAGGTTTGTTAAGGAAGATCTTTATCTTCGTAAGAGGTGGCGTCGTGTTCAATTCCTTGCCAATACCTTCTGGACAAGATGGAAAAAGGAATATTTGTTGAATCTACAAAGCAGACAAAAGTGGACTAAGGAGCATCGAAATGCTGAGGTTAACGATGTTGTACTCCTGAAGGAAGAAGGGACACCACGCAATCGGTGGAAGTTGGCTAAAATCGTTGAAGTGTATCCCGGGAAGGATGGAAGAGTGAGAAGGGTAAAACTATTGATGAGTGATCAAACGATGGACAGACAAGGTAGACGTATCGCCAAGCTGGTCTACCTGGAGAGACCCATTCAGAAGACTGTTATCTTGTTAGAAGCAAAAGACAGGTCTCATCCTCACTCCGTTCCAAGTCAATAACTTAAAACCTTTAATTCATAACCTGTTCATTAGTTACTTAGCAATAATGGTTTTTCTAATCACATGTGATTGGTGGGAGTGTACCAGTCATTTGCATTTAATGTTCTTTGAATGGTCAATCCTGTTTACTGTTTTTTCTGCCATCTAGTGGTGAATTAAAGACAGAACAATTATTATGGGTTAAGGTTCCAGCCGACCTTCTTTTCATATATGCACCCATGCCATCTGCACACATGTTGCTGCAGATTGGCGCCACTGAAGAAAGGAGAAATAAAAGGTTAGAGGACAGAGGAAATAAGCAAATTAATGTTGAGAGGAACTACAGCTATAAGAAATTATTTAGCCTCTCATGGATGTCAGCTCACGAGGTTTGTTGACTTAAATATTTTATTTGTGATTAATGCATTGTTTCATATGTATGAGGAAATTTGCAAGAACTTGTGTTAATGCAAGGTTTTTCTTTGTTTTCTTTGTGAGCAGTTCTCACGGGTTGTTAAGACCAGAATAAACCCCATTTTTGACTCTATCTTGTGCCTCCGTCATTCCGTGAGGGTGCTACATGTTACCTTAAGGCCACGTCATTCGTAAACATGGTACTAACTTTACTGCTATGCCGACAACACACAGTATGTCTCAGCCATGCCAGATGCGAGGCAGAATCTGAGCATAATAGAGAACTGTCTGAAGGACATTAGACAGTGGATGCTCACAAATTTGACTAATCCTGATAAGACACGCTCTTGTACTTGGGCCTCATGCAACCAGACGTAAGCTGTCTGACTACATCATAACTCTGGATAGCCTTTCTATCTCACCAAGTGCAGAAGTAAAGTGTCCTTATTGACGCAGGTCTCTCATTCGATTCACATGTAGATTATATCACTAAAATAGCATTCGTTTCCCTTAGAAATATTGAAAAGATAAGAAATTATTTTTTAATTACATTAAGAAGGGTGGTAGGAGGGTGGTAGTAGCCTAGTGGGTAACACACTCGCCTATGAACCAGAAGACCCAGGTTCAAATCCCACTTCCTACCATTGTGTCCCTGAGCAAGACACATAACCCTAAGTTGCTCCAGGGGGGACTGTCCCTCTCACTACTGATTGAATGTCGCTCTGGATAAGGGCGTCTGATAAATGCTCTAAATGTAAATGTAAGAATAGATTACTGAAACACATTACTGTCTGGATGTTCTAGTAGGTGCATGAATTAACTCCAGCTAGATTGACTACAAAATCCTACTGTTGACATATAAAGCAATAAATAGTCTCACCCTGCAGTATCTGAGTGAGTTTTTCAAAATCAAGACTCCCAACAAACATAATGTTCCAACAAACCAAACTTTTATTTAACTATGACACAACAATGTCTTATCAACTGTAATATTTCTGCATCCCATTGGGAAGTTTAATTGACATGGGTCTCATGACTACTTCTTTGATTAATGCTCTGATTGACTGTCTTATCAGTTTAGGTGGATAGCCATGTCTGAGTAGCTTTGCAGTTGTGCCATAATCTTTATTTTCAGATGATGGACTGTATAAAGATTGTTGCGGTGATTTTGTGATATTTTTATAAATTAACCTTGCTTTTAAGCTACTTTAAGCGTCTTTCCTGGTTCACTGATGTTTTCTAACAAACCTCCAAGCCCTTCACTGAACAGATATATTTATACTCAGATTAAGTTACACACAATTAATTTACTAATTGAGTGACTTTTGAAGACAGCTGGTTGTACAGGATCTTATTAAAGTGTCTCAGAGAAAAGGTACAAAAGCATGCGGTGGACAATCACATAAAATCTTAATATGATAAGATAAGGACAAGTAACATGACAAACTGACCAAAAAGTTAATTTTTTTAAAGAATTTTACTTACTGCCCATATTCAAATTATTTTAGAGTTTTTGTAGACACCTCTGGGCAACCTTTGGGAATTTGTAAAATTATTTAACATTCCCAATCATAGTATATTCGCAATCATAGTTACATTCTCTTACCTTCACTGTTCTTACATACTCCGAAGGGGGCAGTGTGTTCACATCATTCTTCAGCTGTACCACTATCTTTACCATTTTCATTACGCTGTTGTACACTTTGTCCCCTGTCCTGTCCAGTTCTGCAGTGGCATCAGGCTGTTGGATGGTGCATTGAAATAAGATAATTGTCTGAACATTGTATTACCTAGATGCTAAACTTTGTGAAAGAAAATATTGTAAAAATATGACTATTACAGTTTAATTCTAATACAGCCTGTGAGCACTTTACAGCATATTAAAGTTGTTCTCTAAATAGAGTGCCACCAGAAAGTATTCACACCCCTTCACTTTTTCCACATTTTGTTACATTACTCATTCTGAAATAGATCTATAGTTGTTCCTCAAAGGTCTAAACACAGTACATCACAAAGAGAATGCAAAAACAACATTGCATAAGCACTCACACCCATGGCTTAATGTTTTGTTAAAGCACAGTTGACTGCAACCACAGCCTCAAGTCTTCATAAAGTTTGAGTTTTTCTCCCATTTGTTCCTACAGATCCAAATCAGATCAAATTCAGGTTGAATGGCCAGTGATGGTGGACATTCATCTTTAGGTCTTTTCAGAGATATTTGATTGACTCTGGCTGGACAACTCAAGGACATTCTACAGACTGCTCCTGAAGACACTCCATTATTATTTTGGCTGTGTTTCGTGTCATTCATTACTGTGTTGAAAAAATGTATCATTGCCCTAATTTGAGTTCCAGAGAACTATGGAGCAAATTATTTTAAAGAATCTCACTTTATTTGGCTGATTTCATGTTACCCTCTGTGCAGAATAATCACCCAGTTCCTGCCACAGAAAAACCTTTCCACATCATGATACTGCCACCACAATTCTTCACAGTAAATGTGGTGTTAGCCAGGCGATGAGCAGTGCCTGTTTTCCTCCAGAAATTGTGCTTTGAGTTCAGGCCAAAATGTTATATTTTGGATTTATATTGTAATGGCACATGTTTTTCACAAGTGTAATGGTGTATACTGGTGTGTAATCTGTACTTGGAGTGTCACCAGTCAGCCTCTTGGGGGCACTCAGGGGTGAATTGTGTAATCAGCCATATTACCCCAGAAAGAATAGCAAGCAGAGCTATGTAAACAGGTGGCAAACGCCGCAAGCACTGGGCACCAGTCAGAGGAGCCTGCATGCAAACCAGAGTTTTTGTTATATCATTCTGTTTGTATATTCGATTTTTATTAAGATGATGCCATTTACCTGCCATGAGGCAGGGTTTTTTTGCCCTCTCTTCTCTTTTCTTTATTTATTTCAATTTGTTTGTGTGTTCTTTGTTTCTGTTGTGGTTTTGTATTAGTCCTGATAGTCCTCAACATGGAAGTGCGGGTGTAAGTGAGGGGCTGCTGCGGTGGGAAAGACACCTGATGACACCCCTTTACGCCGGAGGACCGCTAGTCAAAAGCAGGTGAGAGATTTGTCCCAGAGGAGGTTTGTACCTCTGCTGTTGGTTAGCACATTAGGTTTTTTTCTGGATATTGTTTTTGCTTGTTTTTCCTTTGAATAATTTTTTTTGGACATTTTGGATTTTGGACTGCTTTGGACACTATGGGTTTTCGGGTGGTGGTGTCATGGTGCTGGTGTTTTGTGAATATTGTGTACATATGTAAATACAAAGTACTTTTGACAAAAATATGACTATGTCTAATATCATGTTCTCATGTTGCAATTATGGACCTGTTAGTGTACAAACTACACTAACCTAAACTCTGCTCAAGATTATTTCAGAATAACATAACAAAATGTGGAAAAAGTGAAGTGGTGTGAATGCTTTTTGTGGCACTGTACACTATAATTACACTACAATGAACTTTTTGTAGCAACATGTACAACTGTCATTAAGAAAAATAACAAACAAAATAGACAAAAGAGTCACTTTAAGCTAAACTGCTATGGCTGGGCAGTCATTAGGGACTTTGGGTGTAATTACCTGGGTGGAAAGCCTTGGTGGTTTCTGATGAGCACCTTCAAATTGTGCTTTATGATAGGAAAGGTGATATTGTTTGTGTAGAAGAGAAAGGTGAGAGAAAAACAAAGTAACCATTTTCACTGATCACAATATGCTTTAAATGTGCAATACATTAGACATAGATTTTATGAAAACGTGAATAGAAGTAGAATATTAATTTAATTTATAACTTCACTTGTATTCTCACAAAAGTGAGCAGGTGAGAGGAAAAGAGGTTAGAGGAGATGTGAGAAGAATGTAGATGAGAGATCCGGTAAGATGGCAGTGCACGCAGCAGCCTCTCCGGATCCACATTATTCTTTTTTGTACTTGTCTGTTTTTCAGCGCACCGAAAAAGACACATGGACATTGGTGTCCATGTCTACAATCAGGAAAAACGCTTCCAGCTTAGTCAATCTGACCTACAGGAATTACAAGAACAAATGCACGTGCTCTGGCTGCTGCGGAAAGCACATGAGTGAAATGCAGCCGCGAGATGAGCGCGACAAAACGGAAGCGCAGGAAATGGGCAGGGATCCATGCTAGGCTAAGGGCTAATCCCAGCCAACCGGCTCTCCCATCCGTCCTATTAAACAACAGCTGTTCCCTGGACAAAAAACTGGACTACATCAAACTACAGCGGACTACCCAGCGGGAATATAGAAACTGCTGAGTCTTTGTTTTTTCTGAGACATGGCTCAGCAACAGAATTTCCGGACGCTAGCATTCAGATGGACGGGCTTACTGTGTTTTGCCACAAAGGAGACGTTCTGCATGCTGTACAGAGCTATTAGCGATCTACAGAATGTACGCCCTGACGGACTGTTCGTTGTCACCAAAGATTTCAACCATGCAAATTTCAAGTCAGCAAAGAACAGATGTCTGTTTTCATCTGTCAGTTTATGCACATTCGTCTCAGCTTTTCAGCCAATCAATGGAATGATGTAACGAGGTGATGCACAAAGTAAACAATGATGAGTAAACATACATAACATCATCTGAGTTATTGAAATGAATGGGAGAAAGACCCCAGTTTAATGGATGATTAAAGCCTGTAGCTAGCACTAACAGTAGGGGGGCTCTCACTAGATTAGATCATAGTCTATATTATTCTTGTGTGCGCACTGCGCTTAGTAAACCCATAAGTGCATAGCGCGCAGTAACCATTTCATTAGATTTTTTGGTGTCTGCAGTATTTTTCAACTTAAATCCAGACCTTTCAATTCTGGATTTAAGGATAACTAGTCATTTTTTAATGATATTGATAATTGTAATGATTTAAAAGCCTTAATTTTTGATAATCCAATTTAAGATTTTTGAAATCTGTTTGTCAATGACTAGCCCCACCTCTTAATTTTCCTCCCCTGTTGCAAGTCATGACTTTTTATGTTGTGTGGTGACCATGTCCTTGTATGGCTGAGGTTTTTTTCAGTTCCTACAATGTACTCCCTACAGGAGTACAGTCTGGGGGCTGTTTTTATTCTCCTTGTCTCTCCCCATAAGTTCTTCTCATTTCCCCTATCTTCATGACTTGTCTATCCCCTATGTGATGTTTGTGTATGTGCATGGTCAGGTTGACGGACAGTTTTTGGCTGGTAGTGACATTGTCACGTCCGTGCTGGCTCTCCTCCCCCCAACACGCTCACCTTATCCCGAGTATTAGACTGCGTGTCCGTGTCTGCGTGTCATGTCGTGTAGCCACGGGTGCCCTGGTAAGTCCCAATTCCCTTATGTGCATGGGGGGTCTCGTATCACAGTCCTGGGTCATGGGCATTTGGCAGACACCCTTAACCAGAGCGACTTACAACGAGCTTACAACGTCTTACAACATATGGTGTCAGAAGTGGGATGGCTGGCCGAAGGAGAATTATTCAAGCAGCCCAAAGAGGGAGTGCTGCACAATACCTATCAAAAGCATCAGCCTTGGACTTGGACAAATATGTGAAACAGGGAGTGAGGCCGAACAAGTCAAAAGAAGCATCAGGTCCTTCTTCCCAGGCACAATCCAATCTACCTTCCATGTCACTAACAGAACTGGTACAAGAGTTTCTCATAACACAGAATATGAGGGATGAGGCTCGTCATGAGGCTCAGGTAAGAAGGGATGAAGCCATAAAGAAAGGACGGCAGGATTTTTTTCATGGCAATGCATCCTCAGCTGGAGTCCCCTCTCTCACAGCTGACATTCTCCAGCCTTCTCAATATGGAAAGCATGCGGTTGGATCTCCCTCCAACAACACCATTGGTGGGGTTCTTTGGGCAATGGTGGCCTAGTGAGTAAGGAAACAGACCCATAATCAGAAGGTTGCCAGTTAAAATCCTGAGCCGTCAAGGTGCCACAGTTCCCCCAAACACTGCTCCCTGGGTGCTTTTCATCACTGTCCACTGCTCACCAAGGGTGATGGCAGAGGAAACATTTCACTGTATGCACCGCATGCTGTGATGTGCTTCACAATGTCAATTTTACTGTCATTCCAAACCCTAGGAGGTATCCAGCAACCTGAACCAGTGGCATCAAAACCATTGAAGAGCACAGGCTCTGCCTGTAACCCCCCCCCCATGTAACCTCCAGCATACCCTCAGAAGACTTTGCTTGAGACATTGTTTCTTATGTCAACAGCCAGGCCACAATGCATCTGTCTGTCCTTTAAGAAAACCCAAATTATGTTATGTTATGTTTCCAGAACTTGGTATGACATTAACCACAGGGTTAAATGTAGAAAACGAAAGTAAAAGTTAAAGCAGACAGTTAAAGCAGAGAGTGAAATTAAATGGGGTAACCCTTGATGCTATGGTGGACATTGGTAGTACTGTTTCCGAAAATTAATTCTGAACTGTGTTGATTATCAAAAACAATGTTGTCAATAATTAACGTCACACACTTTGACGATCATCTCATCTAGTCTGTCCTAGATCAGTGGTCAGCAACCTTTAACATTGAAAGAGACATTTTGTCTTGGTTTCCACAAAAAAGTAAGTACCAGGTTCTTGTTACCGTGTAACTAGGAAGCTTGGTCAGGGGGTTGAAAGTGAAGTGATTTGTCATTGTGAAACACAGCTCCAGTGAACACAGCACAGCAAATGGTGACACAATGAAATGTGTCCTCTGCTTTAAACCTATCATCCTTATTGAGCAGTGTGCAGCCATGAAAAGCAGTGTGTGGGGACAGTGCTTTGCTCAGTGGCACCTTGGCGGTTCAGGATTCAAACCTGGAACCTTTTGATAACAGGTCTTGTTTCATTACCGCTAGGCTACCACTGCCCCACGCTACTGGGTGTGAGCAAGATTGGGAACCGGGGACAAACAGGGTCAAAACCAGTGTAACAGTCCAAAAAATGCCAGTAGCACATTATTATATGGAGAATATGAAGATGAGGAATGAAATGCTGCTCATCCAGCCAATCTACCAAAGCCACTCTGTCCTAGACTCCTGAGTTTAATCGTTCTCTCTTGATCTGAACTCTGGTACCTGACATTGAGCTGCTGCCAAGACATATTAGCATGAAATGTAGCAGAGGGCCGTCACAGCCACCAGGCAACAAAGCTAATGAACCTAGAGGGATCTTCAAATAGACCAGTATCATCTCAATGGACATACACTGTGGACTAATCCTGGACTGTCAAAGCCCATTGAGACATACTGTCCAGCCGTCTGACCATGATTACATCCTGCCTCCTTTTTGTACCAGTACGCAGAGAGCCCTGCTTCCCCCGAGTCTCCACTGATCCAGAAAAGGAGTTGCAGCCCACACCAAGCACCCACATACAGCGACGCCTGCTTCCAAACCATGTATATACCACCAGCCTATCCAGCGTCAGCCGCTAGCCCTCCCCACATCCGAGATCCTAAAAGGTCATTATGTTAATTCTTAACTTCTGAAAGAAATAGGAAGTTTACAAAGATAAAAACCAACGTATTAGGACTGTCAATCAATTAAAAATGCTAAATTAAATAATTGCTAATTTTCAAGGTAGCCTTAGGTAGGGTAATGTTCTGTATGCTCTCTATATACACTGAACAACAATATAAACACAACACTTTTGATTTTTGCTCCTATTTTTCATGAGTTGAACTCAAAGATCTGAAACATTTTCTACATATACAAAAAAACATTAATCTCAAATATTGTCAGCAAACAAGTCAGTAACTGGTGTGGCCAATATTTTCCTCACAGATCTGCCATCTGCTGTAAACAATAAACACCAGGACTCATTTGTGAACAGAACGCCTCTCCAACATGCCATTACGATGATTAACTGGAGTCAGGTACAGATCTCAATGAGGACGACGAGCATGCAGATAAGCTTCCCTGATCGCAGCAGAGAGAAGAGGCCATTGTTGGGGTGGGTGAGGTCCTTCACTATCTTCCTGGCCCTGGTGCAGCACCGTTTGCTGTAGATAGATTGAAGGTCAGGGAGCTTGGTATGGATGATTCGTTCGGCTGATCGAACCACCCTCTGTAGTGCTCGCCTGTCCTTCATGGTGCTGTTCCCGAACCAGGTTGAGATATTTCCCGTCAGGATGCACTCTATGGTGCAGGAGTAGAAGTTCCTGAGCACCTTGGAGGGCAGTCTGAAGTCTCTCAGGCGTCTGAGGTGGTAAAGACGCTGCCGGGCCTTTTTCACCACGGTGTTGATGTGACAGGACCATGACAGGTCCTGCGTGATGTTAACACCGAGGTAACAGAAGCTGTCCACTCTCTCCACTGGGCTCCTGTTGATGACAGGGGTCTGGTAGGTCCTCTCCTGCTTTGTACTGAAGTCCACTATTAACTCCTTTGTCTTGCTGATGTTCAGGTGGAGATTGCTCCTCTGGCACCAGTTCACCAGATTTCCAACCTCCTCCAAGAAGGCCGTCTCGTTGTTGTCAGAGATCAGGCCCACCACGACAGTGTCGTCAGCAAACTTGATGATGGTGGTGGAGTTAGTAGTGGCTGTACAGTCGTATGTGTACAGGGAGTACAGCAGGGGGCTCAAAACGCAGCCCTGGGGGGCTCCAGTGCTGAGGGTGATGGAGGTTGAGACATGTCCACCCATCCTTACTGCCTGTGGTCTCCCGGTAAGGAAGTTGGAGATCCACTGACAGAGAGATGAGCTGAGTCCCAGGTGCTCCAGCTTGGTGGTGAGTGTGGAAGGGATTATTGTGTTAAATGCTGAACTGTAGTCAATGAAAGGCATTTTAACATAATTTCCCTTCTGAGTGTCCAGGTGGGTGAGTGCTGTATGGAGGAGATGTGATATGGCATCATCTGTGGACCGGTTGGGACGATACACAAACTGTAGTGGGTCGAGTGTATCTGGTAATGAAGAAATGATCTGGTCCTGCTGCCTTCCTGGTGTTCACTCTCTTGAAGGCTCTCCTCACATCATGCTCGGTGATGACGAACGCGTTCTCGGTGCTGGCAGTGTCCTCCTGTCTGCAACTGTTGGAGCCGCTAGTCGTAGCATCGCTAGCGCCTTTAGCTGCAGCCTCGAAGTGAGCATAGAATGTATTTAGCTCGTCTGCCAGAGACACATCTGCATTCATCGTACCGGATGTTGGTGTTTTATCCACCCACGGCTTCTGGTTGGGAAACGTTCTGATGATCGTTTTCTGAACGGTGTCGTCCGTTAGTTTCCCAATGAAACTCACAACTGCTTCCGCAAACTCACTGATGTTTCCGGAACTACTCTGGAACATGCCCCAGGCTGCGTCATCCAGTGCGTCCTGAAGAGCGGCCACTGATTGGTCCGTCCAGCGTGCCACCTCCCTCTGAACCGGAACTTCCTGTTTAAGCCTTTGTTTGTATTTAGGCATGAGGAAGATGGCGGCGTGGTCGGATTTTCTAAATGGTGGACAAGATTGTGCCCTGTATCCGTCCTTTATTGTCGTGTAGCAATGGTTAAGTGTCCTTTCGCCCCTGTGCTGTGCTGATGAAAATTCGGCGCTGCGTCCCGGTGCTGTGTTTGGTGCTGTGTGACGTGCCTCCTGCAGTTCGCATAAGGCAGTGTCCATGTCCGCTTTCGGCGGAATGTAAGCGGCACTGATGATGACCGATGTAAACTCCCGAGGAAGGTAAAAGGGACGACACTTGATGGACAATAGTTCCAGATTCGGCGAGCACGAATGTGTGAGGGGGACAATGGAATTGCACCAGTTGCTATTTACCATCAAACACACTCCACCTCCCCGTGTCTTCCCCGAGTCGCGTGTCCTGTCCATGCAGTGGACCGAGAAGAACTCGGTCGGCTGGATGGCGTGGTCCGGCACCGCTGGGTTCAGCCATGTCTCGTTGAAGCAGAGGAAGTTGCAGTCTCTCTGGAACTTTACCCTGGCCCTGAGGTCATCGAGCTTGTTCTCCAGTGACTGGACGTTGGCGAGCAGGATGCTAGGCAGAGGTGTGCTGTGTGCACGGGCCCTCAGCCTGTTCCTGACGCCGGCTCGTTTCCCCCGGGGCCGCCGCTTCACGTCGCGTCCTTTGTTCTTCCTCAGGATTTCACTCGGCCAGCTCGGATCCGGAAAAGCAGTCAAAGTCTTCGTATTGTAAGTGCATTGTATACTAATAGAAACAAGAGTGTCACTACTGTATTTAATGCGTTGCATGGTGGTAGATTTGCCGGTGTAGGGTTGTTAAAAGAGGGTTTAAAAAACAAAAACAAACTAAACTTGGTCGGAGCAGTCGCGACGGCAGCCGACCTCACCGGCGCCATCTTGCCGTAATGTGACAGATTTGTATACAATATTTGAGAATAATATTTTGTGTATGTAGAAAATATTTCACATCTTTGAGTTCAGATCATTAGGCAAAAAAAAAAAAAAGTGTTGTTCAGTATATATAGCCAAAACAAGGCTGAGATTGGTCCCATTATCTACTTATGTTGGCAAGCACAGGTGGGCCTCATGGGATTACCATTGTAGATCTGGGCATCGGTTGGGTTGACTACCTGGGTGCCACCAGCTAGAAAACACAGAAAACACAAGTTTGGAAATGCATTTAGAACAATGGTAGCAAAATCTTTTTAGAAGATTTAAGAATAGTATACATTGTCTTGATCAAGAGAGATCCAGAGATAAGTTATCAATGGTGGATCATTATTTTGATGACTTTGGATTTTTAGGGAATAAAGAGTTTCTCAGAAGAATACAAGTCTAATCTAAAGTCTTACCACATCCATTGTCTTTTTCTGTGATCTACAGGTGAAAAGACCAAAACAGTAAACATGAAATGTTAGTACAAATAGATATAAAAGGCCTTTTGTTTAATCTATGTGCTATTGATTGACCCATCAGATTTTAGGTGTACCTACCACACAGAACTAACAGTTTAAGACTAATCTTGTGACTTGAAGAAGGAGACTACATCTGTAGCAAATAGCAAAATCTCACCATGTTCTAATGGGCCATGAACATGTAGGTACTATAGTTTTACTCTAACTGCATCTTCATCAATAACACAATCAATAAAACCATGTGAAAAAGCTCAGTACAATGGGGCTTGTGACAAAAGGAATCTCTAAACAAAATGACAACACACTGAACTTTTAATCTAGATTAAAATGGCTCATTTGAATTCTGCCAAAGGCATTCAGAATATGTGTGCTACCCAAATAATGACTAAAAGTAAGTCTTTGAGAACGGGTTTCTCAAGCCAGGTGGCGCATTAGACCAGGGGCTGTTTCCAAAATGCATCACAAACTGCTTGAGAAAGCTGTTCTACTATGATAATTGGTGATGAAAATAAATGATGTTCAATAACATGTACTTGTGTTTACCAACTGTTTATTCAGTTAAATAGCTGCATCCATGTTACCACGTCACGTGTGATGTGGTAATTTCACAGATCGAAGACTCGTTCTCGCCCCCTACAGTGCAATTCGGCTAGGTATACATCCGCGCTAAAATATCAAGGTGAAAATCATCATAGTGTAGCGGTTCTTCTTCTGCATTGTTGAACTTTTTGATTTTGTTTCTTGAACCACAAATGATGAGCTGACACCCAAGAGATTTTCTGTGCAAAGTGTATTCTGTACAAAAAGCAAGGTCGCGAGGGGGCGCTGCTGAGCGTGTTATGGAGTAGACGCATTAGTGTGGAGCTCCGCCAAGTGGGATTTAAATTGTATAATTTTAGGCATTTTTCACTGGTGAACCGTCGGTTTTGCTTTGGTCAGAAAGGAATCTACACACATATAATCCAGAGAAATGGCTGGTAAATCGACCAGAGGAAAGCAAACTACTCTTCAGACTGCGAGGCCTGCGGCGACACCTCTGACCTCGGGCTCGCCTGTTCAGGGCCGCGCGGAAGATTCTGGAACGGGCGCAGCCGCGTTAGCGATCAACGTCGAGTCTTTTAAAGCTGAGCTTCTGTCCGCCCTGCGAGTGGATCTGGTCAATGCCTTAAAACCGAGGTCCGGCCGGTGTTGGAGAGTGAGCTGGCTTCTATTAAATCGGACATAAGAGTGGTCCGGTCCGAGCTGAAGGAGTACAGGGAGACTGTTACTACTGAGCTGTCCGGACTCAGCGTTAAAGTGAACAACGTGGAAGAAAGCCTCTCGACATGCACTGACGATATTACACATCTGCAGAAAGAAGTAAGTCGCCTTACAACACTGACTGAAATGTTGCAGAATAAGTGCGACGACGCGGAGGCCAGATCGCGAAGGAACAACGTCAGAATAATAGGAGTTCCTGAGGCTCAGATGTGCTCCACAACTTTCGTCTCGTCACTACTTAAGCAGGCTTTTGAGTTGAAAGAAGCACCACTGCTGGACAGGGTGCACCGATCTTTTCTTCCGGGGCCCAGGCAGGGGAATCCACCCCGCGTCATCGTTGCCCACTTCCACTACTACCAGGACTGTGAAAATATCCTGCGTCTTGCCAAAGAGAAGCATCGTATAAATATAAAAGACATGTCCATCTCTGTCTTCCCAGACTTCACGGCTAAAGTAGCTAAGGCTCGGGCTGCATTTAATGACATCAGACAGCAGCTCCGCGGGATGGAGGGGGTGAAGTTCGGCATCCTGTATCCTGCTCGACTCAGAATCACTCATCTGAATACCAAGAAAACGTTCTCCTCTCCAGAGGAGGCCCGAGCCTTCACCTCTCGACACCTTGAGGGACATCCAGGTGGTGAATGACTTTTGAATAAGAAATTCAGCTGATCCTGTAAGTTATTTATCTTGTACATATAGGAAGTACAGTATTCCCTATTTAGGTTTTCTATAAAACTGGTCTATAAAATTTTCTATAAAACTGGTCTGATTCATGACTGACAAAATTCTGGTTAAAATATCACAGTTTCAGTACATGTTCAATTTCAGTTGATTTATTTGTGTGCTCAGTTATTACTGTTTATTGTTATTGATGACGTTACCATAATTGCCATAATCTTTTTGTTTTGCTGTCACTGCTCGGCGGTGCTTATTAGAGCGTGGTAGTTCACCCTGAGCACTGTTGTGCTATGTTTATTGCTCACTAGGAGTGTTGATGAGGTCCCCTGCTTTATGGGGGTCCAGCATAGGTTTTGGAGTTTGAAGTTTGCTCAGAATTCCTTTATTTTTTTTATCATTATTTTTTTATTTATTTACTTTCTTTTTCTCCCTCCCCTTCTCCTTCTCAGTGTGTGGGACTGCTTAGGCTATCTACGATATGGCTGGTCTTAACAGGTCAGGGCCGGGCTCACTGCGTTTTGTAAGCTGGAATATTAAAGGGTTGCACCACCCTATAAAACATTGCAGAATTTTTTCCCATCTGAAAGCCCTGGCCCCATAGATTATATTTCTACAGGAGACTCATCTTCGAGTTAATGAACACTCAAAATTAAAGAGAGGCTGGGTAGATCACATGTTCCACTCTGAATTTGGGGACAGATCAAGATGCGCAGCGATATTGATAAGAAAGGGGGTTCCGTTTGTAAATGAGTCTGTAATATCAGATACCAAAGGCAGGTTTGTCATAGTTATAGGGAAGCTGTGTGGATTTAATGTAGTTTTAGCAAATGTCTATGGCCCCATCTGGGACGACCCACAGTTCTTTTGCACCTTTTTTGCTAAGCTCCCACACCCAGACACATATCACTTAATTCTGCGGAGGGACTTCAACCTGGTCCTGCAGCCAAATCTAGACAGATCGAATCCCACACTGTCCAAGATTGTGTCCAAGTCTGCATCAGCTGTTTTGTCATTTATGAAATCCTACAAATTGTTTGACCCTTGGAGGTATACTAACCCCACTTCCCAGCAATATTAATTTTTCTCACCTGTCTATCATTCATACTCAAGACTTTTTTTTTTTTTTTTTTGATTGATAGTAGGTTTCTCTCTTGCGTCACAAATAGTCAATACCACCCTATCGTGATCTCGGATCACTCCCCTGTGCAACTCGATATGTGCTTTCCTAGCAACATCGCAACTCGTCGAATGTGGCGCCTCGACCCATTACTGCTTTCTCATAAATCATTTCGAGACCATATTTCGGAGCAAATTGACTTTTTTCTTGATGTCAATCTCACGCCTGGTATGTCCTTCATCACTATTTGGGAGGCTCTTAAAGCATTTCTTAGGGGACAAATCATTTCATATACAGCCCATGTGAGGAAAATGCATAATCGCTAGCTAATGGACCTGTCCAAAAAATGTGCTGGTTCCTCTAATCCAGAGTTGTACAAGGACAGGCTGCTTTTGCAAGCAGAATTTAACAATCTTTCTATTGCTGAGACTAAAAGGCTGCTTTTGAAGACTAGATGCACATATTATGAACACAGTGATAAAGTCGGCAGGTTATTATCTCATCAGATTAAGCAAATTCAGGCTAGCCACACAATATCTGAGATCCATACGACGCATGGCACTGTATCAAACCAGCCAACAACCATAAATGAACAATTCAAGGAATATTATACAAAACTATACACTTCTCAGGTCCATGTCAGTCCATCTGAAATACATACATTTCTTGATCAGTTAGAAATTCCTAAGATTACCTGTGAAGACCGGTCACGGTTAGACCTTGGAATATCTTGCGAAGATATAACACAAGCTATAAATTCCATGCAAAATAGTAAATCTCCCGGCCCAGATGGATTCCCAATTGAGTTTTATAAAGTTTTTTCAGCCAAGCTGACCCCTCTTTTAAATAAACTTTTCGAGGAAATTCTCTTCCAAAAGAAACTGCCCTGTACAATGACCCAGGCAGTCATAGTGGTCTTACTAAAAAAAGATAAGGACCCACGTAAATGTGGTTCATGCTGGCCAATAAGTCTCCTTCCATGCGATTATAAAATTCTTTCAAAGGTCCTGTCCTGCCGCCTGGATTCAGTGCTACCTAAAATAATTGACTTGGACCAAACAGGTTTTATACCAGGCAGGCAATCATTCTTTAATATGCACCGTTTGTTCAATATATTATATTCATCACACTCTACTCTCCAGCCTGAAATTGTTATCTCTTTAGATGCCGAAAAGGAGTTTGACCGGACTATTTATTTGAGGTCTTGGAAAGATTTGGTTTTGGTCCGACATTTATATCATGGGTTAAAATAATGTATAATTCACCACTGGCCTCTGTACGAACTAACTCTGTAATATCAGATTATTTCCCTTTGCATCGTGGTACAAGACAGGGTTGTTGTCTGTCACCTTTCCTTTTTGACTTAGCTATAGAGCCTTTGGCGATTGCCCTTAGAAAAGAGGAGAGGATTACAGGTGTAACCAGGTTCAATAAAACTCATAAAGTGTCACTTTATGCAGATGACCTTCTAATATATTTGTCTAACCAACAACAACATTTATTCCTTAAATAGCCCAAAATCACATACAGTATGTCTCAATGGGCTTTGACAGGCCCTACAGTTGACACCCCCCACACTTGACCCTTCTGCACACAAGGAAAAACTCCACACAAAAAAAACTCTAGGAGAGAGAGAATAAAAAAGAGAGGAAGAAACCTTGGGAAGGAGTGATACAGAGAAGGACCCCCTTCCAGGGTAGAGTGAGCCGGCAAATGGTGTCAGTGCAGGGTTAGATATGATATAATGATAAGTCCTACGGTTGTAGGGTTGGAGAAGTCCAGGATGTATTCAGTGTCATGGTCTAGATTACGTGTCCATAATGATGTTACTGGTCCATTTGAAGATCCCTGAAGCTGTAGTTGTAACGGTGGTGGTGGCTGTGGTGACCCTCTGGTTTGTTTCATGTTTTGTCCTTGTAAAGCAGTTGTCAGGAACCAGGATTTATTTGCTGGTCTGATCACTGGGGTCTGCCAGTAGTCTGGGCGCTTGATTCCGTGTCTCGGAGAAAAACAAACAGAAGCAGCAGCAGACGGTTGCACTGTACGACCGATACTGAAATATGTGGTTATAGTGGTATATTGGTGCTACAGTGGCCCGGTACCCTAACTAGGACAGCCTAACTGGTGAATTTAACTTTGTCTGTGTCTAACAGGGGGACTCTGTGATAAACTGGACTTTATAATTGACACTGCGTCAAAATCAAGTGAAATGAGGGTCTAGGACTTTAGCAAAAAGCCAGAGAAAACAGATAGGTTTTGAGATTGGATTTAAACACTGAGACTGTGTCTGAATCCCGGACAGCTGTTCCACAACTGCGGAGCTCTATAGGAGAAGGATCTGCTCCCAGCTGTGACCTTCTGCACCTTTGGTACCAGTAGTGACCCCGCACCCATTGATCGAAGGGGGCGTGGCGGTTCGTAAAGAACCAAAAGTTCACTCAGGTACTGTGGGGCGAGACCATTTAGAGCTTTATAGGTTAAAAGTAGGATTGATGGGTAACCAGTGCAGTGATTGTAAGACTGGGGTGATGTGGTCAAATTTCCTGGTTCTGGTTAGAACTCTGGCTGTAGCATTCTGTACTAGCTGGAGTTTACTCATGCACCTACTAGAGCATCCAGACAATAATGCATTGCAGTAATCTAACCTTGATGTAATAAATGCATGGACCAACTTTTCTGCATCATGCATTGAAATTTCTTATTTTCGCAATATTTCTAAGGTGAAAGAATGCTATTCTAGTGACATTATCTACGTGCGAACTGAATGAGAGACCTGCATCAATGATGACACCTAGATCCTTCACTTCAATACTTGGTGAGATAGAAAGGCTATCCAGGGTTATTGTGTAGTCAGCCAGTTTATGCCTGGCTGCTTGAGGCCCAAGTACAAGCGCTTCTGTCTTGTCAGGGTTTAACAGGAGAAAGTTGGTGAGCATCCACTGTCTAATGTCCTTCAGACAATTCTCTATTTTGTTCAGCTGCTGCCTCTGATCTGGCATTGCTGACAGATACAGCTGTGTGTCATCAGCGTAGCAATGAAAGCTAATACCGTGTTTGCGGATGACGTCGCCTAAAGGTAACATGTATAGAGAAAAAAGTAACGGACCTAGGACAGAACCTTGTGGAACACCAAACTCTACTTTACTATGTGAAGACGAAACACCATTGATGTCTTTAGAATCTTTAGAATCTATACCAGTCCTCATGGAACTATTACGGTCATATAGTTTAATTTCAGGCTATAAACTGAATTTTTCTAAAAGCACCATTTTGCAGGTTAATCAGTTGGCAATGTCACTGGATCTTAGTTCTTTTCCATTTAAGCAGGTTGTGGAATTTACTTATTTGGGATTTAATGTCCCCCGTTCTTATATGGACCTTTATGCACGCAATTTTAAAATTCTACTTGAGCGTACAAAAAACGATTTCTCACGATGGTCTTCATTGCCCATTTCTTTGGCTGGAAGAGTGAATACCATTAAGATGGTAGTCCTACCACGCTTTCTGTATTTATTCCAAATGATTCCTATTTTCCTACCCAAGTCTGTCTTCAAGGAGTTAGGTTCTTTGATTTCTTCATTTGTGTGGAATAAATCTGTCCCGCGGATGAGGAATATTTTCCTTGAAATGCCTAAGGCAGCAGGTGGTATGGGTTTTCCAAACTTCATTCACTATTGGGCAGCAAACATAAGTAAATTAATATACTGGATCTTTGCGTGGCGTGATAATCCTGGCCCTGCTTGGGCAGTCATGGAATTGTGAGGTGATTCAGGGCTTTGTCCTATTTCCTTAGATTAGATTAGATTAGATTCAACTTTATTGTCATTACACATGTACAAGTACAGGGCAACGAAATGTAGTTTAGGTCTAACCAGAAGTGCAATAAGCAGCAAGTGCAGGATACAGTTCAAATAAGTTAAGTTATATATATATATACATAAAGTGATATGTGCTATACGTAAAGTGATATGTGCAGTACAAAGTGCAGTAATGAGCGCTCCTACGCCTATGCAGCCATACTCATGCCTCCTTAATTCTGTAGTAAAACACTCACTTAAGATTTGGCTCCAGTTTAGGAAACATTTTCGTATAAAGCAACTAAGCTTATTTTCTCCCCTTTTGAATAACCATCTTTTCTTACCGTCCCAAACGGATGCAGCATTTCAAACCTGGCACAACAATGGCTTGATCTTTATCAAAGACCTCTTCGCTGAAGGAACGCTTATGACATTCGAAACATTGCAAAAAAGTTACAATATTCCCAAATCTCATTTCTCTAGATTTCTACAGATTAGAAGTTTTGTGAGCAAACACTTTAGATCTTCACATTCACTGGCTAATTCACCTGCAGATGAAATTCTTGCTCTGAACTCCTTTATGAGAGGCAATATATCAAAATTATATACTCTGATCCAGAACATTTATTCACCCTCATGGGAGAAAACTAAAGTGGCATGGGAACAGGATCTTAACATTGTAGTTACGGGTGAGAGCTGGCAACAGTGCCTAGAAGCTATTCATACCTCCTCGGTATGTATTAGACAATGTTTGATCCAGTTTAAAGTACTACATTGCCTACACTACTCATTAGATAAACTAGCAAAAATGTTTCCTAATACCAGCTCGGAGTGCCTACGATGTCACCAAGGGCCAGCTACTTTAGGCCACATGTTCTGGAACTGCCAGTCATTGTCCAACTTCTGGGAAAATATTTGCATAGCCTTGTCATCTTTATGTAATAGAACGATTGAACCTACACCATACATTTCTATTTTTGGGATCCCCCCTCCAGATATAATTCTTACGAAATCTCAAGCCAAGGTGGTAGCTTTCGCCTCATTAATGGCCAGAAGACTTGTTCTTCTGCTGTGGAAATCAGACAAGCCTCCCTCTGTCAATAGTTGGATTAAGGAAATGCTCTCCATGTTGCAGTTGGAAAAACTGCGATGCAATCAAGCTAATCGTCAGAAAAAGTCCAAGGAGATATGGTCACCATTTATTGATTATGTTAAATCATCCAGTTTAAGTCCAGCATAGACATGTTATTTCTTAATGCATATACAAAGTAAATTACTATAACACTGAGAGGAAACAGCTTCCCTTCCCTTCCCCCTTTTTTATTTTTTTATTATTATTATTTTGTTTTGTTTTTTGTTTAGTTGTTTTTTTTTGTTTGTTTTTGTTGTTGTTTATTGTTATTATTTATTTATTTCTCTTCTTGCTGTTTGATGGGTGGGTCTGAGGGTGGGGGGTGTATATTGGTCAACAGCTGTTATTTCTTTGTTGTTGAAAAATTGAAAATCACAAATAAAGCATAAAAAAAAAAAAGCAAGGTAGCGTCAGAACATTGCGTCACACATCGCATAACATGGATGCAGCTATTTAACTGAATAAACAGTTGGTAAACACAAGTACATCTTATTGAACATCATTTATTTTCATCACCAATTATCATAGTAGAACAGCTTTCTCAAGCGGTTTGTGATGCATTTTGGAAACAGGAGATGAGCCCCTGGTCTAATGCGCCACCTGACTTGAGAAAGACTTACTTTTAGTCATTATTTGGGTAGCACACATATTCCTGAATGCCTTCGGCAGAATTCAAATGAGCCATTTTAATCTAGATTAATCTAGAATCTAGATTAATCTACATTAATTCCAGGATTACAGTGAGATTAATCTAGATTAAGAAAATTTATCTATGCCCACAATAAATATTAGAGGTGGGCATAGATACATTTTCTTAATCTAGATTAATCTCACTGTAATCTTGGAATATATATATATATATATATATATATATATGTGTGTGTGTGTGTGTGTGTGTGTGTGTGTGTGTATATATATATATACACACACACTGTATATACTGGCCCTTCCACCATGCTTAAATAATGCATTTGATATTCCATTAAAAAAAGTGTCAGTCCACTCACCTGCATTCTCCTTTCCCTTTCTAGCCATGCACAGTCTTCCACCATCTGCAGTTTCTGCTGCTGTAACAGTTCCTGAATGTGTTGCTTCTCAGCCTCCCATAACCGGTTGGTGTCATCCTTGCTGGCTTGATCTATTCCAAATTCCTGCCACAAACAAGATAAGTTAATATTTTCTGTAGTAGCAGCAGTAATATGACAACACAGAAATCATGTGGACTGCTGCAGTATGGGACCATGGAGATGAGGTTCATATAACAAGTTCATATAAACTGTGTTGTGTAAACTGTGTTGCAGCGCTCAGGAGAGTCCCATAATGGACTGTAGGATTGCAAGCAGTCGATTAGTTATAAACACTAGTTCAATAAATCAAAACTAAATTAAGGGAAAAAACACACTGTTTTTATTTTTAAAAAATGGCATAACAAAAATCAACTC
Organism: Denticeps clupeoides; assembly: GCF_900700375.1. NCBI lineage: Eukaryota > Metazoa > Chordata > Actinopteri > Clupeiformes > Denticipitidae > Denticeps > Denticeps clupeoides. Next base: position 27,849,340 of record NC_041707.1, read on the forward strand.
TCTCTACCTGTATGTGCAGGCCTGGCGTCAGGGTGTTACAAACATATCCTTGAGTCTTCAACCTAGATGGCTGTCATGGGGATATGTGATGAAAGGTTTTCTATATTTTTATACCACTGTATGCATTAGGCATTTGTGAATAGATCTGAAATATTTGTAATTCTATGGGTAGGTGGGGGTTCAGTTCAACAATTATATTGGATTGTTGTGTTGATTGTGGTGTGAAGTTGACAAGGACCTAATTGTAAAGGATATAATGGATAAATGGATCTTCTAAGCCACAGCTCTTGTGGAATATTCCAAACGTGATCAAAAATGATATGACAGAAGAGCTACTGTTGCTCAAAATGCTGGTTCTGTTAGTGTCCACTGTCTAAAGTCAAAAACTATATGCACGTGACCATTCTTTTTCATCATGGAAATGCTATTCCCTGATGGCACTGTCATCTTTAAGCAAGATGCCCTGCCAGGCTGCAAACATAGTTCACAAATGGTTTCAAGTCTTTCAGGCGCCTTTTGGCAAACTCCAGGCAGGCTAACATGTGCCTTTTAATAAGGAGTGGCTTCCGTTTCATATAGTCAGGTATGTGCATTTCCATATCATGTCCAATCACCTGTTTTTTCCACAGGTGGACTCCAATTATGGTGCAGAAACATCTTAACATGATCAGGGGAAAACAGGATGTATCTGAGCTCAATTTTGAGCTTCATGTCAAAGAATGTAATACATTTGTCAAACAATAAATTGTTTTTTGGAATAAGGTAACATAAATTGTGGGAAAAGTTATTCACTTTTTTGTAGATCCAACAGAACTTTATTTTCATTGTGTGCATTAGTTTCCCAGTCAAAGCTAGATTTTTTCACATTTGAATCAGGTTTTGCCAGCTATTAGTTTATTTCATGGAGCTCGATGGGCTGGACCCACCCTCTAGATTTTAACCTTTTATGTATGAGAATGGAATGCATATGTACCTTTGGTGGTGGGTCAGTAGTGTATGGTCTCTGCCTCTGTAACTGTAACTCTTGCTCCTGTTCCATTCTATGAACATCACTAACAAGACGGAACATAAACTGTAAATTCGTGGCAAATTCGGCTAATGAATATACTCTGGCCCCACATGGCTTCATTGGGGCTGAATTTGCTACTGACCATACTATAGATCTGAACAAACTTTCAGATGCAACTTGACTTGTACCTGAGTTTGTAGACAAGCTCTGTGAACAGTGGCCTCTCACAAGGGTCATAGGCCCAGCAGTGAGTCATGATGGAGAACGAGGCTGAGGGACAGCCCTCTGGTTTGGGCAGGCGGACACCCTTTTCCAGTTGGTTGATCACATCTTTGTTGTCCAGCCAGGAAAATGGTTGCTGGCCCCAAGTCATTATCTCCCACATACACACAGCTGTACAGATGCAGATACAAATAATAATGTAAATATTATCTGAATCAGCTCTAATGCTCTTTCCCTGTCCACCTCCATATTTAAGTAGGAACTGTCTCTGGCTAGCATGAATGTCTTATTTGTGTCACACCTGTACAAATTGCATTAAACATTGTTATTAATTGCACTGCGATTATATATACACCAATGGTCCAAAGTTTTAGGAATCCATTTTTACTCCATTTTCAGTTTTTAAAACTGAAATTCAGCAGTTCAATGTCTGTCTTATTGCATAGAAAAAAAAATAAACACATTAGTATCACTCCTTCCCAAGGTTTCTTCCTTTCTTTTTTTCTCTCTCCTAGAGTTTTTTTTGTGTAGAGTTTTTCCTTGTGTGCAGAAGGGTCAAGTGTGGGGGGTGTCAACTGTAGGGCCTGTCAAAGCCCATTGAGACATACTGTATGTGATTTTGGGCTATATAAGAAATAAATGTTGTTGTTGTTTTTAGACTATTCCTAGTCTTTGTTATACTTTCAGTCAGCATGTCTTCTCCCAATCTGTGTTCTGTAACCTAGTCTGCATTCCCCCATTAGGTAATTGTTGGATCAAAACCATTCACTTCATGCCTTTTGATCTTGATTAATGATGTTGATTAATTCTCTTATGAAATCCTCTTATTATTTTGATTAATCTTGTATTGTTTTTATGCTCAATATTTGCTTCAACAAAATACTTTGCATTGTGTTTTTTGCCGCCACATTTGGAGGAGAGAAGACTGCACAAGAAGAGCACATTCTGTTTCTGTCACGATCTGGTCCAAAATGGGGTTACTTCGGTCCGGGAACATTAGTGAAATGTTCCCTAATTGTTTTCACCTGTGTTCATTGTATAAAGCTGCCCTGTTCGTTTCTGTTTGCTGTGAGGTCTTTAACGTTATGTTCCGTGTTCACCACTGTCAACATCTCGGATGTCTCCCCTGTCTTGTGCTTCACCAATTAAACCCCTGTTTCGTGATGTCAGGGGATAGCGTCTGTAGCCGCCAAATGTTGCAAGGTTAATGGTTGTAATATCCTAGGTGGAATACAGGGTGGCGCATGCAGGTATTCAGGTATAAAGGTAGCACAAACTATATTGTTGGTAGGTGTTTGACCCGGAAGGGCAAAGGGTTTTTTGACCGCTTGCACAAATGCTACGGCAGCTTTTACAGGACTGTTTGCTGTACCTCCAACTCCAACTGCTAAGTGGTGATATCTGCAAAGTTCTTTGGAATAAATGGACATTTTTGTATTAGACATCGAGGTTCATTTAATTGTGTAGCATATAACAGAACCAACAGAGTATAGCATTGTTACATCAAGCGCGTCAGCCAGGCCACGTCCCGTGTCAGGCACCTCAGTAGTTCGGTAAAAGACCAAACTCCTTTAATAGCATCCTTCATTCCTCGTCTCCTCGTCACTCTTTGTCCTGCTCTCTGTGCACCCGCCTCGTCATGCCCGCATGGACGTGACAGAAAGACCTGACCCACATTTGGACGCCACCTGATGCAGCCCCGCTGAGATCGGAGGAGCCGCGACTCGCCAGGAGGACGCCGCCAGCTTCCTTGTCCCTGGCCTTCCATGGCTTCTTGTTCAGCAGGGTCCCGACCCCTGCCTCTCAGTCTCGTGTCTGGCGGCGTTGAAGGTGAGGAGCGGTCATTCAGCAGGGCATGCCGGAGACTGACAGGGAGCGGCGGACAAGGTGCCGGTACCAAACTGGCCCGAAGCCGTCTGCGCTGGAGAACCGCCGCTCGTCCATCTGGAATACCGGACCAGTCATTCATTCATTTATCATTCCTCCCTGTTCATCTCATCTTTTCTCTCCTCGAATCGATTCCACTCGATTCCTCTTGTCCACTCGAACCATTCAGACTCTGTGTTTGGACTTCATTCCTCCCTCCTTCATGGACTGCTAAGAGGGGGGATTCTGTCACGATCCGGACCGAAATGGGAGTTTCATTGTCATGTGAAATGTTCCCTAATCGTTTTCACCTGTGTTAATTGTATAAAGCTGCCCTGTTCGTTTCTGTTCGCTGCCAGGTCTTTAACGTTATGGTCCGTGTTCACCACTGTCAACGTCTCGGATGTCTCCCCTGTCTTGTGCTTCACCAATTAAACCCCTGTTTCGTGATGTCAGGTGATAGCGTCCTTCATTCCTCATCTCCTCGTCACTCTTCGTCCTGCTCTCTGTGCACCCGCCTCGTCATGCCCGCATGGACGAGGAGATAACATGGCACTATAAAATGAAAGTGTTTTTAGCTGGTTTTACAGAAGGGGCTCACAAATGCATTTGGGTGTACATGAAGCTTTTCTGTATTGTTACTTTTCACCTCACCAATTCGTTTATCCACAAAGGGATGTCTTTGACACCCCATTAGGTCTTTGTCCAAGTCAGTGTCTGGCTCCTCTGTATTAGTGTTAATCATGTTTCTAAGTGTGTTTCCCTGTTTCCTGTTTTCTATTTTTTTAACCTCCTCAGTCCAGTGTTTATGTGTCTGCACTGACTCAATTAATCAACCAATCAAAGTTGTCTGGCTTTCTTTTGTTTCTCCATTCCCTGCTTCCCTAGTTCACTTTTTCTAAATATTTAAATTAAAAACAACTACACCTGGCCTGCGCTAATGTCGTGACATTGTTCTGCAGATTTTTTATACAATTGGGAAGTCATTTGATACACTTGGGAATTCATTATTGCAAGCTGACCAGGTCCTGATGCAGAAAACTGATGATGATATGCAGTGCCCTTTTTACGCCATATGTGCGTTCTTCCCAAATAGTTCAACCTTAGTCTCATCAGTCCTTTTTGTGAATATCGCTGTGGTATTTGCCCTTTCACAAACTTCAGGCAGTCTGGTCTACACTTCTAAACTAATCTTATTAACATGCCTCCAGGTGTAAGGAAATTTAATACCCCCAATATGAGGTAATTAAGTGTTCACATACTTTTTCCACTAGCAATGTGATTTGTTTATGGTTGTTCTCAATAAAAACGTGAAATATCATAATCTTTTTAAATATAATTATTACTTTAGGCACATCATATTTATACCTTTGACTTAGATGACAATTGAATCACATTTTATGACAATGCAGAAAACCCTTAAATTCTAATGGGTTCACATACTTTGTTTTAAATCTTCTGTCAACTTCATCTTAAATGAGCTTGATGGGCTTAAGTCTGAATACTTATTGATCCAAGAATGATCTTTGTATCCTGCATCTGGACCACTCTTGTGATTGGTAATATCTACAGAACTCAGACAAAAATCTTTAAGACATGGAGGGAATGACGGAAATTTGCTGTATGACTACATCAGCTAAGCTCTCTATTCTAATGGATGAAATAGAGAAACAGAATGTCAAAACAGAATGTTCTGCTCTCATTAAAACTGTTAGTGTATTTATGTAAATTTTGTGTTAACTATAGTTTGTGTGCATTCTGAGAAATGTTTATTAAGAGAAAAACACATTTGTGTTTTGTATCCCAAGATGCTCCTTGGTTGTGACAAACTGTGGAAGAGACATACTTTCATTTGTTTCACTCACCCACAAAAGCAATGTCTGTATATTTACAAGTTGGCTTTCCTGTTGGTTTTATATGTGTAGCCACAAGCTCCGGGAGAAAACTTCCTAGCTCATTTAAGGAAGGCGATGGGCCGTCTTGGTGTGGCGAATGGGAACACAGAAAGATTTAGCTGAAACATCTAATAGAAATCATCTCTGTTTAAGTGAAAGTGAAGTGATTGTCAACACAACACAGCACAACAAAATGTGTCCTCTGCTTTTAACCCATCACCCTTGGTGAGCAGAGGGCAACCATGAAAGGCGCCCGGGGAGCAGTGTGTGGGGATGCTACTTGCTCAGTGGCACCTCAGTGGTACCTTGGCAGTTTTGGATTCGAACAGGCAACTCATTCGCATGACCAGAGTACTGATGGACATAATGTATCTGCAGAGGTAATTTCTACTCTCTGTTTGATGTTTATGCATGAGAAGTTTAGTCTGTCTGTGTGTGTGAGCAACACAGGGATCCAGGTGGGCTCTTTTCCTTTGCCCTCTGCCTGGATGCCCAGGCCAGATTGTGGGGATGGGACAGTTTCCTTTGGGGGATGAACTGGAAAGTGTTTAATCCTGGAGAACCAAAAAGAACCTATGAACCAACTCTCTGTGACAAAGTACAAGTATTTTGGAGGAAGATACGCAATGTCCAAGTGCTATGCTGTGGCAAAAGGTAAGGTGAAGGTAAAAAAAAAAAAAAACTTTATTGGTGTTGCAAAACACCATGTCACAAGTGCCAGCGAACAAAAAGATAGCCATCAACCTATCCAAACATATACACAAAAATCACATTATGGGGGTAGACAGGAAGGCAGGGGATATAGGAAAAAAAGAAATTACATGAAGAGAGAAGAGGAGAATAATAAAGCCACCCCGAGACTGTACTCCAGTAGAGAGTACATTGTAGGAACGGGAAACAAACACCTCAGCAACATAAACACATAGTCACTACACCTTATAACACAAAAAGTCGTGACTTGCGACAGGGGAGGGAAATGTGGAGGAGTCCTGCAACCATAGAGGTGTAGGTAACCTGTTCATGCTGAGGGTATGAAACGGTTAAGGCATGGGATGGGGTGAGGGTGCAGTGAGTGCATATGTGCACATGTGTATGGGATTGGAGGAGAGGAATGCAAGAGAGCCTTGTTCTTCCAGTGTAGTTGTCAATTCAGCAGCAGCTTGGCTGAGGTCAGTGCTAGTTACGGGGGAGTCAAAAGCAGATAGGATAGGGTTATTTAGATTTGCAGGCAAAAAGCTGTAATTGCACACTTCTTCTAATGTCCACTCTGGTCTCCACAATCCAAAATCCTCTATAAAGCCGTTATAATCTCTGTGATGTTATCCAATTTGCAGTCAATAGTCACAGTGATGTTTTCCAATCTGCGATCAAGTCATTCCGGCCAGTCTAGTGGGGTTTTTTGTGTAGTGAGGGCCTGAATGCTTCGGTACCATTTTCCAGATGGCAGAAGGGTGAAGAGTACATGTGAGGGGTGTGTAGAGATCTTCACAATGCTGGTGGCTTTCCGGATGCAGTGTGTGTGGTAAATGTCTGTTAGGAAGGAAAGAGAAAACCCAATGATTTTCTCAGCTGTCCTCACCATCCACTGTTGGGTAGTATGATTTTTCCATGAAAATGTATGGTGTGATCTCCTGTGCTTATCTGTATCCTGCAACGAAGAATGAAGTCACGGAAAGATCCACATTGCCAACGAGAACTTTCTCTTCCACATGTTCCCTGCCACAGCCGTGTTCTCCTGCGGCCACAGTCTGCTCCTACGGCGCTGCCTCTCCACTCAAAATGGTCTCAGTCAAAAAACCAACCCGAAACAAATACTATATTCATTTTCACTTTACTTTAAATAAAATAAGCAACTTATTTCTTCTTTTTGCTTTCTTTTCTAAAGTTTCTGTATCCAGCGTGCTAACATGCTGTTGATCTCGTTAACCTTCTCTCGTTCTCTTCCATCTGTTCTTCTCACCTTCCACATGGCACCCTGCTGGGCAGGCATCTCAACAATCATGACATTAGTGTATAACTCCAACAACAAGTAGTTAGGATAAAATCATCCTTTTCTCCATGTCTACTTTATTGCAGGAGACCTACTGAAGCCCGCATGGATCCGGAAAACAGTGAAGTTTGGTGGCGGAAAAATCATGGTCTGGAGTTACATCCAGTATGGGGGTGTGCGAAAGATCTGCATGGTGGAAGGCAACATCAAGCATCTGAAATACCAAGAAATCTTAGCTACCTTTTATATTCGCAACCATAAAAGAGGCCAAATTCTGCAGCAGGATGGTGCTCAATCACATACTTTTCAACCAAATACCATTTCCACATCAAAGTTCCTCAAGGCGAAGAAGATCAGGATTGGCCAGCCCAGTCACCAAACATGAACATCATTGAGCATGTGTGGGGTAGGATGAAAGAGGAAGCATGGAAGATGAAACCAAAGAATACTCATGAACTCTTGGAGGCATGCAAGACTGCTTTCTTTGTTATTCCTGATGACTTCATTAATAAATTGTATGAATCCTAGCCAAACCGCATGGATGCAGTCCTTCAAGCTCATGGAAGTCATACAAGCTATTACATTTGGATCTCACAGCACCACTACTTAATTTGCGTGACATTTTTTGTATTGGCAGTAAATTTTGTATAGACGACAAAACTTTTGTCTTGCCAAAATTGGACCTTTCTGTCTTGATTAAATTATAAATCTGTGAAACTAATTAATTTCAATACATTAAACATTTGGTAGGGTTTTAGCTTTTCATATGAGCTATTTCTAACACTAATTGATAAATTAAATGTCAGTTTAATAGCAGGTGTTTCTACAAAATAGGTAAGTGACAAGTCTTGTCAGGGACTGTATAACACTGTAAGCACTATACATATACACATATTATATTTGGAACACTTATACGTAAACTGAAATTATTGTTATAGAAATTGTTATAGAAATTATTATTAAATAGATCATCATTGTATACCTAAGCGCGCACACACACACACACACACCACACACACACACACACACATGCACACACATAGAGGAGTCAAGACCTTGAGGCCTCCCTTAGCGGACTCCATACGGGGTGTGATCCGGGGTGTGATCATGAACTTTGACAACATAAATCTAATGCATTTTATGTAACCAGACATGCAGAAAAGCATAGATAACATGAACACTTATACACAATATTGACACAGGAGGGAAGATTCAGCAAACATACAATTGCCACAGATTTTGGGTCTTCTTGATGTTTTTATGATGTGACGAAAGATAAGAAATTTGTTTAAGAATGAAGCCCTGATATGTTGCGGGGCAGTTCCGTCGACTGGCTGGCTGTTGTCTTGTTGTGTATGCAATAAACGATGGTCTACCAAAAGTTTTCTGTTACTTGAATTTATTGATTGAATCTTCATCAAATCATCCACCACACAATTCATGGGGTTACAACTGAGGATCAAGAAAGTAAACAAAGTCAATAAGGTTCTACAGTGATCTTTTTGAGTCAAAGTATTCTGAGGATAAGAGTATTACTTTTCTGAGGAACTCAAAAGGTTTTTTCAAATGTTCAAAATAATTTGAAGGACCTAACAGAGAGGGGGCAGTGGTGGCCTAGCGGTTACGGAAGCGCCCCCGTAATCAGAAGGTTGCCGGTTCAAATCCCGATCCTGCCCACTGCTTACTCAGGGTGATGGGTTAAATGCAGAGGACAAATTTCACTGTGTGCACCATGTGCTGTGCTGCGGTGTATCACATGTGACAATCAATACACTTCACTTTAGCAAGTTCAGGATTGAGGAGTTCGACAATGCAATCAAGGGTAAATCACCAGGATGGGCTAATATTTGGCATTTTACTCCTTTTTGTGGAAGATATTGGAGTAATGCTATTTAATCTTTCTCCTACTATTAAACATTGCTTTAATTGCAAACCCCCCCCAAAAATAAACTTCTATTGGAGAATTGGAGACCTATAACTCTTTTGTGTAATGACTAATTTAATGGATGAATGTCATTTGGCTTTCATAAAGAGAAGAAATAAACATTATCACATTCGATTGACTCTTAATTTGCTTGATTAAAAAGCAGAGTGCACAATGCACAGTGTGCTCACAGTGTCCTGTGCTACAGTGTTTCACAATGACAATCACTTCACTTTCACTTAATAGAGGTATTAAGCAGTTTTGTCCAATTTCCCCAAAGCTGTTTATACTGACAACTCAATTGCTGTTGCTAACCATCCAAAACGACCCCCAATTGTCAGGGCATTAGCATTATTGGTAAAGAATTCAAACTAAGCCAGTTTGTGGATGATATAATCATTGGCCTAAATGTTGTTTCATCATTCTCTCAGGCTTCTGGATTATATGTCAATATTAAAAAATGTGAACTTTTACCATTCCACACTTCAAATCTACAGTCGTGGCCAAAAGTTTTGAGAATGACACATATACTGTTTATCACAAAGTTTGCTTCTTCTGTTTTTGCCATGAAAATGAACATAATCATTCTGTAATGGGGATTGAGTTTTAAATGAGGGTGATTCTTGAAATCATTGTTCTTTCTCTTTAAACCATGGATACCTGCAAGGAAACATGTGCAGTCATCATTGCGTTGCATAAAAAGGGATTAACAGGGAAGGCTATTGCTGCTACTAAGACTGCACCTAAATCAATCATTTGACAGATCATCAACAACTTCAAGGAGAGAGGTTCAAGTGTTGTGTAGAAGCCTTCAGGGTTCCCAGGAAAGTTCAGCAAGAATGGCAGCAGGCAGGTGTGAGTGCATCTGCACACACAGTGAGGAAAATAATTTTCGAGGATGGCCTGGTGGCAAGAAGGGCAGCAAAGAAGCCACATCTCTCCAAGAAAAACATCAAGGACAGATTGATCTTCTGCAAAAAGTACAGGGATTGGACTGCTGAGGACTGGGCTTAAGTCAAGTCTCTGATGAAGCTACTTTCAGATTGTTTGGGGCATCTGGAAAAATGATTGTCGAGAGAAGAAAAGGTGAGCACTACCGTCAGTCCTGTCTCGTGCCAACAGTAAAGCATCCTGAGATCATTCATGTGTGTCTGCTTCTCATCCAAGAGAGTGGGCTCACTCACTCACAGAACATTTAAGGAACGGTACCAAAACATCCTTCTCCCAACCATCCAAGAACAGTTTGGTCAAGCAGTTCATTTATAACATCAGGCTATATTCAAAAGTTAGTCAGTTTAAATGATAGTAAGTATGACAATAAGGATGTTAATTCTAACTTTAAATCTGATAAATAACCAAAAACATATCATGGTTCATGATCAAACACTCATGAAAAAGGCCAGTCCCAAATTTGCTAAGTGGTATGTTATTTCCCTGAAAATCAAGAAAATAATATTAATTAATAATAAAAACAGATGTTTTAAATTTTAGGTGGACCTGTGTTCTTTTTATGACTCAGCTTTAAATAATTTGTTTTATTCTGCAAAACTGCGGTCTGCATTGTTGTTTATCACTCAAGGCCAAAATTATCAGTTGATTCACGGTTTGATTCTTTTCATAATATGTTTTACATGGATAAGTTACATCCATCTGTCTCTGACCTGATAAATATTGTCATTCTTTTTAGGTAAATATAATATACACTGTTGCAAGTGGAGAAACAGTAAACCATGGTTTATTTATGATTTTAAACCGTACATAATTTTGCAAAACTGAAATCCTGTAAATCTGTAAGGCTGTACGTTATCTCTCAGTTTTTATTGTTCTGATCTGTAATTGCTGTGTGCCTTTGATTTTGTTTTTTTCTTTAGTTCTATTTTTTATGACTTTGTAGTTTATTATTTTTGCCCCTCCTTTTTCTTTGTAATGACTGTTCTATGCTTTGTATTAATGATTTTTATCCTCTACGAGTGTATTGTATTGTACGGTATATATTTGTTAATAAAGAACAATAAAATAAAAAAAATATATAAATGGGCTCAGCCCACCTCCCCTGCTTCCAGAGGTGCTTCGCCCACTCCAACTATGTAGGAGTCATGCTAGTGTTCACATTCTTTTGACACATTGTAATATTGAGAAGCAGCTTTCTCAATGTTCCGCTTGTGTGTCTATGTACTATATCTACTATATTTAACAATTGGGCATTACAGAAACAGCTCATTTCACTTCCCCTGTGCCTTCTTTTGCCTCTTAACAAAGCCAGAGCTCCCCAAACATAAAACACAGTACTTACCAAACATCCAGACATCACTTGCTGAGGTAAATCGTCTAAAATTTATGGATTCAGGAGCCATCCATTTAATAGGTAATCGACTAACAGATGCTGCAAATGGACAACAAATCTAAAGAGTAGTATATAACAAAGCACAATTAAAATGAATCCAAAATGTTGTACCCATATGAACTTACCTTGGTAGTACTCCTCTTCTTCTATGTATCTGGACAAGCCAAAGTCTCCCAACTTCACACAGTCAGGTTTTGCAACCAATATATTCCTCACAGCTATATCTCTAAAATAAAATAAATAATAGAGTCACTGTAACTGCACTGTACCCTCAAAAAGAACATCCCCAACTAAAGGTCTACAAGTGATGCTTCAATGGCAGAGGAGCCGAACCACTCCTTTGCTGGCTTTAAGGTGGAGTAGAGGTAGCTGTTACAAATGAAGCAGCAGCAACTCACATCAATATCACCCCCACCCTTAGGGAGGGGGAATATTAAGTGAAACACTCACTCCAGGCTGTCAACCCTAGGAACGTGGCAGGTCCTGATGGCATCCCTGGATGTGTGCTGAGGTACTGTGCAGAGCAGCAAGCAGGGGTCTTCACAAAGATCTTCAACCTGTCACTGTCGCAGGCCTCTTTTCCACCCTGTCTGAAATCCTCCAACATAGACCCCTTACCAAAAAAAGTAATTCATAACCTGCCTGATTTCAGTCCTCCATCGCGTAGTGTGTTACAAAATGTTTTCTTGGTGGCAATGGTCACAGCTGCCTTGAAGTGAGCTTTACGGAGGCAAGGAGTGAGCTTTACGGACGTGGGAAACATGGAACACCGGGCTGATGTGCAGAGTGCGTGGGACGGCCATTGGGTTGACGCATCGGGTCACCTGGTCCTAGATTTCTGGGGCTGGACGATATGGGCAGGTCTCGAGTGGAGACCCAAATCCTGTCTCCACGGTGGTACACGAAGTCTGGTCGACGATGTTGGTCCGCCTGTCAATTCATGCACTCGGCGTTTCGGTTGAGGACCCGGTGGACTTGGGACCAGACCTTATGGAGTTGGCGGAGTTGACTGTTGACTGCTTTTCTGACGTGGGAGATGTGGGTCAAGAGGTTGGTTGAGTAGATGAGGATGTCATCTAGATAGACAAACGCGAATTGGTCTAATACGTCCCTGAGTATGTCGTTGGGGTGGAAGGACCGATTACGCCACTAGCCAGGGATGCCGCAATGTACTCGGCCATCCTATGGGGGGGGGCTATGGGGGGGGGGCAGCTCTGCTGCCTTGTCCTTATCAAAGACCATGGCAAAGTCATGGTAACAGTCAGGGACCCCCAGTAAGGAGGTGGTGGCATCGTGTGGAGATCGAGGCGTGGCCTCTGGCAGCTTCTCGGTCAATTCAATTGTATTCAAGGGGTGTGGTTTTGGTCGGTTGGCATGGTTTGGCTATGGTTGCACCTGGAAGCATGGTTAATGTGGGGCTGGATTGAATAGGGGCAGATTGCTGGCCGTGGGCATGGTCAGTCCTGTGTTTTGCTGGAACCTGGGCATGGTGGTTGCAGTATTAGACCAGGGTTTTGGGCCTAGGCAGGGAGCATGGCATGGGTTGAGGGGCGTGGCGGAGTCTCACCGTTGCTACTTGTGTGAGGCCCAGAGTGGTTCGAGGGTGTGGCCTGTCGGGGTTGGTGGTGGATGCATTGGCATCCCCACTGTTTGATGGTGCCCATGCTCCAGTCAATGTGGGGCTCGTGGGTGGTGAACCATGGGTAACCTAACACTATGGGGTCATGGGGAGTTTCTTTCAGCAGACGATGATAGGAAGTGAGCAGTGCCCACCACAATTTTTAAATGCATTATTTTAAACTTTTTTGTTATTTTTCTGTCTTTAACTGTTCAAATAAACCTACATTTCAAATCTACCATCCTCAATGTAGCATCATTCAAGTGCACATTGAAGAGAAATTACTGGAATTGTTGTTGTCTAGTCAAAAGTGATACTTACCGGTGAACCATATTAACGCCTTCAAGATATGCCAGTGCCTTGCAGATTTGCACACTAAACAAAGCTAATGTAGTATTGCCAAGGCTGTGCTCGTTCTTCATCAGGTAGTTACCCAGCTGATAGACAGGAAAGATCAAGATATTCTCTCAGATTTACTAAAACTCAAGTAAAGTCTTCCTCCATAATATTTTATATACGAGCAAAGGTAAACAATAATATGTATTAAAATGTATTGTGTTTATAAGGTTTAATTTATGACATTACAGCTTTACAAATCAATGTGACAAATCTATGTATTTCAGAATGATATCTTCTGAATTATCTCTATTTGGATAGAACTTTCAACATGAAAAAAATGTGCTATTAATGTCTCTCTTAAAACAAACCTGTTTGCATTAAAAAACATACAGTGGCAAGCATTGTTGGTGGATTTATGATTGCTGAAAATTGTATAAAGAGATGCCAAAACACACACAGTTGCAGCTGCTGAAGCACATCCCAGGATGCTGGGTGCACAAATACAGCTTTCACTCACACATTCACACTGTCAATAAGTTGCCAATCCACCTAGTGAGCAAGAGGGACACAACCAGAGAACCAAGAGGAAATTCAAAACTCACAACATCAAAGGTGTGAGGCTGTATTGCTAACTGCCATGCCACCATGTGGCCCACCAGTGAAACTGTGTCTAACTTAATAACACATACAGTGGGTACGGAAAGAACTCAGACCCCCTGAAAATTTTCACTCTTTTTATATTGCAGTCCTTTGCTAAAATCATTTAATTAAAAAATATCCTCATTAATGTACAGCAAGCACCCAATATTGACAAAAAAACACAGAATTGTTGACATATTTGCATATTTATTAACAAACAAAAACTGAAATATCACATGGTCCTATTCAGATAATTTGCTCAGTATTTATTAGAAGCACCAATTTGATCTAATACAGCCATGAGTCTTTTTGGGAAAGATGCAACAAGTTTTTCACTGCTTAGGGTCATTGTCTTGTTGGAAGGTAAACATTTGGCCCAGTGTGAAGTCCTGAGCACTCTGGAGAAGGTTTTCATCCAGGATATCCCTGTACATATTTCCCTCAATTGCAACCAGTCATCCTGTTCCAGGATGCAAAACACCCAAACATCATGATGCTGCCACCACCATACTTCACTGTTAGGACTGTATTAGACAGTTGATGGGCAGTGCCTGGCGGTGCATTGTGAGCTGTAAGGTCTAATATAGACAGGTGTGTGGCTTTCCTAATCAAGTCCAATCAGTAAAATAAAACACAGCTGGACTCAAATGAAGGTGTAGAACATTCATCACCTGAGTTAAATATATGAGTGTCACAGCAAAGGGTCTGAATACTTAGGACCATGTGATATTTCAGTTTTCTTTGTTAATAAATCTGCAAAAATGTCAACAATTCTATGTTTTTCTGTCAATATGGGGTGCTGTGTGTGCGTTGAAGAAAAGTTAACTTAAATGATTTTAGCAAATGGCTGCAATATAACAAAGACTGAAAAACATAAGGGAGTACCCACTGTAAATCTGAAATGAGCTTCTTGATAGCTTTTCTTGATTTCTATACAGTTCAATCTGCCCTGTCTGGCAACAATTGTAGGGATGTACAGTTGTAAATAAGGTTACATGTTAATGACAGTGTTATTCAAGGTATAATTAGGTGTTGTAGTTGCTCACCTCTCCATATTGGTAAAGTTCCATAACTATCCAGACTGGGTCATCTTCAATTATTCCAATCAGGCTCACTATGTGAGGGTGATCCAACTTTTTCATGATAGCTGAAATTTTAAACAAGACATGCTATAGTTTAATTGACAGTCTGCCTGTCCATAAAAGTCACATACTATTCCATAGCGCCACCTTGATTATGGCACACATTTAGGTCTCACACATTTACAATGTTTTATAAGTTGCTGTAATTTATTTCCATCCAGAGTCGCATTCATTTTTCACCAAGATCTTGGGACAGAACATCTCGAAGATTCTAAATGGTATTAAAGTCTGGACTCCAATCCATTTGTGAAAAATAGATCTCATGCTCTTTAAATCACTCTTTCAAAACCCTCAACACTGACTCTTGGCAGTAAGGAGTACACATTACAGTTTATGATGCACAGTACGGACACAAGTATATCAGCACATATAGTGGAGGAAATAATTACTTGCTGATTTTGTAAGTTTGTCCAATGACAAAGAAGTGAAAAGTCTCAGAACAGTATCATTTTAATGGTAGGATTATTTTAACAGTGACAAATAGCACATCAAAAGGAACATTTAAAAAATAACTTTAAATAAAAGATAGAAACTGATTTGCATTTCATTGAAATTATTAACACTGTCATTGCATTGTTTTTTCATTAATTTTGCAGTGGTGTCTAGTGGTGGTAGTAGCCTAGTGGGTAACACACTCGTCTATGAACCAGAAGACCCGGGTTCAAATCCCGCTTACTACCATTGTGTCCCTGAGCAAGACACTTAACCCTAAGTTGCTCCAGGGAGACTGTCCCTGTAACTACTGATTGTAAGTCGCTCTGGATAAGGGTGTCTGATAAATGCTGTAAATGAAATAAAACTGCCAAATATAAAAAACAATAGATCCTTTACACTCACTTGCTTCAGTCATAAACTTCTCCTTGATATCTGTGGCACACTCTTTACAAGTCTTCACAGCAACACTTATCCATTCTTGTGTCTACAAAAAATTTAGTTTATATTAAACATGAATTTTGTACACTATGTTATAAACCTTCCCATAAAACAAATGAAAAACTGATGTCATCGTTTAAAACGGTTTTAATTATTACATCAATTAAATAACCCAGGAAACAAGTCTAATACATGATAAATCACAAGTACAGTAATTAAAAAAAACAATTAATATAATTACCTGTGGTCTGTAACAGCCTTCATGAACAATTCCAAAGAAACCTTCACCCAGAATCCCGCCAAGGATGATATCGTCACGTGTGAGGCTATATTTAAAGGCTGACAACAATATTTTTTTTTACATTTAGCTTAAATTATTTTAACAAAAGTTTAACATATGTTCAGTATACACCGATTAGCAATAACATTATGACTGGTGAAATTAATGACACTAAAAATTCTATAATGGCACGAGCCACTCATTTGTATAAAAACATTTATTACACAGTATATCTCAATGGGCTTTGACAAGCCCTACAGTTGACTCCCCCCACACTTGACCCTTCTGAACACAAGAAAAAAAAAAAGGAAATAAAAGATAGAGGAAAAAGAGAAAGGAATAAACCTTGGGAAGGAGTGATACAGAGAGGGACCCCCTTTCAGGGTAGAGTGAGCCTGCAAATGGTGTCAATTTGTCCAATAAGTTGTGTACATGATGAACCGCAACATACTTTGAATTACAGTGACGTAATGGAGATTGAACACTGAATTATACTATATGTATACCATATCCTCAAATAAGACATGGAATTTTCCTCAACATCTTCCTCATGCCCTGAAACCTCTGTCTTAGCTGTTTCCTCCACACCTTCTGTATGCTCTACCTCAGCGTCTCCCACACTCACTCTATCCTCTGTCAATCGCTCTACTCTTGAGAACAGGTAACAGTGTACTATTTAAAAAGTCTTATTGCATTCATAAATGTAATATGGAACTACATTTACATTATTTAGCCTATTTGGTTTCAACTGAATCTGATATGAACAAGAATGTATGAACTAATTAAAGCTAATACAGCATGCTTTATGACTGTTTCATAATATACGTCAGATGAATTATTTAGCAAAGTAACAAGAAAAGGGTAAATTAACTAGGCTAGTGCATGTTAGAAGTGGACAGCAAACACATAGCCCATGTAGGCTAGGTCTAAATGACTAGAGAATTGACTACTGTAATGCTTTATTTATTAGAAGCCCAGCATCATCTCTCAGTTAACTCCAACGATTTCAAAATGCTGCTGCAAGACTTCTAACTCTAACAAAGAAAATTTGAATTTGCATTAGCTAACTGTAAGATTTCACATTCACTATAAAGTTGTATGTTAGACTGGTTGTATGTTAGACTGATTACTTGGGTGAATAGGTAATGAATTACTGCCCTACACAAAAATCACACTCACAAGACTACATGCTCTTATTGGTACAGAGAATTAACAATTTCTCAGCAGGTGGCCAAGCCTTCTACTACACAGCTTCACTGCTTTAGAACAGCTTCAGGAATAACTGGTCATTATAGTTACAACTTTTACAACTTTTTAAGCTCTTTGTGGCTATGTTAAATACCAGACTCTCTACCATTGGGTGCATTCAGCACTCACGGTTGGTTGGCGTTTCATCAGAAATCTCTGCATAAACGTCACACCCTGAAACCACAAGAAATCACTTTAGCAAATGTGCAGGGTGAAAAATCACTTTTATTTTATAACCCACATGCACACATCCACATTTGACATCCTACCCATGCTTTCTTTCTGGGGTTGCCTGGAGCTCTCCCTGTTTAAAAAAAATGGTGTCATATACAAAATTCAAATACATTTTAAACATAACTATAGAGAGTACAATTAAAAAAACTTACATGGGATGGATTGGAAGCACAGAAACTTGTTCTTTCTCTGATGCTTTCATTAGTGAACAAAGTCAAAAGATTATAAACAGACATTTAAAATAGCATTTAATAAAATAAAAGCACAGAATATACACTGCCTGGCCACCTGGATTCGAATGGACAAAGAGCCTTTCAGCTTGTAAGGAAAGAAGAGAGGCATCATCTAAATTGATGAATGTGGTCAAAATACAATTTTAAATGACTTTGTTAAGAAATCACTTAAATAGTTGGGTTTAAAATGTTTGCCATTTAAATTTTGTAGACAATCTAATCAGTTGATCTGTTCTGGCGACCCCTAACACGAGCAGCTGAAGGAAAAAGAACAGAAGAGGAAGTGAGGAAGACATCCATTGAAGTTATGCACTGCTGAAGAAACTTATTACAGAAAAAAATCATACTTAGAACTATTGGATGAAGTCAGCTAAAATGGGCCTTCAACTAAAATGTGCCAATTAAGGTTGAAGCGTCAAAACTCTTGCAAATCACAAATTATTGATTATTATCAATATAATGATATTATTGCTACAACACTAGTTGACAACTAAGGATATGTTTGCTTGGTCTGCTGCTGACCTGTTTTCTTAGTAGTTTTCCTTATGATGATGTACTATTTCTGGCACAACCAGCCTAACACAGCAGTCCAGTATATATGGATGTATCATGACAACAACAGTGTGTTTGGTCTCCCTCTCATTAACTCAACAGATTTAAAATATAATGAATATTTCAGTGTTTAACTCATACCTGCTATGGGAAAAAGATGCTGCTCACATCAGGCTGAAAAAAACAGAACCCCAAACCATATCAAATGTCTCTAACCATTGCGTGGGTCATCTTTTGACCCCCCAAAGTGATCCAGGTCGAGGATACAAAAAGGAAGGTAACGTGCCACAGGGAGTTACTGCATTCAGTCTTTCCCACACATGCTGCAGTTATTAAGAATTATGCTACCAGTCTTTTTATCCAGTGCTGTGTGTAACATTGGTTAGGTATGTTGAATTGATTTCATTTCATTCAATATTGTTTTATGGGATTGTGTATGATCTTAAATTTGGACAACTGGGAAATTATATTATATCTCTTTAAAGGGGGAGTGGTGGCCTGGGGAGGTGGTGGCCTAGCCAGTAAGGAATCAGAAGGTTGCTGATTCAAATCCCAAGCCACTGAGGTGCAACTGTGCTTCACAATGACAATCACTTCACTTTTCACTCCATTTGCATAATGTATTTTACACTTTTGCACTCAAATGTGATTATGAAATATAGGTTACTGTTAATTTACTGTTATGAATCACTCTGATTTAAGCAATTTTATGTGATAATTAAATTTTCTGATATTAACATTTTCAGATAAGATTTTATCAATTTTATCTGAACAGCTGGCCCATTTTACATGAACATTATGTTCAAGACATATCTTTACTTTACTTTACTTTACTTTATTTAGCAGACGCTTTTATCCAAAGCGACTTACAAGAGGAAGACACCAGCAATTCGCGTTCGATTTCTATAGAATATTGAGTTTACAAACTAAGAGCCCTGATAAGGCTCAACTTGTCAGCGATAAGGCTCAACTTGATATCTAATCTCTTATCATTCAATTACACCTTTTCAGAATTGTTTAAATAAATATTTAAGAGACCTATGGAAATGTAAGAGAATGTCACTGGATCTCATGCATAGCTTTTTGAATATCTTAATTATTTGCCAAAAGAAGGCCCAATCTCTCTTACCTTCCCTACCACAAACAGTACGATTTAAGTTAGTGAGCACGTTCTTTATTCTTACAGTCGCAGCCTTTCAATTAAAACAATTTGAGGTTTGGACCCTTTAAGATTTTGATCTTGTAAAATACATAGATATATAAAATGTACACAAAAGGTCTATAAGAACAATGTGTTTTCAGACGTCACGGTTGCAGGTGCCAGTTTGGAAATGGAGAACACGATCGCTTGACTATTAAACATAAAAGGGGGATTTAATACAAACATGGAAACAAATCATGCATGGTAACACTGAACAGCACATATAACACATGCAATGACTGGAACACATGATAAAAACAGGGCATATTTATACAATAAACAACAAGTGAAAACACTCAGGAATTAAAGGAAAAACAGTCTACAGTTGTCTCTGGTCTGGACATGAATCCAGAGAACCCCACAATGCCAGTCCATGATAAGACATTTATAAAAATGAAAACATTTAATCAAAATAGTTTTCACTCCCTTTGCTATGACACTCAAAACGTAGCTCAGAACCTTCTGATTTTCACTGATCATGCTTGAAAGGCTTCTACATCCATAAATGTAAATTCAGTTAAATGAAAAAGATTGAACTTTAGGTCTCAACGTTGACTGTGCATATCAGTGCATAAACCAAAACTATGAATTCCAAGGAATTGTCTACAGACTTCTGAGACCGCATTGTGGCAAAGCACAAAATTCGGAAAAAATACAAAACAATTTAGGCAGCATTAAGGGTCCTTAAAGGACAGAGGTACAGAAGTGGAAGACTGGCGCCTGGCCAAACTGAGTAAACTGGGAAAAGGCCACCGCCCTCTGGTGGCCTGGCAGAGGGGCAGCGGCCATGACTTTGTGGGTAATTTATTATTTGGGCTAAATAAAAGACAAATTTTCACTTCGCTTTCAAGCAGGTTACAGACTGATTATGTTCATATTTGTTATGGTCCTGTGAAATATTTTATATTGCTCTTATGTATTTGGTAAATACATAAAATAAATGGTTCAAAGTAGTGTTAAATAGTGTTGTGCAGGAATTGGGACAACCTGCAATTGTATATGCAGAAAAATCTAATATTACAGAAATAATATCACAAGTGTACATAAAGTGCAGTTGCAGTGCTGTAGGTGTTTAG
This sequence comes from Denticeps clupeoides, assembly GCF_900700375.1. Lineage (NCBI taxonomy): Eukaryota > Metazoa > Chordata > Actinopteri > Clupeiformes > Denticipitidae > Denticeps > Denticeps clupeoides. The sequence goes on from NC_041707.1 coordinate 27,870,025, forward strand.
CAGTGTGACAGTGCAGCTGTTTATGATGGTGATACAAGGGGAAACTGTTCCTATGTCTGCTGGTCCTAGTCTGCAGGCTAACATTTACATTTAAGGCCTTGGTCAGAGAGGTGACCAATAACCCAATGATCACAAAAGCAAAGTTTCAGTGTTCCCTTAATGGACATAGGCAAACCATCCAAAATAGCTAATGCACTAAGGCCTTAATGGCCAGAAAAAAAACGCCACTCCTTACTAAAAGAGGTTTGCCAAAAAGAACAATTTTAGACATTTCTTTTTACAAATTTAGACATTTCTTTTACAGACATTTCTTTTTAAATTTTACAGTTAAGCGGACATCCCAGGGGAAGGTTACCCGGGTGCGGAACAGGCCGGAGGTGCTCAACCGGAAGCGGCCATGGTCAACAAAGATCAAACACAGTGTTGAGGAGGGGTACCTGTTCTTCTTGGTCACAGCGTTTAGTTTACAATAGTCAATGCACAGCCATAAGCCACCATCCTTTTTCCCCATGAAGAAAAAGGGTGTGGCGGCCGTAGGAAATTCAACTGGCCGACGAGGCGTCAATGTACTCCTCCATTTTTTTTCTGGTAGGGAAAGGGAGTAGAGGTGGCCCCAGGGGCCAAGTAGTAGGTCTAGAGTAGGTCTATGGCAAGATTGTCCAATGAGGGGGTACGGCCCTTGTCAAAGACTGCTGCGAGGTCATGGTACTGTACAAGGACCCCCAGTACGACAGGCATTGGGGGTGTCTTGGATGGCAGCACAGATCAGGTGCATGGGTGTGGCTTGGTTAGGCATAGATTTACTGGGTGTGGCTTGGATGGTTAAGGGTTGACTTGCCATGGGTTGGCTGGGCATGGGGTTGGCCTGGCTGGGCATGAGCATGACTTGGCGTGGCTGGGAACAGGGCATGGCCTTTGGGGCATTTCTCATTCCGACTGTAGTGAGCCGGGGTTTTCTGATGCGGATGGCAGTTGTAGCCCCACCCAGTGATGATGCCAGTGGTCCAGTGGAAGTGTACACTCTAATTGCCCTGTTTAAACCGCCAGGAGGCATAGAGACGCTGCTCAGCTGGCAGTCTTTAACTGGGAAAAAAAATGCTGCATCTCCTCCAGGAAGGCATCAGCAGATCGGAGATCAGAGTCGCAGATCGGATCCCAGTGTTCCAGTAGCAGCGTGGCCCGTTCCAGGGCTCGGCCAGTGAGCTGGGAGACAATGTAGGCCACTGCCAGTTATAGCAGAGATTGGGATGCAGATGTAGATAGATGTGGAACGGCCTCAGGAAAATCCAACACCCCGAGTCATGGTGATCATACAGAGCCCATGTCCAGCCCAGTCAGTCGATCTGCTGTGCTGATTGATGGCAAACTCATTCTGTCAGTCACCCCGCTTGGGAGTGCAAAGCAGCGATGAGGGAACATTGAGTGGTGCTGCGACCAGCAGTGTGATGTGGCCAGCGGCTTCTCAGAGGGCCGGTATAGCAGATGGAGCAGCACTGACCTTGGTATTTCCAAGATGCCGCCGGTGAGGTCGGCTGCCGTTGCGACTGCTCCGACCAAGTTTAGTTTGTTTTTGTGTTTTAAACCTTCTTTCAACAACCCTACACTGGCAAATCTACCACCATGGAACGCATTAAATACAGTAGAGACACTCTTGTTTCTATTAGTATACAATGCACTTACAATACGAAGACTTTGCTTTTCCGGATCCCAGCTGGCTGAGTGAAATCCTGAGGAAGAACAAAGGACGCGATGCGAAGTGGCGGCCCCAGGGGAAACGAGCCGGCGTCAGGAACAGGCTGAGGCTTATTGTGGCAGGAGATTTCAATAATGCCAGCCTCAAACGCGCAGCGCCGAATTTTTTCAGGGAGCGAAAGCGCTTCCTTGATCGCAGCAGAGAGAAGAGTCCATTGTTTGGGTGGGTGAGGGCCTTCACTATCTTCCTGGCCCTGGTACAGCACCGTTTGCTGTAGATAGATTGAAGGTCAGGGAGCCTTCAAGAGAATCCTCAGAGCCTGCACGGACCAGTTAGCACCTGTGTTTACAGAGATATTCAACCTCTCTCTATCTCAGTCGGTGATCCCCACATGCTTCAAGGAGTCCATCATTGTTCCGGTCCTCAAGAAAACCCATCCTGCCTCCCTCAACGACTACCGCCCTGTAGCCCTCACCTCAGTAGTGATGAAGATCTTTGAACGGCTGGTCAGAGACTTCATCATTTCTTCATTACCAGATACACTCGACCCACTACAGTTTGCGTACCATCCCAACCGATCCACAGATGACGCCATCTCACATCTCCTCCATACAGCACTCACCCACCTGGACACTCGGAAGGGAAATTATGTCATGGTCCTGTCACATCAACACCATTTTGAAAAAGGCCCGGCAGCATCTCTACCACCTCAGATGCCTGAGAGACTTCAGACTGCCCTCCAAGGTGCTTAGGAACTTCTACTCCTGCACCATAGAGAGCATCCTGACGGGAAATATCTCAACCTGGTTCGGGAACAGCACCATGAAGGACAGGCGAGCCCTACAGAGGGTGGTTCGATCAGCCGAACAAATCATCCGTACCAAGCTCCCTGACCTTCAATCTCTCTACAGCAAACGGTGCTGTACCAGGGCCAGGAAGATAGTGAAGGACCTCACCCACCCCAACAATGGACTCTTCTCTCTGCTGCAATCAGGGAAGCGCTTTCGCTCCCTGAAGTCCAACACAGAGAGAATGAGGAGGAGCTTCTTCCCGCAGGCTGTCCGAGCTCTCAACAACAACACTACATAGAACTCCAGCACTTTCATTTTCACCTCCAATCACTCCGGACTCTTTTGCACAAAATCCCTTTGCACAAAATCACTCTGCGCTTTTTACTTTATTGCTCTTTTTTTAAATGGCTGTTTTCTCTTTTCTTTAAACATTGTCTTTAACTCATTTGCACACCTTCACCCTACCAGTTACACATATTTTATGTTAAAGTCGTAAAAGTGTAATAGTTGTTTATGTTTGCAATATTTGCATATTGGGTCATTGTATACTTGCAACATTTGCAATACTGTGGTCTGTAGTTGTCGCAAAAAGCATTTCACTGCATATCATACCGTGTATGACTATGTATGTGACAAATAAAATTTGAATTTGATTTGAATTTGGAGTGCTGGAACTGGAAGGTAGCTTGACGTAGATGTGGTCGACAGGCTTGGTCTTTCTTGGGGGCAGATGGGTCATCAGAGGTGGCTCGGGAAGTCGTGGACAGAAGATCGGGTCGGCAACATTGGGGTCGAACAAGAAGGTAAACAGGGAGTGAAGTGATTGTCATTGTGAAACACAGCACAGGTACAATGAAATGGGTCCTCTGCTTTTAACCCATCACCCTTGGTGAGCAGTGGGCAGCCATGAAAGCGCTGTGGGAGCAGTGTGTGGGGACAGTGTTTTTCTCAGGGGCACCTTGGCAACATTCTGAATATGGGTCCGTTTCCCTAGGCCTGCCCCACTATATGTATCCAGGAAACCGGCTTACAAATACAATTATTTGTGCAGGAATTGGACAACCTGCAATTGTATATGCAGAAAAATCTAATATTACAGAAATAATATCACAAGTGTACATAAAGTGCAGTTGCAGTGCTGTAGGTGTTTAGCAGTGTGACAGTACAGCTGTTTATGATGGTGATAGCGAGGGGAAGCTGTTCCTATGTCTGCTGGTCCTAGTATGCAGGCTAACATTTACATTTAAGGCATTTGGCAGATGCCCTTATCCAGAGCGACTTACAACGTGCTTTCATGTTACAATCAATGAAGTGATCGATTCTGGTTCCAACTCCCAACTCCCAAATATGAATACAATATTTTATTCACTCTGTTGTAGTTTCTATACATAAGTAAGAAAAAAAGAAGGTTACAAGTAAAACTAAATATTCTCTAAATAGGAAGGTCTTGAGTTGCCATTTAAAACTGCTCAGGGACTGAGCTGTTCTGACCTCAAGGGGAAGTTAATTCCACCACCAAGGGGCCAAGACGGAGAAGGCTCTAGATGAGTGTCTTCCTTTTACCTACAGAGTTGTAGGGACCAGTCGAGCAGTATGGAGGCTCAGAGTATACGAGTTGCAGTGCGAGGTATAATAAGGGCTGTGAGGTAGGATGGTGCTACTCCATGTTTGGCTTTGTAGGCCAGCATCAGCCAGTGGAGGGAACGTAGCAGAGGGGTGGTGTGGAGAATTTGGAAAGGTTGAAGATCCGTCAAGCTGCTGTATTTTGTATTAGTTGTAGAGGTCGGATTGTACATAGAGGTAGACCAGCCAGAAGGGAGTTACAGTACTCCAGTTGTGAGATTACGAAGGACTGAACCAGTATCTGGGTGGCTTGTGTTGACAGATAAGGATGGATTTGTCTGATATTGATGGATTTGTCTGAAATCTACAGGAGTGGGAAAGATTGCTGATGTGAGTTGAGAAGGAGAGTTGGTTGTCTATTGTTACTCCAAGGTTTACGGGCTGTTGTAGAAGGAGAGAGCTGTGAGTTGTCCAGGTAAATCGCAAGATCCTGATGCGGTGAAGAATCTGCTGGAATTAATATTATTCAGTTTTGGTGGGATTGAGTTTAAGGTGATGGGCTGCCATCCAAGATGAGATGTCATTTAGACATGCTGAGATTTTGAAAGCAGCATGTAGATCTGAGGGAGGAAAAGAGAAAATGAGTTGTGTGTCGTCGGCATAGCAGAATAATCCATGTGAGGCAATGACCTCATCAAGTGATCATGTGTAGAGGGAGAAAAGGAGAGGACCGAGTACTGAGCCTTGAGGGACACCAGTGCAGAGTCTGCATGAGGTAGAGGTTGATCCTTTCTAAGTCACTTGGTAAGATTGCTCATCAAGGTAGGAAACAAACATCTACCATGCTGAACCCTGAATTCCAAGCCTCTTCAGGATATACAAAAGTCTTGTGGTTAACTGTGTCAAATAATGCAGAGAGGTCAAGGAGAATAAGTACAGATTATGCCAATCTGGCCGCATATATCTTCTCAGAAACAGCCAGAAGGACAGTCTCAGTAGAATGAGCTGTTCTGAAGCCAGACTGGTTAGGATCCAGGAGGTTGTTCTGTGGTTGTTCTGTGACAGATGAAGTGATAGCTGATTGTAGACACAGCGCTCAAAGATTTTAGAAAGAAATGAGAGGAGAGAAACTGGTCAGCTTCTAGATCATCTGCCAGAGAACAGCATGTCAAAAAGTCTGTGTCCAGGGTGTGAGGGGCATCCAAATGAACACATAGGAAGTAGAAGAAGTAAAGCCAACATCACCAGTGATGCCGAACTTCATGTACATCATGTGCACAACCCATGACCAAGTTGCGATTTGGCCAGACAAAAGTTTTTTTTACCAATCACCTACATAATTTACAAGTAGCGAATCACCATAGCCTGTAAGTACATGTTTGCCGACCAATCGTTTACCGCAACTTATGTGTAGGAAGAGACATTCACATCTTTTGGGTCCCGTTTTGTGCGCTTGCAAAGATTATATCTGTTGAACACATTGAATGAGAAGGCATGTCCAAAATTTCTGCCTGTACTGTATATATTGTATAGTTAGTTCATTGTCTATATATCTTTTTCCAAAGTTACGTAAGCAGGCTGTTGGTGCATTACAGCTACCACACAAGAAAGACACAGTTTCTGTAGTGACACCTGTATATAATGCAGTTGTCTATAGTTCATGACAAATCTATACAAAATGGCTCTGTGTATGGATCTGCCCTGAGTAGGTTATTTTTTTCCAAATAAGCAGGTGAATGGATGTTCATATTAAAGTAAAGTGGACGACCCTCGGAGTCACCGGTGGGAGGACACGGATGACGAAAGCGGCGATGACGTTGATTTTCTTTGGGCGGTCGATGCCGGGATGGCTCCGCCCATTGCGAGCGCCCAAGATCGTCGCGACATGCGTGATGACCCACGTGACTTCCGGGGGTACGAGGAAGACGAGGGAGACACGGACGATGACGAGAGTGATGAAGACAGTGTGCCCATCCCAGATCATCACAAGGTCCGTGGAGACCCACGTCCCTCCCAGCAGTGTGGGGACAGCTGGTGGAAGAGGGCGACGGGAGGTTGCCAGCCAGCAAGTTCGCTGCCGGGACTGCCTTGCGGGGAGAACGCCTTCCCAGCTCCGGTCGCCAACCCGCCTTCCCTCTGCCCGGATGTTCCCCAGCAGAATGGCAGCGCAGCACCAGCGCCCCCGCCTGCTGGAGAAAACGTCCACCCCCCTCCACGCCACACACCAACCACCATCTCCAGCAACGTGCCCAGCCCCGTGTGGGACAGCCCAATGGCCCCGGGACCCTTCAGTGGGGCAGCAGACACGGATGAGATCACCACCATCCTCGCGTGTCTGTCTGGGTCAGCATGGGGCTGGGGCACAGCAGGGAGAGACAGACAGAAGGAGTTTTCGGGACTTCCTGCCGAGACTGAGGGCGGAGTTTGATCGGCCAGAGCCTGCGCCAGGGATTGAACTCTACCCCTCCACCACATCCAGCGCCAGTCAGGATCCGGGGCAAGAAGACTCAGCACTGGCGGGCGACGAGAAGGTCGCGCCTCCTGAGATCCTGGCTGTGCCCCCTGAGGAGGTCCCGGAGAGCCCAGAGAGGGAGCCAGACGACCCTCTCTTCTCTTTGTCTCTGTCTGTGTGTGTGTGCGTGGCATATGTGTCCGTATGTCACCCCCACTTCCCCTCTTTGTGTCCACCAGATGGCGACCAGGCAGCGGAGCCGAACCCCGGGGAGGGAGTTCCTAACCTGACTGCACTGGTCCAAGACGAGGTGGACAAGCCCCAAGGTACCCCTAAGTCCAGCCGGGGGGGGTGCTCCCTCAAATAATTTTTTGGGGGGGTGCAGTTCGGGTTGGGGGCTCCTCCTGAGGGGAGGGTAGGTGGGGAAGCGATGGAGCTGGGTCCTCCGGTAGCCAGTGAGGAGGGCAGGCCAGGCATGGGCCTGTGTCCGCCTCCAGATGGGTGGAGCGCCATAGAGCCCCCTGGTAGGCATGAGGACCCAGCTGGGACAGGCAGGAAGAGGGCCTGCTTTTCCCAACGGACGCAGAAGGAGCTAGCCGGATGGTCTGGCAATGCCCCCTCCTTGGCACCAGGGGCGTGCAGTGAGAGGCGCTGCACGTGCTGAGAAGGCATCAGCCTGGGGTGCCTGGACCAGTCACCGGAGGCTCCGGGACAATCTCTCTGCGCGGTGCAGGGGGTGACACAAGACGTGTCAGAGGGGACGTGTGAAGGCAGGGCCCACACGTACCCAGATGGATCGGCCCTAATTATTGTGTGCAGGTACGAGGGTCCGGGGCAGCCATGCGGGACCACGCCAGGGAGCCAGGCCGAGGGTCCGGGGCCGGCAAGCGGGACCACGCCGGAGAGCCAGGCCGAGGGTCCGGGGCCGCCACGCCTGACCACACCGGGGAGCCAGCCCGAGGGACCGGGTCCTCCAAAGCCCTGTGGTTGCCGCCATCCGCCCCGCCGCCTCCGCTGATGGTACTGCTGGGGCTCCGAGGAAGTAGCCCTTGGAGGGGGGGCTCTGTCAGGATTGACTGCAGCTGTGCTTATCACCGGTGGCCAATCCTGACGGCGCATAAAGGCCGGACTTTTCCGCACCTTCAGAAGGGACGGCATTTTCGTGGGCGTTAGTGCACTATGTGAATGTGTATTTTCAGTTCTGACAATCGCCACATGCCTGCGGGTTAGTTTTTGTTCTTCATTTAAGTTAAATTGTTTTCGGCCACCAAGCCGCGTTTGTTTATTTGTGTTTATTGTTTATCATATAATAAAACCCCCTTCCCAGAATGTCAGACCTCTGCGCTTCCTTCCCCCGTAAGTCCGTAGTCGTGACAGCCAGGGTTTTTCAGCTAACATAGCCTTTTTTGTGGTATTTGTATTTGCATCGTTCTGCAGGTAGCAGGAGTGTACTAATAGGCAATATTTGTTTTCTTATTGTATTACTTTTGCTTGGCTCTGGGTTATTTTCTTGTTTGTTATTTTTATTTATTAATGTTCCCTCAGGTGGTGTAGTCATGCTACAAATTTCCTTTACAGGGATTATTTATTTTGTTGCCAGGGATTTTGGACATTAATGGAAAAATAAATAAAGTAATGGCGGTGTGTTTAGTTTTTTGAGGGTTCAGCAAATTTACACTGTTATACAAGCTATACAGTACTTTACCTTGTATCACTGGGTCATATTTTCAATGTGGTCCCAAGAAAAGATAAAATATTAACTATATATAAATATATAAATAATAAATAATACAATTATTACAAATAAAATATTAACAAAAAAGTGAGTACTGAACTGAATCCTACTGAAATTCTTGGCATGACCTTAAAAAGGTAGTTCATCCTCGAAACACATCTAATGTGGCTGAACTCTAACAATTCTGTAAATACGAGTAGGCCAAAGTTCCTCCACAGCACTGTAAAAGCCTCATTGAGAGTTAGCGCAAACAAATGGTTTTAGTTGTTGCTAATAAGGGTGGCCTTACCAGTTATTAGGTTTAAGGGGTAATCTCTTGTCACAAAAGGCCATGTAGGTTTGGATTTTTTTCTAAATAAATTGAGAATCTCAGATGCTACAGAGTCTAGGCCTATATGTTATAAAGAAATCACTTCTGAAATTACTGCAGAGGTGTAGCATACAGTATCTCATAAATGTGAAAAATATGACTCAATGATACAAATGTTACAATGATACTCAATGATACTGTATAGCTTGAATAACAGTGTAAATTTACTGAACCCTCAAAAAACTGAACACACAGCCATTAATTGGGACCTTCAAAAAAACAATTTTTTCTGTAACCTTCTCCAGATTTGTGCTTTGAGACAATCGTTTATACTACAGATACTACAGACAGACGAACTTTATACTACTACTACTAAATATAGATTTAAACCATTTAATTGAGAGTAATAATTGGTCAAAATGTTAATGGTTAAACGGTCAATATGGATGAAGCATAACATTCTCAGAATTAATGCAAATAAAACTAGTGTTGCTGGTTGACTAATTTCTATATTACTGTGGATGGTACACTTCTCAATCCTCTTTCTGTTGTCAGGAATGTAGGTGTTCTGTTAGATTCCTTACTTAACTTGTTTACACATCACGTTACTCGGCAAAATGTAATTCTGTCCACAACATTGCCTGTCTCCATCCATTTCTGTCATTTAATGATGCCCTTGTTTATAGTTTCATAATGTTTTGAATAGATTACTGTAATTGTCTCTTCATTGGCCTGCCTGCAAAATTCATACAGAAACTACAGAATATTCAAAACTCTACTCATGTTACCCCTATTCTTTCACATATTGACTGGTTACCAGTCCCATCCAGGATTAAATTCAGGATTCTACTTCTTATTTTCAAAGTCCTACATAACCTTGCCCCTTTCTCTCTTACTCAGCGTTATGGCCCAGTGTTATAGCCCCACAGTGTTCAGTGTTATGGCCCCACAGCAGTGGAAATCTATTTCTCTGCGATTGCTCCTATTTCTCTATCAATTTTCATCTCAGAACTTTTCTGTTTAATCATTTTTTGCCTTCTGTGTGAAAGTTATTATTCCTTTTTTCTCATTCTAATTTTTTCTCGTATGTAAAGAAACCTTGGGTTTGAGAAAGCTAAATAATTGAAACTTTGGATGTAGGGATTGAAGTCCTGAACCATCAAGGTGCCACTGAGGTGCCCTTGAGCAAGAGACTGTACCCTCACACTGCTGCCTGGCTGCCCTCTGTTGCCCTCTGCTCACTAAGGGTAATGGGTTAAATGCAGAGGACATGTTTTGTTGTATGCACTGTGTGCTGTGCCACCTGTTGTTGCTGTCAAATTCATATTTGCATATATGCTTTGCATGAAATGTTATGTTGGGCAAAAAAATGAATAATTTTAATGTTTGCGAGAATGAAAAGAATAACAATCCTTGCTGAAACAGTAGGATTCAACAACTTCAGCAAAGAAAGTCAGTTGACTATCCAAATTTACCAAATGACTATGCGATTTCACGGGTGGATACATTTATCCCAACAATGGCACAGTCAAAGCATGCTGTAATCAATGCTAAAAGAAGCCATTATATTAAAGCATATTTTACAATATGTTGAGACAAGGCAGTGTATATGCTTTTAAAGATGATTTTATCAGTTGTACAATGCTTTTACATACCTATAGTTGTTGACCAATAATAATTATTTCAAATACATGGCATGAAAAAAATGCTATAGAGTACCTCTTTGTTCCCTCACAATGACAGAATTTTTAGATCCACTCTCTAGTCGATAGTATCCATCTATTAGGTCCATCATGTTTTCTGCCATAGCAAGTGTGGCTGTGTTTACAGTCAAAGGCTACAATTGAAATACCACAAAGTTAGAACAGGAACTATAAAAACATAATGTCATTTCGTTGCGTGCATTGTGTGCTGTGCAGTGTATTACAATTTAATTTTCACTTATGCTTGGTACCTTACGAATACTACATACATACTTACTTTCTCAAGTACAACAATGTGTTTTAAGTGAAGGATTTTATTATTAAAAAAGAAAAAATACAAACCTAAATGGGCCTTTGTGACAGTGATTGACTCCCCCCATTAAAACTTAACAGCGGTTCATCACAGAGTTCAATATCTCTAGCCACGCCCAGGCCTGATTACTACTACACATGTTCTCAATGAAGAAATCAATTAAATGACACTTTTGTGGTGCCCCAGGACCATGGGGCTATCACAGCTGGTGCCCATGCACCTGATTATGGAGATCTGATCAATCCCAGGTGGCACCAATTGAGCTTAACTGATCGGGACTCCATAAAACCGGAATGCAGCATGCAGATAGGGCTGCTGCATTTCCATTACATTTTACATTTATAGCATTTATCAGACGCCCTTATCCAGAGCAACTTACAATCAGTAGTTACAGGGAAAGTCCCCCTGGAGAAATTTGGGGTTAAGTGTCTTGCTCAGGGACACAATGGTAGCAAGTTTGATTTGAACCTGGGTCTTCTGGTTCATAGGCGAGTGTTTTACTTACTAGGCTACTACCACCCTAGCGCATTAATGAGGACATTTACGTTACCTGTGTGTTTATGTTCCTAGCAATCGCCACACACCTGCGGGTATGTCTTGTGTTGTTGCCTTTGTTTTGGCCCTTGTGCCATTTTCTTTGTGTCTTTTAATAAATCCCCTTTGCCCAGATGTCCCGTCTCTGCGTTCCCCTGTCAGCCCATGGTCGTGACAGAATGCAGCAGCCCAAACCAGATGCGCAGAAAAAGACGACGGAAATGTGCACCTCCAGTAGCAGTTTGTGTGGGTACCAGCGAGGAGCACTAGAGGACTGCCCGTGGGTCAGGGCGTTCCACGGCGGGACGAGGATACGACTCCCGTGACCAGATGCCATCCGTGGGCGGGGCTTGTGCTGTGGTGTGTGACTGACCCTGCGGTGACACCCCGAAGAGTGGTTTGCTGTGGGTGAGTGGTTGAAGGGACAGCCAGGAGGATGAGGTCAGCAGAGCGGAAGACGTCAATGAAGATGAGGCTGACTGGATGAATGGCTCAGGGTGTGCGCCACCCACCGTGCAGTTCCTGATTGTGCGTGAGTCCTGTGTGGGCGTGTGCGTGAGCTGTGCAGGGCGGAGTTTGACCAGCCGGAACCCGAGCTAGTGGTCGGAACCTGCCCCACAACCACCAACAGAACCTTTTTTTTTTTCAGTTTTTCTGAACCTCGAGGAGGAGGTCCCTAACCCACAGATACAAGGGCAGGGCATGGTGGCGTGGCCCATAGTTCTTTTGGAGGGGGGTTACTGTGAGTTGGAGGCTCCTCCTGAAGTGGGGGTGAGCAGGGAAGCGACAGGGTTGGATCCTCCAGTAGCAGGTGAGCAGGGCAGGCCAGGCGCTAGCCTGGGTCTGCCTCCAGAGGGCCACAGAGTCCCCTGGGTGGCATGAGAATCCAGCCGGGACTAGCAGGATGAGGGTCTGCTTGTTACAATGGACGCAAAAAGGGCTGAGCCGTGAGGGGTCTGGTGAAGCCCCCACACGTGCAGTGGCAGGGGCGTGCAGTGGCAGGGGATGCACGTCGCCTGACTGCTCAGCCCTGTGGTATGGTCAGCGGTGGTTCAAGGACATATGGAGTACTGAACCATTCCAGGTAGCACCAATTGGGCTTAATGGATCGGGACTCCATAAAACCAGAATGCAGCATACAGACAGGGCTGCTGCATTAATGTGGACATTTGTGTTACCTGTGTGTTTATGTTCCTGCCAATCGCCACACGCCTGCGGGTTTGCTTTGCCGCCTTTGTTTTGCCCCTTGTGCCATTTTCTTTGTGTTTTTTAATAAATCCCATTTGCCCAGATGTCCCGTCTCTGCACTTCCTTCCTTCGTCAGCATGTGGTCATGACAACTTGCCTGATGTCGACCAAGAGATCCTCAAAAGCTATATATCATGCCGAGATACAAACATTCTGAAATTGAGATCTATTGGTCTGGAAAAGGTTATAAAGCCATTTCTAAAGCTTTGTGACTCCGGCGAACCATTATTCACAAATGACGAAAGAGAAAGAGACTGGGCAAAAATGACCTACATGGCAGAATGCCAAAACGAAAATCACTGCTGAGCAAAAATAAGGTTTGTCTCAATTTTGGCAGAAAACATCTTGATGTTTTGGGAAAATACTGACAAGATGAAAGTTATGGACTGACAAGATGAAAGTTGAACTTTGGAAGGTGTGTGTCCCATTTCATCTGGCATAAAAGAAACACTGCATTTCAGAAAAAGAACAACATACCAGTGTCATGGTAGTGTGATTGTCTTGGGCTGTTTTGCTGTGTCAGGACCTGGAAGACTTGCTGTGATAAATGGAACCAAGAATTCTACTGTCTACTAAAAAATCCTGAAGGAGAACGTCTGGCCATCAGTACGTGTTTGTGACTTGGGTTCTTCAACCAGCAAGTCCACTTCTGATTGGCTGGAGAGATTCTACTGAGATTCTGTGGCTTGACCTTAAAAAGGCAGCTCATGCTCAAAAACCCTCCAATGTGGCTGAACTAAAACAATTCTGCAAAGCTGAGCAGGCCAAAGCTCCTTCAGAGTCTCATTGCAAGCTATTGAAAACAGTTAAACACTTATTAGGTTTAGGTGGCAATCACTTTGTCACATGTGGCCATGTAGGTTTGGAATTTTCTTCTCCCTTAATAATAAAATCCTTCACTTAACCTCATTTTGTTTACCTGTGTTGTATTTGACTAATATTTTATACATGATATTTAATGATTATCTGAAACATTTAAATGTGACTAACAAAAAAGGGGTAAAACAACTTTTCACACCACTTTATATAGTTTATGGGAAGGATTGTGTAATGTCTCTAAATAAAACAATTATCTTTAAAGCCCAATGTTGCCCGTAATTTGTATATCGCTGATATTCACCTGCTTGACACCTTCTATGTTGATGTGAAGCAGTCCCTTCCCATTGTTTTGCTGAGAGCACTCCACTCTGTGAACCTTTTCAAAAGTTGTAAGACAAACAGTCTGGAGACAGAAGAGGAAGGTATTTAGATTTTTCATTCCAACATAATGACATGATAAAAGAAAAAGAAAACCAAAAGCAGTGTAGACTTGTAAGCTTGACAGTGGACAGAGAAGGACCAGTAAGGAAAGGCAGACCTAAATACACTCAAAACACAGATGAACACAGTTACAGCTAATCAGGGTTAGACAGGACATGGTAATGTTTAAAACACAGTCCAGGCACAAAAGAAATAGAGAACAAGGCGGAGAGTGAGAGCATGACGTGAATAAACCTGATTATGATTCATTCCAAAAAATTGGGTAATTAGTCTTGGGTAATGATAAACAAAACATTTGTATTACTGTTTCCTGGACTTTCTAGAAGAATACTGGCACATTTTGAAGTGTTAGCCTTTTGTATTTTTGTATATTTTCTGAATCCCAGAATTCATCATTCATAATAATGTCATGTAGAGATTAATTGCCACTTCTTTACAGGAAGGTGTGCATTTAGACACATATTAAAGTTTTTATTGGACTTCAATATTTGTAACTCAATGAAGACAATCCACATATACATGCTGTAACTCTCAAATATATCTCTATACATAAATATGTTTTAAATCTAATATTTATATATATTACATGTTAAATATGCTCTGTGTAAATTGTTTTCTTTTTTATTTGTGGATTGCACTACATTTGTGACTTCATTCCTGTGTATTAGGTGAATTTTGTTTACTTTGTATCACAAGTGATCTGTAGAAAGGGAATCCACATAAAATCAGTTTCATAAAAGTATACTTTTTACTGATTTGTTTGTATTTTATTAACAACAATAAAATAAATACTAGAAACCAAAATTCCAGAGGAATTTTTGATGGGCCTGTCTGAGCGTTTTTGTAGGAGCGTAGGCATAACCTCCTGAGCTGGTCTCAGCAGTGAAATCAGGCAGTGTTATTAAAGTATCCGATAGAGCAGGCCGTGATGTGAAATTTGTTGACGTTTAAAAACATGTTGAAGGGGGGGCGCTGCGGAGACAGGGGGATGTAGATGTGTTTTCCAGTGGCTCCTCAGAAGGGTGACATTTTATATAATTTTTACTTTTTAAGTGCACTTGATTTACCCTCTTTTTCGTACCAAACTTTAGTGCCAAAGCTGCTCGCCTATTATTTTAATTTTTAGTGTATGGCACAATGGCTAACCGTGGAAAAACCGAGCAATCTAAGGCAGGCCGCAGTAAACATCGGTCTTCTCCTGAGCTGGAAGCTACTTCACAGTCGGACGCTAACGAAAGATTATTGCTGGGTATGAGACGAATGATGGACGAGATGCGAACCGACATCCTTGACAAATTTGATTCTATTATTTCGGAAACTGTCCGTAGGGAGATAACGGTGGCTCTGGAAGTTTTTGATGGCAGGTTAGCTGCACAAGGAGAGACAATCGCGAATCTCGAACGTTCGGCGAACGATCACGATGGTAAGCTAACCGAGCTGCAGGCTAGCGTTAGCACGCTAACAGCACAGGTAGATTACCTGTCCAGGAAATGTGAAGCCCTGGAAAGTCGCTCCAGATTAAATAATATTCGCTTGGTGGGACTTCCCGAGGGTCTGGAGGGCCCACGACCAACTGAGTTTGTGGCGCAGTTCCTGCAGGACCTACTCGGTCTTGATGAGAAACCTGTGCTGGATTGTGCTCACCGTACCTTACGTCCCAGGTCCAAAGATGGCGAACCTCCGCGTCCACTTATTATTAGAGTTAACCTGTTCCAGGTTCGGAACCAGATTCTATGAAGAGCCGGAGAAATGTCTCCTCTTCTCCACATGGGTAAGAAGATTTCTATTTTCCCGGACTTCACAGCGGCGGTGGCGAAGAAAAGAGCGACATTCGCTAACGTGAAGAAGGAGCTCCACTGCTGCCCGAACACTGCGCATTACACTGGCCAACGGTCAGACCCACAGGTTCGAGGATCCCGCTTTGGCGCTGGACTTTATTGAGAAGAAAGTGAAAAAGGTGGTGGCTCCAGATTCCCTCTAGCTAGCTAATTAGCTAACGTGCCATTGTTGCTGGTAACATCGCGGAATTCATGTTCCCGGTGTTGTTCTAAAACTTTCTCACAAGGTGAGCTTTATATTCTTTTAAGAAGATCTGATTATGTACTCTAATAGAGCTATGATGTCGATCTTTCTTTCTTGGTGCTACCTTTAGAAATATCGAAATTTAGATTGTGTGCGTGTAGTTATTTTATTCTCTTCTTTTTTAAGATATACTGTGCCTTCCTTTAGGTATTGTGAATGCGAATTCATATTGCCGGTGTTTTCAAGTTGTAGGTTTATGTTTCACTTACTAATCCTGTTTTTCCTACTGAGGGTTAGTGCAATTTGTTACTAAGGGTTAACTTAATTTATTTTTTTTTGTGCACGGCTATTGGATTTCCAATTTGTCACTCTTCATTAGGAACGTCTTGTAGTGATGGGCAGTAGGTTACTTGCACCATCCACGGACGTGCCAAGAAGATGGTGTGTTATGGGGTGGGTGGCGCGCCTCCAGTTTTGGGAGAGGCTTCTGCTAGGTTGGGTGGGGTGGGGTCTTGGTTTTTATTTCAGTTATTTATTTTTCCTTTTTGTTTTATTATGCTTTCTTAATTTTATTTTTCATTCAGCTTACTTCACTTCCCACTTTATTGCAGAGTTCTACTTTGAGACAACATTCCTCTTTTACTCTAATTTATGACCAGGGCTAATTCTGTATCGATCCCAGGTGGGAACAACATGCTAGTCTCAACTGTAGGGGGCTCAACAATCCTATAAAACGTAGTAAGATCTTTCATTATCTTCATCACGCAGGTGCCCATGTAATATTTTTACAAGAAACACATCTCAAACCCTCAGACCATGTCAGACTTAAGATGGGCTGGATCAATCAAACCTACCACTCTTCATTCTCAGGGAAAGTGTCAGGATTGCCTGCAGCTGGGCTCCACACCTGACTCAAATCCTGACGCCCCATAAATGCCGGAAGTTTCCGCCCCTTCTGGGTCTCCGGCATTTTCGTGAACTTCAGTTGATAACAGTGTTTGTAATTTCTTTATTATTTGTTATAATAAAACCCCCTTCCCAGTATGTCAAACCTCTGCGCTTCCTTCCCCCGTAAGTCCGTAGTCGTGACAGAATGCCGGAGACCTACCCAAAAGCGCAGAGGTAAAAAACAGAGGAGAAGAAACGCCGAGAAGGACGCAGCCCGGCGCGGCGAACGTGGACGCCAGGGGAGAGACGCGCCGCCCGTTCTGGTGGAGCGTTTTGTCCCCGAGAAGCCGTGGTACGCGGCGCCGCGTGATGGCGTCACCACCGGGAAAATCCGCGAAACCCGGAAGCGACAACGTCGGCGAGTGAGTGGGCGGAGCGAGGACATTGGCGTCGGCAGCAGCGAGGAAGTGACGTGGGCAGCGAGCGCAGAAGATGCGACCCCCACGATCTTCGCCATGTCAAGCCAAGAACTCTGCGCTCTGCTGGCAAGGCTCCCCGTGGACTGGGACGACACGGACGACGACGAGAGCACGGGAGACGAGAGTTGGGCTCCGCCCATCGCGCCAGTCTGCGATTGTCACAAGGTCCGTGGGGACCCACGTCACTTCCAGGGGGGTGAGAAGCGACAACGGCGGCGTCCCTCCAGCGAGGAGGTGGGCAGGCTCCAGCCCGAATGGCCAGAGTACTGTCCCTGGGAGTTGATCGCACCCTGGGTCCAGGATGTCCGCAGGGTGGACGACCCTCGGAGTCACAGGTGGGAGGACACGGATGACGAAAGCGACGATGACGTGGATTTTCGTTGGGCAGTCGGGGCCGGGATGGCTCCACCCAGCGCGCGCGTCCGAGATTGTCGCGACATCCGTGAAGATCCACGTGACTTCCGAGGGTATGAGGTCGACACGGACAAAACACGAGGATGACGCTGGGGGATGGCTCCGCCCATCGTGCCCGTCCATGATCGTTGCGAGGTCCGTGGAAACCCACGTCAGTCCCAGAGGTGCGACAACAGTGAGGAGGAGGACAGCGATGCGGGGGTAGGCTGGTGGAACAGCGCGACAGGAGGTCGCCAGCCAGCAACTGCACTGCCGGAACTGCCTCACAGGGAAGATGCCCTCCCAGCTCCAGTCGCCGACCCGCCTTCCCTCTGCTCGGCGTTCCCCAGCTGAACGGCAGCGCATCACCAGCGCCTCCGCATGCTGGAGAAGATGTCCACCACCCCCCACGCCACACGCCCACCACCATCTCCAGCGACGTGCCCAGCCCCGTGTGGGACAGCCAAATGGTCCCAGGACCCTTCAGTGGGGCAGCAGACACGGATGAGATCACCACCATCCTCACGTGTCTGACTGGATCAGCATGGGGCTGGAGCACAGCCCTCTGGCAGCAGGGAGAGACCGACAGGAGTTTTCGGGACTTCCAGCAGAGACTGAGGGCGGAGTTTGATCGGCCAGAGCCTGAGTCAGGGATCGAATTCTGCCCCTCCACCACATCCAGTACCAGTCAGGATCCGTGGCAAGAAGACCAAGCACTGGCGGGCGACGAAAAGGTCGCACCTCCCGAGATCCTGGCTGTGCCCCCTGAGGAGGTCCCGGAGAGCCCAGAGAGGGAGCCAGACGACCCTCTCTTCTGTCTGTCTCTGTCTGTGTGTGTGTGTGCGTGGCATATGTGTCTGTATGTCGCCCCCACTTCCCCTCTTTGTGTCCACCAGATGGCGACCCAGCCGCGGAGCCGAACCCCAGGGAGGAGGTTCCTGACCCGAATGTGCTGGTCCAAGGCGAGGTGGACAAGCCCCAAGGTACCCCTAAGTCCAGCCGGGGGGGGTGCTCCCCCAAAGAATTTTTTGGGGGGGTGCAGTTCGGGTTGGGGACTCCTCCGGTAGCCAGTGAGGAGGGTGGGCCAGGCATGGGTCTGTGTCCGCCTCCAGAGGGGTGGAGCGCCATAGAGCCCCCGGATAGGCATGAGGACCCAGCTGGGACAGGCAGGAAGAGGGCCTGCTTGTCCCAACGGACGCAGAAGGGGCTAGCCGGATGGTCTGGCAATGCCCCCCCCTTGGCACCAGGGCTGGGCAGCGAGAGGGGCTGCATAGTCCCAGAAGGCACCAGCCTGGGGTGCCTGGAACAGTCGCCGGAGGTTCTGGGACAATCTCCCTGCGCGGTGCAGGGGGTGACACAAGACGTGTCAGAGGAGACGTGTGGAGACAGGGCCCACACGTACCCAGATGGATCGGCCCTGATTATTGTGTGCAGGTACGAGGGTCCTCTGATCCCCTGGAAATTAACAAAGCCTTTAAGGAATTCTATGTGTCTCTTTACTCCTCTGATCTTACATCTTCTTCTGCTGAGTTTGATAATTTTTTTGACAAACTGCATATTCCCTCAATAGACACATCCATTGATGAGGATTTAGAGAAGCCAATCACCATTGCAGAACTTAGATCGGCACTGATGTCTCAGCAAAGTGGAAAATGTCCCGGACCTGACGGATTTCCTTGTGAATTCTATACAAAGTTCTGGTATAAACTGGCTCCATTATTGCTAGACATGTATAATGAATCGTTTGACTCTGGCTGCCTTCCTCAAACCCTTTCACGAGCCACCATCTCACTGCTTTTAAAAAAGGGCAAAGATCCTATGTGCAGCTCATCCTACCGCCCAATCAGCTTGTTGAATGCAGATTTTAAACTTTTATCAAAATTGTTGGCTGTAAGACTGGAATCTACCCTTCCAAGCATCATCTCTGCAGACCAAACAGGATTTACTCTTTCTCTAACCTTAGATGTCTGTTTAATACAATTTATAACACTCCGGATCCCTCAGCTCAGGAGGTCCTCATATCACTTGATGCTGAAAAGGCTTTTGATAGAGTGGAATGGCCCTATCTTTTTTATACACTGGGAAGGTTTGGCTTTAAAACAAACTTCATTTCATGGATTAAGATACTTTACTCCTCACCACAATCATCTGTTAGAACAAATAATACTCAATCTGAATATTTCCCCCTCTATCGTTCGACTAGACAGGGTTGCCCCTTAAGCCCTTTATTATTTGCGCTTGCAGTTGAACCTCTTTCAAGTGCACTTAGGTCTAACACTCAGATTACTGGAATTGTTAGGAATGGGCGGAAGGTGAGAGTGTCCCTTTATGCAGATGACCTTTTGTTATATATCTCTAATTTACCAGTCCCTGCTGCTCTTACTACTCTTCAATCATTCTCTGAGATTTCTGGTTATAAATTAAATTTGAATAAAAGTGAATTATTTCCCATTAGTACTGCTGCTAGGAATGACCCTCTTTATAGCTTACCCTTCAAAATTGCCCATCATAATTTTACATATCTTGGTGTCTGTGTCACATCTAAATTTGAAGATCTTTTAAAGGCTAATTTTGTTTCCTTGCTGTCTAAGGTTCGAGAGGATTGTGAACGGTGGTCCATTCTCAATCTGTCCCTGACTGCACGTGTTAATACGGTGAAAATGAATATTTTACCACGTTTTTCTTACCTATTTCAATGCATACCAATATTTCTGCCTCAGTCATTTTTTCAGAAAGTTGACTCTGTGATCTATGAGTTTATCTGGAACAAGAAAGTTCCAAGACTACGCAAACAATACTTACAAAGACCAAGAAAACTGGGTGGGTTAGCCTTACCACATTTTAGGTTTTATTACTGGGCATCTAATATTAGGATCCTCAAATACTGGCTTCAGTCCGAACCATCAGATGCTCAAATCAATTGGTTGGCAATAGAAGCAAATTCGGTCAAACCTACATCTCTGAGAGCTTTAGTGCACTCTGCTATTCTGTCTTCCACTTTGCCTTATTCTAAAAATAGGATTGTTAGGACTACTCTCAGAATTTGGGTGCAGTTTAAACGGTACTTTGGGTTACAAACTTCTTACACCTATGCCCCGCTGGCGGCAAATCACCAGTTCCCTCCATCTCTGGTTGATGATCTGTTCTCTATGTGGTCAAAAAAAGGGAATTCACTGTTTTAAAGACCTATACATAGACAATGTCTTTGCCTCTTTCTCACAACTGCTTCATAAATATTCTCTTCCTCAGCATCATTTCTTTAGATACTTGCAGGTGCATAGCTTTGCTCATCATACCTTTCCCACATTTCCCAATCTACCCCCAGATTCTGTTTTAGATGACCTTCTTAAACCAACTCCATCTCTGAAAGGTTCGGTTTCTCATACTTATAATCAGATTTTTTATATATGTACTAATTCACTAACCCCTCTGAAGACACTTTGGGAAGAGGATTTGGGACAGGAAATTCCTGATGAGATTTGGGGGGAGGTTTTGCTGCGAGTTCATGGATCATCTATTTGCGCTAGACTTGGCCTCATACAGTTTAAAATCTTACACCGTTCATATTACACTAAGCTGCGGTTATCACAAATCTATGAGGGCTTCAGTCCTTTGTGTGACCGATGTCAGCAGTCCCCTGCCAATATTATTCATATGTTCTGGCTTTGCCCTTCTTTACACCAGTACTGGACTGAAATATTTGACATGTTGTCAGAATTTGTGGGGAAAAGAATAGAGCCCAACCCACTTGGGGCATTGTTTGGGGTTTTCCCCTCACCTTCTTCATTATCTGTTCATCAAAGGGACATGCTGGCCTTCTCTACCTTACTGGCAAGAAGACTAATTACAACAAACTGGAAATCCTCGAAACCTCCGAGCCAAATTCACTGGATACGAGTTATTCTTTATTTTGTTAAACTGGAAAGGATAAGACTTTCACTTAGGGGTTCCCTTAAGACATTTAAAAAGATATGGGGTCCTTTCCTTGATCTGGTTAAGAATAAGAATTTCCCTTCTGGTCCTGGGTGATACAGTCTGCGTCTCGGTGGAGCTCTGCAGAGGTGGTTTTAAATTTATTTACTTATTTATTTATTTTTGTATAGGTTGATGGTGGGGGTGGATTGTAGGCTGCTTTTTTGTTTCCTTTGGTTTGTTTTGTGTTTCTCATTTTTCTTCCCTCTTTTTTTTTTGGGTGTAATATCTGAATGTGTATGTATGTATGTATCAATATATATATATATATATATTTTTTATTATTATTATCCTTTTTCTTCTGTTTGGTTGTCTAGGTTTGAGAGTTTGAGCTGTTTTCTTTTGTAACCTTTTGAGAATATTGCTATTGCCTATGCTCTAATTCTAATAAACAAAGTTTAAAAATAAATAAATACACAAACAATGCAAACAAGGCAAAATCCAAACTTTATACTGGTAGTGTATATTGTATGAACCTATTACAGTACAGTTGACAGTTTTTAATTAGATAATCTTTAAACCATATAACGATGAATAAACCTGAAATTATATATTTAAAAAAAAAAAAAACATGTTGAAAAGATAGCATGTTAGCATGTTAATGCTAGCATGCTAACATAAAAAATGCTAACAGGGCGTGGCCAAGGTGAGTCACATTAAATTTGGTTTTGTGTGGAGCATGTTAAAAAATTAGTATGTTAGCATGCTAATGCTAGCATGCTAAATCAAAAGTGCTAACAGGGTGTGGCCAAGATGTGTCTTGTTAAATTTGGTGACGTTTGGACAATGTCGAAAAAATTATTTTAGCTCAAGGCGTAGCATGTTAGTGGCCAAAGGACAGGGCGTCCCTATTAAAGTGGCCGAAGGACAGGGCGTCTGTATGAAACTTGCAGAAAGACCGGACATCCCTAATAAAGTTCCTGAAGGACAGTGCGTCCCTAATAAAGTTACCAAAGGACAGGGCGTCCCTACTAAAGTGACCAAAGGACCGGGCGTCCCTACTAAAGCTGTCGAAGGACCGGGCGTCCCTAATAAAGTGGCTGTAGGACAGGTCGTCCCTAATAAAGTGGCTGTAGGACAGGGCGTCCCTGATAAAGTGGCTAAAGGACAGGGCATCCCTAATAAAGTGGCTGAAGGACAGGGCGTCCCTTATGAAATGGCCAAAGGACTGGGCATCCCTAATAAAGTGTCCGAAGGACAGGGCGTCCCTAATGAAGTGGCCAAAGGAAAGTGCATCCTGATTGAAGTGGCCGAAGGACCGGGCATCCCTAATGATGTGGCCGAAGGACAGGGCGTCCCTAATGAAGTGGCTGAAAGACAGGGCGTCCTTAATGAAGTGGCCAAAGGACAGGGCGTCCCTAATAAATTGGCCGAAGGACCCGGCATCCCTAATGAAGTTGCCGAAGGACCGGGCGTCCCAAATGAAGTTGCCGAAGGACCGGGAGTCCCGAATAAAGTGGCCGAAGGACAGGGCGTCCCTAATAAAGTGGCCGAAGGACAGGGCGTCCCTAATAAAGTGGCCGAAGGACCCGGCGTCCCTTAAAAAAGAGCCGAAGGACCCGGCGTCCCTTAAAAAATGGCCGAAGGATCCCGCGTCCCTTAAAAAACGGCCGAAGGACAGGGCGTCCCTTAAAAAAATGGCTAAAGGACAGGGTGTCTCTAATAAAGTGGCCGAAGGCCAGGGCGTCCCTTATGAAATGGCCGAAGGACAGGGCGTCCCTAATAAAGTGGCCGTAGGACAGTGTATCCCTAATAAAGTGGCTGAAGGACAGGGCCTCCCTAATTAAGCGGACCAGGTGGTCTTAATAATGTGATTGAGAGGCATCCTAATGAAGCAGCTGGTTTAAGATTCCATTGAATTACAGTGCTGGCGCTGCTGCTGTATCAGTACCCCTTGTAGGGCCCCCTTTGCTGGCAATGACACAGTAGCAGTACCACTTAAAAGGGGCCCCATTTTACAAATGCTACCAATGCTAAAATTAGCATTCAATACATTCTAATGGGCAAATGACCCTGTTTGAGCATTAATAGCTTGGCCACGCCCAGCCCGATCGCTTATAAAAGTAATAGCACACCTCACACAATAAAGTACTAATTTTTGATATATAGCACGCCGGTGTGCTTTCTTCGGTATGACCCGCATTAAGTGGCAAAAAAAGTCTGAATTAAAAAAAACATTTAAATAAACTTTTTTTTTCGCCCATTGACACTTTTTTGTTTTTCCAAAATTGTGCGTGATCCGTAAGGTAAACCATCTGGACACAAAGTCCAAAAAAAGTCCAATTTTGGACTAGGATAATAAACGTGTTCCGAAAAACGCTTTTTTTGGGAATTGCGCACAGACCGTAAATCCGACCTTTGGCCTGACCTTTCCGTTTTTTTTTGTGCGTTTCAAGGTCTTAGTGTGCCAGCCACAAATGTACTGTATGGCCTTTTTTGCTTTTTTCCTTATTTTGCAGGTTTTCTTGACCCCTGTTGGGGGTAGCAACACATCCAATATATCGGATTTGGCCTCGCCTCGACTCCCGTGTCTCTAGCTTTTACGGCTGGTCACAGAGAGCTGAAAACTTCTTCCTCTGCACAATAGTAAATGGTACTTTTTACACTTTGAACCTGATTTGTGGGCGGGTCATACTACTTACCAAAACAAACAATATGTCATCTTGTGCAGAGTTTCTGTGTGTTTCACGGCCTTTGTGTGGCAGCCTTGAATGTAAGACATGTCCTTTTTTGCCTTTTTCCCAGTTTTCCGGGTTTTCCAAACCCCCGTTGGTGGCACCGACTCGTCCCATATGTCAGATCGTAAGACTCAATTCTCGGGTCTCTAGCTTCAGCGGTTAGCCTCACGGAGCCAAAAACGTGTTCCCAGCACAATAGTAAATGGTCTGTCATACTGACAGGCCCAAATGAATAGCTAAAATTTGGAAAGTATCACCTTTTCAGTTTGTTATGTTACAGCCTTATTTTTCTCAAAATTCTACACACAACACTCCGTAATGACAACATAAAAGAAATGTTTACTTGAGGTTTTCTGTACATATACTTGTGTCTCTGTACATTGGTACAGTCCTGACTATTCTCCCAGTTTCTGCAGCAGAAAAATGTGGTCATCTCCCTGACTAAGGCCCTTCTCCCCATATCGCTCAATTTAGGTTGCTGGCCAGCTCTAGGAAGAGCCCTGGTAGTTTTTAACTTTTTTTTTACTTACGTATGATGCTCATTGGGACCCTCAAAGCAGCAAAAATGTTCTGTATCCTTCCCCAGATTTCTGCCTTGTGGCAATCAGAAAATTCCTTCATGCTTGGTTTGCTCTGTGGCATGAACTGTCAACTGTGGGACCTTATATAGACAGGTGTGTGCCTTTCCAAATCATGTCCAACCAACTGTTTTTTCCACAAAACGGACTCCAAGTAAGCTACAGAAACATCATTTACAGGATGTTCAGGAGGAACAGAATTCACCTGAGCTCAATTTTGAGCTTCATGGCAAAGACTGTCAATACTTGAGTATATGTACTCATTTTTAAATGTTTTTCATAAATTTGCAAAAACTGCAAGTAAACATTTAAAAAAATGTTTATTTGGCAAATTTGGCAAATCTGGGGAAGGATACAGAACATTTTGCTGCTTTGCATTTTTGCTGAGGGTCCCAATGAGCATAGTCCGTAAGTAAAAAAAGTTAAAAACTACCAGGGCTCTTCCTAGAGCTGGCCAGCCACCTAAATTGAGCGATTGTCATTATGGGGTGTTGTGTGTGTATAATTCTGAAGGAAAATTTCATTTAATCCATTTTGGAATAAGGCTGTAACAGCAAATGTAAGAAAAACTCTGTGAATACTTTCTGGATACACTATATATTAAAAATTGGACTTTCAACTGATTTATGACTCTGCATGCACTTGGGTCCTTAGTCCTCATTTCACGACAGTCCTGTCATTTACAAAAAAATGAAGTCCAATAAAAGTTGCCGTAAAAACAATCGTTTGAATTTAAAGATACAACATTTTCACGTGCTGAATGTGAAGAGCAAGTGTAAGATTTTGTAGCATTTGTCTATATTCTGCTCTTACCAATGTTTTATTGTCAATACGCTGACAAATGCCTTTGGAGCTGATAACAAGGTCCACAGAAAGACACCATCCTTGCTATGTACACAGAAGAAAAAAATTGAGAAACAAAGATTTGGAAACATCACATGAATGTATAGTAGCAGGACTGTGCTGCAGTAAAAAATACCATTTTTACCTGTAAACAATATTGTATTAGTATTAAAATATCATTTTGTACAAACATGGTTTACAAAACCAAACATTCTAAAAATTAAGTGCCCGTCTTACCACTAGCTCACAGGAGAAGACCTCTTCATCACAACTGGCAAAGATAGCATAGGTCTCAAAGAACTTCAAAATGCACTCCTGTTCTTTCAGTGTGGCATACTGCTGGAATGTTTGCTGGATCAACTTTCTGAGATTTTTAGGCTGTCATCAATAGAAATGGGTAACTGTCAAAATGAATTCACAGCACTCCTAATACTAATTTTAGAATTGACAGTGGTATAATATTTGTGAAGAGCACAAATAATAACAATGATAAACTGATTATGAGTACATTTTAAAACTCTCTATACCTACCTTCATAGAGTCAATAAGTTCTTGGGGAAAAAATAAGTGCAGACCCACATCTTTCCTGTTGAAGAATATGCTTATTACACCCTACAGCATCTCATATTAATATACACAAATGGTAAAATGTTTTTTCATTTTCAAATACTTACTCTAACAGTTCCAGATTTGATTTCTTCTCAAGCCCATTGCTATTCACATCTTTGTAAAATCTCCTGCAAGTTTAAAGGTTGTGTAAAAACACAAACTCTGTAAGTCATGAATGTGCCTAGAGTCAAATGAAAACATCTTTAAGAGTAACAGTTAGTTGTTCGACTACCTCATTTCTAGACACCCAAGTTGCAATGCCATTCCATCACTAACTTTGGAAGCACTGTTCTGCATATAGTCTGCACGAACCTGTAATTTGACAGCAGAAATTAATTTTTAAATGTTTCCCCTGGAAGAATTCAGATATATAAAAATATAGATGAAAAGTAAACAAGCACAACTGTCACCTTCTCCAGGTCCATCTAGAATAACTTTTTAACACAACCATTAACACAACCACAACATACACCTCTGTTCATCTTTTTTCTACTTGTCAAAGTGAACTTTATTGTCATTTCACCATATACAATTATACAGAGAGATACAGAGAGAGTGTAAACAATTCTCACTGCTTAGAAAAAGACATTGTGCAAGATATAAACAAATAGTGCAAAACAAGGGTAAGTAATGCTTACAGTGACATCTCTGTAATTGTCACGACTACAGACTTACAGGAGAAGGAAGCGCAGAGGTCTGACATGCTGGGAAGGGGTTTTTATTACTACACAAACAATAAACACAAATGAACAGCGGCGCGGTGGCCGAAAACAATTTAACTACAATAAAGAAAAACTAAAACCAACCCATAGGCGTGTGGCGATTGCCAGAACTGAAAATACACATTCGATACGTGCACTAACGTCCATGAAAATGCCGGAGACCTGGAAGGGGCGGAAATATCCGGCATTTATGCGCCCTCAGGATTGGCCACCGGTGTTGAGCACAGCTGCCGTCAATCCTGACAGAGCCCCCCCTCCAAGGGATACGTCCTCGGAGCCCCAGCAGTACCATCAGTGGAGGTGGCGGGGCGGACGGTGGCAACCACAGGGCTCCTGCCCTGCTGTATCCTCCCCTTGGAGGACCCGGTCCCTCTGGCTGGCTCCCTGGCGTGGTCCCGCTTGGCGGCCCCTCTCGCTGCATGGCCCTGGTGCCAAGGGGGGGGCATTGCCAGACCATCCGGCTAGCCCCTTCTGCGTCCGTTGGGACAAGCAGGCCCTCGTCCTGCCTGTCCCAGCTGGGTCCTCATGCCTACCCGGGGGCTCTATGGCGCTCCACCCCTCCTCACCGGCTACCGGAGGACCCAGCTCAATACCCTCCCCTCAGGAGGAGCCCCCAACCCTGCACTGACACCATATGCAGGCTCACTCTACCCTGGAAGGGGGTCCCTCTCTGTATCACTCCATCCCAAGATTTCTTCCTTTCTTTTTTTCTTCTCTCTCCTAGAGTTTTTTTTTTGGAGTTTTTCCTTGTGTGCAGAAGGGTCAAGTGTGGGGGGTGTCAACTGTAGGGCCTGTCAAAGCCCATTGAGACATACTGTATGTGATTTTGGGCTATATAAGAAATAAATGTTGTTGTTGTTGTTGTTGATTTGGTAACGAATCATGATTGCAATCACCTGTTAACATCACCAGTTTCAAATCACATCATTATTTAGTTATTATACCTCATTACTACCCCTGACCTGCCCCCATCCCAACTTTTTTTGGAATGGCAAGAATGGATGTTAATTTACAAACTAAATGATGTTGACCAAAAAAAAACTGAAATCTCGTGTGTTCATACTGTCTGCAATGAAATAAAAGTTAGGGGAAATTTGTCAATAACTGCTTTATTTTTTTATTCACATTTTCCACCATGTCCCAACTTTTTCTGATTTGGGGTTGCATAATAGTGATACAGGGATCCACACAGACAACCAGACAAAAGAAATTAACAAGTAGGAGAAGAAAGGAGAGAAAAGTGTGTGTTGGCGTTTCAGTTATTTCACCTTTTTTTGTTAACTCCTCATATGTTCATTCACAGTTTTGATGCCTTCAAAGAGAATCTACCAATGTAATTGGTTATGAAAATAAACACACATTGAATGAGAAGGTGTGTCCAAACTTTTGGCCTGTACTGTACATCACAGCATTAACTTTCCTCTTTTTGAGCTGCTAAGGAGGAAAGTGAATAAGATTTACTTTGTGTCTATATGCTCCACTCAACTCTGCAACATAGAAGATTCAGTGTATTGAAAATAATGTTTCACACAGACCCCCCCCCCTCCCCCATAGTGCAATCATAAAAGAATATTTATTTATATACACTCTAAATATATATATTTATATACACTCTAAACTAAACAATACTAACAAAGACTATAACAAAGACTAAGACTATACTGTACAGATCTCTATAAAAGAAAAGTAAAACTTTTCTGTACAATGAACAGGACAAACAGGACAACATCATGTAGGATGCTTGTAAGTGGATATGTTGGATATTTCAAAACAGGACAGAAGACAAGACAAACAATGGAATCGATGTATAGCATTCTTGAGTCTATAAGGCAACAATAATATATGTATGACATAACCTTGTTTTAATTATAAAATAAATATGACTAAAAGAAATGTCGTTCTTGTCTGTTCTAAAAAAAAAAAAGATTAGTTGTCACATGTGACTCCACAGCACAGGACCCAGTGCACACAGTGTGTTGAGAATGTGGCACCTTCTCAGTGGCACCTTGGCGGTTCCACTGCCCTGGTACTTCCTTGCCTGCTAGGTCCCCACTTCCATAATAGTGTATCTTCTATTAAGTACTTGTACTATACTGACTGAAAAAGACACAAAAATAATTTTTTCATTGACTAAAATTAAAGTACATAAGTTTTAAGTCATAAGTTTTCGTTGAAAAAAAGAGACTAAAATGTTTGTATCATTGCTTCTTACTTTGAACATGGACAATGAAGTAAAAATGAGCTTGTCCACATCATCAACAAAAAAAAGAAGAAAGAAAGCAAAGCAAACGTGAGTTTACAACTTCTTTTTTTTTTTAACCCAAAAGATGAGTATGTCTACATTTTCTGGGGAGAGTGTAGACCGCTTGGCTGTAACTATGTGCACTGCTGTTGAGAACACCCCCTCACTAGGCACTGAAGTAGAGGCGATAGGGTCTTGTTGATGGTTTCAGCAAGAGACTTGCTGCCAATGTCTTTCTGTGCAAAGGTCTCGCCTAAAAGCTCCACCATTGCAGACTTCTTTTAGGGAGAGAGATGTGTCTGCTCCTGTTGGTGCTGCATCTTGACCTTGCAAGGCAAGTTACTTTATTGATTAAAACAATTATTCTTTTAAATATTTAATAGACAATAAAATCTCGTCCTTGGGTCCTCTCTAATGGCAGTCATGACATCTCTTGTGATTGTGCTGTCTTCCTCGATTGGGGTCATGGATCTTTGTTTTCAGAGGCAGGATCCTGGACAGAGATGATGCAGTTTCAGGGCTCAGCAGACTTGTAACCGTTTTGAGCGGTTTGAGCAGCTGGAGGACCTCCTCTGCCACTCTAACATAATCATCAGACAAGGTGACTATGTCTCTGAAATTTTTCTACAGGGCTTCGTTAGTGCAGAATGCAGGGCTTGTGATGTAATGAGTGGTCACGGTTACGTAGCTTTCCATTGCCTGGAGTTCCACCTATCTGTAGTTAGGGCAGCAGAAGATGCCTGGGACAATTCAGCCATAAATGTAGACTTTTCCTACCCATACATGCTTGAATGTGGTGTGCAACGAGATATCATAGCGTGGCTGAAGCACATTCATATGTTTAGATCTCTTGTTGTACACAATGGAATATGGCCTCATATCTGCAGCTATAAATACCCCAATACTTTTTTTGTAATAGCCCAGTCGGATTGGGCAGATGTGTTCCTTATGTTGTATGTCAGTACAGCACTCAACTCTTTATGTTTTATTTCATTTGAGTAATTATCTACTCAACTGAGAGGTTTAAATGTGAATGCTATGGTTATAGCATTTCACTGCAATTAGTAACCTTCTTTGTGCCATAATGAAGCACATCTTACTCTAACTACATATTTGTGGATGGACTAGATATATTGCT
This sequence comes from Denticeps clupeoides, assembly GCF_900700375.1. NCBI lineage: Eukaryota > Metazoa > Chordata > Actinopteri > Clupeiformes > Denticipitidae > Denticeps > Denticeps clupeoides. Next base: position 27,900,191 of record NC_041707.1, read on the forward strand.
GTCTGATTAAATGTGGAGTAGGGCCTTAAAAAGGATTCATTCTCATTTGATTTAAGGTATTACATTATTTACACTGGTCTAAAGCTAAATTAGTTCAATTTACATTGAATATAACTGTGAATATAGACTGTGATTGATGCAAAACAAACACCAGCAACACTCATGGATATATGTCTTGGTTATGTCCCTCACTTAATTTTTGGCAGGCAACTGCCAACTCCATTGGTTGCCTCTAGTGTTACTGCAATTTTTGGGCTTCAAGATCTTTCCCTCAATCTTTACTTGCGGAATACAATAGCATTTATATTCTTATAGCAAGACTGGTGCTATTAAAATGGAAACATCTTTTGGTCCACTGGATTAGAGATATGATTCACTGTTTGAAAAAGGAAAAATCAGTATAGTATAAGAGGATTCTCTTTGAAATTTTATAGCAATTTTACTTTACATTGTTAAAAGAATGAAACATGGAAATCTATGACAAGGTTGCTGTTGTTTTTTTCCCCCCTTTTCTCTCCAAAAAATGTAAATGTCTTCAATAATTTCAATAATGAGGGAGAGATTGGTGGATATTTTTCTGTTGAATGTAATAACAATAGACAAAAAAGAGCAATAATTAAATATAGGATTAAAAGGAAAGAAATAATTAAATGAATAGATCAATTTATAGAGTAGAATATATTAGATATATTAGAAATAGATTATTAATGTTAGTTTAATAATTTCCTAACACCAGTTATTGAAGCATTTTGCAAGTCACTCTGTACATTATTAATTCACATGTACCTGCTGATAAAAGTAGAGCAGTGTAGTTTTGTCCTCTTTAAACTTCTCTATGAAGTTGTGAGGGATGTACCGGATCCTAAGGTCATACCTGTTAATGAAAACACAGTATCAGAGTACTATCAAAAAACTCAATTAGTAGATCATATAAGTAAATGTCACATGCCTGCCCTGGTGGCTGCTATTTGGACATCTTTCCTTTTTTGCTCCATTCATTATATTAGTTGTCTCATCTGCAGTCCTCCCCTTTATATAGTTTTGGAAGACTAGGACTTTACCTTCAGATCAGAGCTCCCTGATTGGCAGTCCCTGCCACTGGCGAAGCATCTGACACCACAACCGAAACACCCAAGCTTGTGTTGACAATGGTATCAAATCTACTCATTACCACCATTGCCACAGACATGGCACTCATTGCAACCACCCCTAACACAAATGCAGTACTCAAATTTTCTCCTCCTTCATCAGTGTATTGTTTATATACAAGCTGTACAAGCACAAACTGTTTTAGCTGTCTGCCTTTTGGGGAGATGTCCCCATTTTCATTTCTTTCAAAAAAATCTTTGCATCTGCATCCTACCGCCTTGTGAACTGAGTGATCAGGAGACACCACATTGAGTAATTCAGGGTTAATAGCATTTTAGATTTCAAACTCTTAACGAAACCCTATAAGAGGAAAAAGGGCATAACAGTGAAAAGGATACAAATCAAATAGTTACCTGTTACAGGTTACAATTTCAATTTAACATAAAGCCCACCCCACCTGTGTCACAAAAAGCTTAAGGAAGATCTATAGAGGTACTTACCCTACACCATACTAGGGGTGCAGAAGAGATTTTTTGAGATTATTCATATGACCAGTATTATGCAGAATTACAAATAACATAAATTAGGGCCTAAGCACCTATGAACACCTGAACACCAAAGGTGAAAATATTATTAGGGTCCGAGCACCCTGCAAAGTCCTATTGTTTTCATAAGGATTCCTATTATTATTGGTGGCCCAAACATGCACAAAACTCATAGAGTTTGGCATATATCAAGACCCAGGCATCCCCAGTATGCTTTGGTAAACTGAAGGTAAACTGAAAAGTACTTGAACAATTGAAGAAAACTGCATATATCAATCTAAATTACAGATTAATATCATTTGCCAGTCCAAGAATAACACTTAAAATACAAATAATATATTCTAAACCTAGTAGAGGTAGAGTGTGTGTGCGTGTATGTGTGTCAGCAGACCATAAACCTCTTTTCAGGTCCTATGCTTTCTGGCTGATGCATGTGCAGCATGTTTGTCATTTGCCAGAGAATGCCAAGATTTGTCACTGGCTCCCTGTGCTCTTCACAGATGAAAGGTTCACAGTTAGCATGTGTGATAGAGTCTGAAGACGCCGTGGAGAATGTTTTGCTTCCTGCAACATCCTCCAGCATGACTGGTTTGGCAGGGGGTCAGTAATAGTGTGGGGTGGTATTTCTTTGGGGGGGGGGGGGGGTGCACAGCCCTCCATGTGCTCACCAGAGGTAGCCTGACTGCCATTAGGTACCAACATGAGATCCTCAGACCCCTTGTGAGACGATATGCTGGTGCGGTAGGCCCTGGGTTCCTCCTAATGCAAAATGGACTGCTAGACCTCATGTGGCTGGAGTATGTTAGCAGTTCCCGCAAGACAAAGGCATTGATGCTCTGGACTGACCCTTCCAGACCTGAATCCAATTGAGCGCATCTGGGAACATTATGTCTCGCTCCATCAGACACCACATTGCACCACAGACTGTCCAGGAGTTGGCAGATGCTGTATTGCCTTTCTGGGACGTGATCCCTCAGGAGACCATCCGCCACCTTATCAGGAACATGTTCAGGCATTGCAGGGAGGTCAGAAAAGACGTGAATTCACACACAGCACTAGCCTAATTTAAAAGGCCAATGCATCAAAGTTGGATCAGCCTGTAGTGTGTTTTTACACTTTAGATTTGAGTGTTACTACAAATCCAGATCTCCATGGGTTGATAAATTTGATTGCCATTGATAGTTGAATGTGAGACAACAAAATCACACCAAATTTATGTAAACAATTAATTTAACAAGAATATTTTATTAATTCAGATCAAGGATGTCTTATTTTTGTTTCCCCTTTATTTTTTTGATTAGTGTATATCATCTTCCTGTTTAAAGTTTAGCATAAATAATGTAGTAAAGCAGTTAAAGTATGCCTGTCATTGCCAAATCCATACCACTTGCCTCATTGATTCCAGTTAGGGTGTAAGGGTAGGGTTAGGTTTAGGCCTCTAACATTGTGGAACTGATTGAGCAAGTGGTACGGATAGGGTACTAACATGTAATTGACATGGAAGCAGACACAGAGTGGCATTCAGTTCAGAGTAATTCTGAGATTGGCCATTTGGCAATTCAAAAACAATAAAACGTTATACTATGACCATGACTCTTTTGGAAATGTTAAGTCGTCTAATAACTGTGATTCTTCTGGTACATCTTTGCAACATAATGATGCTGCCTTGCAAGGCGAAAGCCTTCACAGAGCACAAAAATATAATTTATGTTTGTGTTGGCAATTTACTCCATGGGAATGGGGGTGCCAGCGGTGAACATGGTTGTAGTGTAGGGGCAGCTCAAGTAGGATTGAATGTAGCAATAGCGCTTGCTGTCTTTATCCATTGTTCTAAAGTAGGACTAAATGATTACAAATTGAATAAATGGGATTTTATAAATCGCAATGACTAATTATTTTTTCAACCCAAACTCTGATCCATCAGTAAATGTGAGAGTTGCTGCTTGAAGATGTATTCACACACATGCTGGGTTGGCTGGAAATAGTCAGTGAGCGAGAGAATGGAGTGTTGGTGACCCCCCTTGGGTGTTATGGATGCAGGGAGAAGAGAGGCAGCTGCAGCAATGGAGCAGTGGGGAGAAGAAGACTGTGGTGGTTATAGCATTGAAAAAAGTGCAGGGGTGCAGACAAATGGACAGAGCGTGGGCAGACGGCATCACTCCAGTGTTCATGGGAAAAGTGAGTTCAGACATAGTTTATATTGGTTCGTCTGAGTGGTCATGCAGAAGATGAAGTTCTGACCTCTTCGCGACAGCGTACCGGGCATGAGAGACAACAGGTGCCATGCCAGATAATCACGACAATCATGCTCACCAATCAGATGTGTCTCCAGTTAAAGCTACGTCCACCTTAATGCAAGCAAGGACACTCACTCTCAATTTGTAGAGAGTTTGGTACCAATTTGGTACCAAAAGGGACCAGAAAGTGAGCGCTTGTTGGAAGAAATGAGGAACCCCAGTGCGATAGGACGCAAGGAGGCAGGTAAGTTTGTTCCAGTTTAACCTGCAAACGTGTGTCGGCGTGAGGCACAACACCCCATGAATGTTGACGTTTGAGTTAGGGCAGGATTGGGGAAAGGACAGGACGAGAGGGCAAAGTTCGTAGGTGAGGAGACAAAACAGGATAAGTCTTACTTTGACTGAGGTGAACAAGAGTTGAGTTGACAAATGCCATTCAATGACTGAGCAGCTGGCTATGGCCATCTTGCCAATTTATGAGAGTCACGTTACCACATCTCTGTGTTGCTCCCGGTCACGTGGATGGAATCACACGGCAGAAGGGACCTGCAGGTTATGGGCCAGCTCCACCCCCTTTAACCTGTCAAGATGCGCTGACTGTTTGAAGCAAAGCACCGCAGGTATAGTCCAAGCTGTTGGTTTGTTCCCTCGATGTTTTTTCTCTGTTGGTTCCCAGGTTGGTTCCCTGTTTGTTTGCTTCCCGTAGGTTGCTTGGACGAGTGGCAGTGGGTCGAGGTGGTGATGGTGGAGGACGGTGAGTCCAGTGAACGACGAGAGTTGAAGTCACAGTTCTTGGATGATCCAGCAGCTGGCGGTCAATGCGCAGAAGAAGTGGTGGCGTTTAACTGCAGTTGCCCATTCCGCGGCAAGGTGCCACTGAACTATTGGTGCTGCGGGCCTTGTTCCAAGCCAACTAGCAAGCACTTCACTCCCAGCTGGCAGAGGAGGAAGATTCTAAAGCTGGTTCCACAGGGTCCTGTGCTTTCTATTGCGTGCCTTTGCTCCTTTTGGACATGCCAGGCATATGTTCAACTCTTCCTCTTGGACATGCCAGACAAAGAGTAGAGCCTTTAAGGAAGGTTTTTACATTACAGTGTAACAGAGCTGGCACCCTTCCTGGCAATGTCCCTGCCCTGAACCCAGTGTCCACCGATGGGCTCTGGCAGCCGCTGGCCTGACTAGGACTATGCGAGTTATGAAAAGTGAGTGGATGAGTGTACTGTAATTACTGTTTCGTTAAAGGGATTTTTGTTTGATCTCTCAGCACCCTCACCCGTTCACTTGTTTAGAATCACATTGATTACAAACCACAACCCTGAATTAATGCACCTCACCTGCACTGCTTAATCACTACAACCCATAAGCACAACCCATAAACACACTTGCCTATGAACCAGAAGACCCGGGTTTGAATCCCACTTACTACCATTGTGTCCCTGAGCAAGACACTTAACCCTAAATTGCTCCAGGGAGACTGTCTCTGTAACTACTGATTGTAAGTTGCTCTGGATAAGGGCATCTGATAAATGCTGTAAATGTAAATGTAAATGCATCATTTTCTTGTTGTCAAGCCTCATGGCATGTAGACAATGTAGATTAGTAGTTTGTATAAGCATTGCCCAGATTGCTCTCCACACTTGGGTCCCTTCTTTTCACATTGTAACATCTTTATCTTTTGTTTGTTAATCAAAATATTTTGGCTCACCTCCACTCGGCCTCCATGTGCAGATTTTCATACCTCTGCTCCACCTCTTCCACTGTCAGATCTGGGTGCAGCCAGTGAACTTCCTCTGATTTCAGGTGCTTGAGCAGGAGCCCATAGCATTCTGGATAGAGAATGTTGGGGCCCAGCCGTTCACTCTCCAGAATGGACTGAATGATTGCCTAAAGGAATTTTTACAAAGTACACTAGATCATGGATATTTGGTCAGCCTGTAACAATGAGGTCTGATGAGGTATGATGATTTGACATGGAATAACAGTAGAATTTGATATGCCTTATAACAGAAAATAAATGTAACCCACTTAAAGTATACATGGAGAAAAGGTTGGTTTTATCCTAACTATTTGTTGTTGGAATCGAAACCTAATGTCATGTTTGTTGAGATGCCCGCCCTGCAGGGCAGTGTGACGCGGCCGAAGAAAGAACAGACGAGGGAGAGAACGAGAGAAGGTGAACGAGATCGGCAGCGTGTTAGCACGCTGGATATAGAAACTGTAGAAAAAGAAAGCGAAAAGAAGAAATAACAGTCTTTTATTTTATTTAAAGTAAAGTAAAGTGAAACCGAATACAGTATTTGTTTCGTGTTGTGTATTTTTTGACTGAGACCATTTTGAGTGGAGAGGCCGCGCTGTAGAAGAGGACGGCGGTCGCAGTAGAAAACTGCCGTGGAAGTGAACGTGTGCAAGAGAAAGTTCTCGTCGGCAACGTAGATCATTCCAGGACTTCGTTCTTCGTCCAGGATACAGATAAGCACGGGAAAACACGGCATACAATTTTTTGGGAAAAATCATACTACCCGGGTAGATGCTTTTGAGTTTTTGTTCTACAATTTTCTTTTGTTTTTTTAGTGGACCACATTGATTTTCTTTTCTTTTTGGAATTGATGGACATTTTGACTCTTTTGGTTTTGTGGGTGGGTCGAGTTCTGAGTTCTTAATTCATGTTTAATAAATGTTCTGTTTAAACTAACCTTTTCTACTCCTCCTTTGAGCCCTGATCTTAGAAGAGGCACGGTGTAGTGTAAAAACTATATGTGTGTAGATGGTGCCCCTTACATAAACAACTACATTAAATGTATAGCTTGATGCAATTAAAAGTAATGAAAAGTCTGAAAGAAAAATCTAGTTTCTGTCAACAAATAGGAGGGCTTAATAAATCTATCTGAGGGTTGGGCCCTCACTCACACCACACTAAAACAAAACAAAAAAAACAAGAATGGAACATGGAATTGGATGGGACACAGAATTTCAAACGGATGGAAACAATCAGGTTATCAGAGGAACATGTTGGGCCCTTTGTTTTCTTTCCTGGCAGCCCAGCAAACATGAGAAGTCCACTGGTCAGTTGGGTGGTTGGTCCATCATAGATACATAGTTAATTTGTGAGGTCATGTCACGCCCGCTTGCTGTCGGGGGAGAGAAGCGCAGAAGCAGGACATGCTGGGAATGGATTTTATTAATAAACAATAAAAAAATACAAATAAACAATGGCACGGTGGCCAAAAGCGGGAAATAAACGGGAGAACTCAAGCGAGCCCGCAGGCGTGTGGCGATTGCCAGAACTCAAAATCCAGCACAGAAACTCAAGTTCGTGCAAGTCCACAAAAATGTCGTCCCTCCCGAAGGGGTGGAAATCTCTGGCTTTTATGCACCGTCAGGATGCATGTTGCTGGATGTGGTCGAGGGGCAGAGTTCGATCCCTGGCTCAGGGTCTGGCCAATCAAATTCCGCCCTCAGTCTCTGCAGGAAGTCCCGAAAACTCCTTCTGTCTGTCTCTCCCTGTTGCCAGAGGGCTGCGCCCCAACCCCATGCTGATGGTGGTGATCTCATCCGTGTCTGCTGCCCCACTGAAGGGTCCCGGGACCATTGGGCTGTCCCACACAGGGTTGGGCACGTCGCTGGAGATGGTGGTGGGTGTGTGGCGTGGAGGGGGGTGGACGTCTTCTCCGGCAGGCAGGGGCGCTGGTGCTGCGCTGCCATTCTGCTGGGGAACGTCAGGCAGATGGAAGGCGGGTCGGCGACTGGAGCTGGGAAAGCGTCTTCCCTGCGAGGCAGTTCCGGCAGTGCAGTTGCTGGCTGGCGACCACCTGTCGCCTTGTTCCACCAGCTTACCCCTGCATCGCTGTCTTCCTCCTCGCTGTTGTTGCACCTCTGGGAGTGACGTGGGTCCACGGACCTTGCGACGATCGGACCTTGCGACCTTGGGCGGAGCCATCCCGGCACCGACCACCCAATCGGCATCATCCTTGTCGAAGTCAGTGTCAACCTCGTACCCTCGGAAGTCACGTGGGTCTTCACGGATGTCGCGACATTCTCGGACGCGGGTGCTGGGTGGAGCCATCCCGGCCCCGACCACCCAACGAAAATCCACATCATTGTCCCTTACATCATCCGCGTCCTTCCACGGTTGACTCCGAGAGTCCACCCTGCTGGCATTCTGGACCCAGGGTGCGATCAACTCCCATGGGCAGTACTCTGGACAGTACCCTTGCTGGAGGGACGCTGCCGTTGTCGCTTCTCACCCCCCTGGAAGTGACGTGGGTCCCCATGGACCTTGCGATGATCGCGGACTGGCGCAATGGGGAAGAGCCCAACTCACGTCTCCAGTGCTTTCGTCGTCGTCGTCCGTGTCATCCCAGTCCACGGGGAGCCTTGCCAGCAGTGCGCAGAGTTCCAGGCTCAACATGGTGAAGATTGTGGAAGTCGCATCCTCTGCGCTGTCGATGTCAATGTCTTCGCTCCGGCCACTCACCCGCCGACGTTATCGCTTCTGGATTTCGTAGATTTTCCCGGGGGTGACGTCATCACGTGGCGCTGCGTACCATGGCTTATTGGGGAGAAAGTGCTCAACCAGAACGGGTGTCCGAGCCCACAGGCCAGAACTAAGAAAAAGCACAGAAACTCAAGTTCGTGCACCAAGTCCACAAAAATGTCGTCCCTCCCGAAGGGGTGGAAATCACTGGCTTTTATACATGGTCAGGATTGGCAACCGGTGATGAGCCCAGCTGCAGTCAATCCTGACAGGTCACCGCCATTTTGACAACATTTATCTTACCCCAGAGAGATAGATTAAACTTCTCCCAGTTTCCCAGGTTTGTGAAGAAGTGGATCAAAATTAAGTGCTGTCATTTCACATACAAACCGGATTCCAAAAAAGTTTGGACACTAAACAAATTGTGAATAAAAACTGAATGCAATGATGTAGAGATGGCAAATGGCAAGATTTTATTTGTAATACAACGTAGATGACAGATCAAACGTTTAATCCGAGAGAAAAAAAAAGGAAAAATATGTTCATTAAAAATTTCATGGTGTCAACAAATCCCCAAAAAGTTGGGACAAGTAGTAATAAGAGGCTGGAAAAAGTAAATTTGAGCATAACGAAGAGCTGAAAGACCAATTAACACTAATTAGGTCAATTGCCAACATGATTGGGTATTAAAAGAGCTTCTCAGAGTGGCAGTGTCTCTCAGAAGCCATGATGGGTAGAGGATCACCAATTACCACAATGTTGCGCAGAAAGATAGTGGAGCAATATCAGAAAGGTGTTTTGGTTGATCCACAAGCTCAGGCGTTTTCACTGGGCCAGGGATCATTTAAAATGGAAGACTGTTCTGTGGTCAGACGAGTCACGATTCGAAGTTCTTTTTGGAAATCTGGGACGCCATGTCATCCGGACCCAAGTTGTTATCAAACAAGTTGTTATCAAAGTTCAGAAGCCTGCATCTCTGATGGTATGGGGTTGCATGAGTGCGTGTGGCATGGGCAGCTTACATGTCTGGAAAGGCACCATCAATGCAGAAAAATATATTCAGGTTCTAGAACAACATATCTCCCATCCAGACATCATCTCTTTCAGGGAAGACCCTGCATTTTTCAACAAGATAATGCCAGACCACATTCTGCATCAATCACCAACAGTGCGACAAAGAAGGCCCAAGACGATTGAACAGTTAGAGGCCTGTATTAGACAAGAATGGGAGAGCATTCATATTTCTAAACTTGAGAAACTGATCTCCTCGGTCCCCAGACGTCTGTTGAGTGTTGTAAGAAGAAGGGGAGATGCCACACAGTGGTGAAAATGGTCTTGTCCCGACTTTTGGGGGATTTGTTGACACCATGAAATTCTGAATAAACATATTTTTCCCTTAAAATTATACATTTTCTCTGTTTAAACTTTTGTTCTGTGCCTTCAAACGTTTAATTTATATAATGTTTTTTTTTTTTTAAGAATTAAATATTATATACACTCACATTAATTTCTGTGCTGGGGCAAAAAAAATAAAAATAATATATATATATGTTGAAAACCTCGCTTGGGTGTCCAGTAGAAAGAAATAATGTTCTATGTTCTATTCTGAATAAAATATTAGAAGTTGGCACCTCCACGTCATTGCATTCAGTTTTTATTCACGATTTGTATAGTGTCCCAACTTTTTTGGAATCTGGTTTGTACTTAATGGACTTAATGCCTAATTGATTTGGGATCAATTTAAAATTGAATTGTGCTATCATGTGTGGCTGACCATTCAAATTTTTTAAAGTGTAATTAATTGCAGGATGTTTCCAATTAGCTTTCCGTTCTTAATACAGAGCTTTGGGCAGAGCTTTGTTCTTTTAACTGCCTGGCCAAAAGTTCCCCCACCTTCCTGACTCATAAAATGTTTTTTAAGTCTAAATGGAGCAGATTCCATATTAAAATGTTCATTATTGTTAAATAAGGAATAAGAATAATGTTTAGCCAGTTCTATTTCCGTGTTTAATTTAGCCTCTAGTCATCTTTTAATTATCTTTTTTATTTTTTGAAGATTGTGCAATGATTACATATTTGATGATTACCCTTTTGATGCCTCCCAAGCCATTCCCAGATTATCTACACTGCCAATATTAATCTCAAAGAATTATCTTTGTCTATTAATAAATAAGCATTCAATCATTCTCAATCTTCCTTTCCTAGATCAGTCTGAATGTATATGTACACAGAGTTCGACAGATGCATGGTCTGACTTACAGTGGGTATGGTGTGTATTTCTCATAAATGTACACACAGCACCCCATATTGACAGAAAAACTCAATTGTTGACATCTTTGCAGATTTATTAACAAAGGAAAACTGAAATACCACATGTTCCACAAGTATTCAGACTGTTTGCTCAGTATTTAGTAGAAGCACACTTTTGATCTAATGCAGCTATGAGTCTTTTTGGGAAAGATGCAACAAGTTTTTCACACCTGGATTTGGGGATCCTCTGCCGTTCCTGCGTGCAGATCCTTTCCAGTTCTGGCAGGTTAGATGGTAAATGTTGATGGACATCCATTTTTACGATGCTCCAGAGATGCTAATTTGGGTTTAAGAAAGGGCTCTGGCTGGGCCATTCAAGAACAGTCACAGAGTTATTGTGAAGCCACTCCTTCGTTATTTTAGCTGTGTGCTTAGGATCATTATCTTGTTGGAAGGTAAACGGCCCAGTTTGAGATCCTAAGCACTCTGGAGAAAGTTTTTGTCCTGGATATCACTGTACTTTGCCACATTCATCTTTCCCTCAATTGCAACTAGTCAATAAAACCTTTGTCTTTCAAAATCATATGAATGATCTATCCTTGAGTATTAACATTAACAGACACCAGTGTGTCTGCTTTTATCAAGTATGCCATCTAATACCTGGTTAAAATCTCCGGCTAGAACAATTTGCTTTTGCGCATTCCCCACTATGCTATTAATTTAATAGAAAATGGAAGGATCTTCTCTATTGGGGGCATAAATATTATTTATTAAGACATCATTCTGCCATTACAATTCTTGGTTTCCTTTATCAACGACAAGTTACGTTTTTTTTTTGTCTTTTTTTTCCCGTTCATTTTACTGGAAAATAGAATTATGCCATAACCAGTCTCCTCATGTTGTGCCTCAACATCCCTTAGGTTTGTTTCTTGTATGTATCCTGCCAGTATTTAAAATACAAAAGCTAAATTTTCCTTTTCATAGGGTTACCACAACCATTAAAGTTCCAAGACACTATTTTAACATAACTGCTATTTGCAGTTTTTGTCTAACCAACTTGAACCAATAATGTATCCAAGACAATGTATCCAGTTGTCTTGCGGGGTCTGCCTGACCTGGGCTTGTCAAAAACGTCTCCAGTCTCTTCAAATCTTTTTTTTTTTTATCATCTGTACTTGACGCTGAGACACCTTGAAGGTGCCTGCCACATCAGCAGTGGATCTGGTCTTCTGCCTCTTAATAATAATCAACACTTTAGTCTCAGGGTGAATCTTTTTTTTTGTTTGCAGAGGTCTAGTTGCAGTTGATGTGAATGTATAGTGTACTGGGGTTCTTTTTATACACACCAGAGACCTAATTGATCCATTATTAGTCACAGGTGAAGCTCATATGACAAGGCGCCAACACTTATGTCTTTGCTAAAATTGGCTCAATGGGCTTTACCAATCTTTGAATAATAGAATACTTTTTGACAGTTTCATTTTGCGCTGAAACATTACAAAAGCTGTTGGGAATAAAATGAGCCATTTCTTTAAAAAAAAATCTTGATTAGAAATACTTGAGGTCAATTTGTACACAAGCGACAAGACTTTTGTCAGGGACTGAAAAAAGGAGTACAGAGAACTGACCAGTGGCTTTGTAGACTGGTGACAGCTGGACTACCTCCAGCCGATAGGCTTGTGCATTTGGGCAAAGACATCAGTGATGCAGAGGTGCTCAATCATAAATTTAAAAAGCAGGAACCACTGGTTGAACTATTTTTTGTCAACGAGAGCAGTGTTAAGGCCAAAGTCAAATAAATGCATTTGGTAAATCCAAAGATAAGTTTTTTATTTAGTCAATACCGTATGCTTATTTGTATAACAAAACTAACCTCACCATTCATATTTTAATGTTTCATTATAGGTGTTCCCTTTGAGTGCAGTTAAGAGAACATGAAGATCCACTATTTCCTGCACAGTCAGAAAGATCTGCTACAGGGACAATCTTTTGTAAGAGGGAGGAGTTTATAATGGAATACCCATGCTTTGGCCTGAAGGAAGCCACAATGCACCTAACACATTACCTTTTCTGGTGCACACACACTTTCACCTATCGCAACCAAATCTAATATGCATATGCATCTCATTAAGACAAACTTATGATACACTCACACCCAATAGAAAGTGACAGAAGCCAGACAGAAAGTGAGATAATATGGATATCTTAATATTCTCATACAAATGAATTTTTTATATGTTGAACAGTTTCCTGACCATGACATTTCAAAAGATGAGTATAAGCTGGTATAACCTTTAAAGCAGTGTTTTTTGTATCCTGAATACAATTTAACCTACATACCCCAAATCTGGTCAACATGTGTGGGAATAAAATCTGAACAAATTTCCAATTAATATCCATTAGCTAAAATGCATTAAAATATATACATTTTTTAAATTATTTGCATAATGGGTGATGTATCATGTGCACGAGGGCCAGTGGTGTGAACTCATCACCACTTAAATAGTATTAATTTCTGTATATTATTTACTTTTGCAGGTTTATCTTTTCTCTATGTTACATACTATTTACCTATGTTAAATTAACAGGTTCTTTATTTTTGCTATATGCAATCGGTAGCTGTCTGAAGTTGAGAACTGAATGGGGGAACGTAAACACGTAATTGGTGGAGCAGGATTTTTATTATGCACAACCCCCCATTTGACTGGATGACCACATTCCCATCAAATGTCACCAGTTGTTTTTTCTTGTTTTATTGTGTCTTTGGAAAAGATTAATTGGAGCTAGTAGCCACCTGAGCTTGATTTGACCCCCCAAAATTATTCTGGATCTTTAGCTGGCTAACAGCTTAATTGATTGCTTTTTCAGCCTTCTAGTTGCATCTTATTTGAATTGTAGTCTTGGTGTTCTTGAAAAGCTGCACAGTCTATCATCATGAACAAAATTCCGACCTTGTCCTGTCAGTAACCCATGTTTATTTATTTATATGTTTACATACAGAATTGCTAAATGCTATAGGGATAATATGAAGGTGTAGTTTTATAGTGTTCTTCAGAATAATTCAGTATTTCATCTGTACATAAAGGATTAAAGTGAAGTGATTTGACTATCATTGTAAAAGACTGCAGCAAATGTGTCCTCTGCATTTAACCAATCACCCTTAGTGAGCAGTAAGCAGCCATGAAATAAGAAGCAGTGTGTGGGGACAGTACCTTTCTCAGTGGCACCTTGGCGGTTCAGGATTTGGCAAATTTCATTTTGGCAATGCACCTCATAAAACAACTGTAGGTCTAGCAATAACTTTGACTTCATTAAATTATAACCTCATGGGTATTTGTTATGAAGTATGAATAGAAATTGCCACTCACCCTGACAGTCCAGCTGCTGTCAGATTTGACCAGTTTGAAATTCTTCCCCGGGTTAGAACTGTTGCTAATAAAACACACTTTAAGGATCTTGGCTGGGCTTCCAACTTTCAGCTTGTCCCTCATCATCTCCATAATGAGGATTGCTGGTCAATTCATTCAGATTCAGCCTTAAAAAAGAAAAAAAAAAATGTCTCAGGTGGCAGCAAGATGATAGATTTCTAAGCAAATCATTTAATTTGCAGGATAAGCATGAAATAATGTAAAAAGTAAGCATTTGTTTATACAATTAATTCTAAGAGAGATATGTAACATACATTAACACAAAGTGTCTGGGAATTATTGTTAACAGAAATACCCTCACCAGCCACATTACTAGGTACAATTGCTTGTTTACACAGATAGCCAGCTGTAATACCCAGCAGCATACTGCTGCTGCAGCACTCGAACACCCACACCCTCACCCACACCTGCACCAAAGCACATGCACTAATGGACTTAGCACCTCATTTCAGGACACACCCATTACTTGCATCATACCTCCTGATCACAATGCTTTAAAGGTCTGGGACATTAGTCCAATTTCTCCCTAGGTTATGTTGAGGCTGCATGTGAGTGTTTTTTTGTTTGTTTCTGTTTTGGTTTGCTTTTTTTTATATAAAGGTCAGTTGGTCAGTAAGTTTCTACATGCACCCATAAAGTTTATTTATTTATATACAAATGTGTATTGTCTTTATTATTCTGCTGCGCACCCAAGAATTTCATTCATATGCACTGTACTTGTCTATTGGTTTTATGTGATGTGACAAATTTGAGTTGTTATTCAAATTAGGACTGGGCCATGGTGCAATGTCAGAAGTCTTTTCTACTGAAACCAGGTCCAATCAAGCTGTACCAATCATGATCACTGTATATAATTAATCATTTTTTACTCCAATCCTGATTCCAATATCCCCTTTATATATGTTATCCAAAAATACAAACAATTACCAAAATTGTACATAAATATTATGTAAATGTTGGCTACAACATAACTATATTGTAATAATTTAAATAGTCATTGTGACAACGGTTTGAATCAGTTAGTGAAAGACCAATACTTAACAGATGCTGAAGCTTAATTTCCCTTTTTTTTGTGTGTGTGCAACTTCCTTTAGAACACAGTGTCACAGCAGACAAACCACATCCTGATCACACATTAGACATATGAACTGTTCAAGAAATGTTGCCATATCTCATACTAGGAACCATTAAATAACTACAGGAAAAGTAAACTAAATAAATTCTACATTACAAACAAGTGAAAATGTAAATAGTTATTTAGTTTTTGTGTTTGTTTGGGGGACACTAAACACATTTTTCTAACCATTTTAATGGATGTTGCATTCAGCTTGCATTCTGACATGCTGTGTTACTGGAAACAGAGAAAAGCAGCACTTGTTGATATTTCTAAAAACAAGCAGATTATTTAAGTTTAACTGGCTTTTCACTAACCTGTTCAGTCTGACAGCTTCAGCATAGCTTGCGAACGGTGCAAATGTAATGTGAACGCAGAAGAGCCCAACGGAAGCCCAAAATACTAGATAGTCACGTGACTGTGACTTCAAATAGTTCCAGGAAGTTTTTCATCTGAAAAGGATAAGTGCAAAACATATTTATTTATGATCCATCTATAAAAAATCCTGTAACTGCAGTATATTTACAAATTAAACAAACCAAAAACATAAAAAGAAATCCCAAATACTTCTTTACAGAAATGTATATGTAGTTAATATTCATATAATTATGTGAGGAGACATATTGGCGCAGACAAGGTGGAAGCAACCCTCATTTTATGAACACAATTTCCTCAAAATCTTTTATGAAAAATAGTTAGCCTATTGTGTTCTGCCGTTGTTTGCCATTTCCTACCAATCAGGCTTTATTAGCTCCAATGATGGTAGAGCGCGCGTCAGTTAGCAGCACGAGCTGGTAGACCAGCTTGATTTCAAGAAGACGAGACATTCAACATGGACCCAGAGCCTTGCGATTTCTTTGCATCCCATGCCTGCCTCAACATA
Organism: Denticeps clupeoides; assembly: GCF_900700375.1. Taxonomy (NCBI): domain Eukaryota; kingdom Metazoa; phylum Chordata; class Actinopteri; order Clupeiformes; family Denticipitidae; genus Denticeps; species Denticeps clupeoides. Next base: position 27,916,211 of record NC_041707.1, read on the forward strand.
ACGAATTGTTGGCATTTAAAAACTCCCCTTCAAATTTGAAAAAAAAACATATAGCGGTAAGCTATGCTTTTGGGTATGTTATGACATGTTATGATACTATTATCTAGCGATTTCTGTATGTTGACACAGAAATAGTAAAAAAAATCACACCAGTGTAGCTTCATTATTTTTTTAACACGGTGTTAGGATAAAACTGGTTTATTAGCTCAGAGAAGATAACTTATTGTCTTTGATAGCATAATGTCCAGCTCAGTGTTGTGCCAGTTCACATTGAAAAAGAACTAGTTCATGTTCATAGTTAATTTTTTTAAACTTTGAACCAAGTTCACAGCTCAAAAAATGAACTAGTTCACGTTTGTTCTTTAATTTAGTTTTTTTCGGACTCGAAGCACCAGCCATGCTAGCCTGTAATCAGCAAGCTTTAAAATGTGAGCGGCGTTCAGTCTCACCAGAGTGAACGTCACTCATGTTCACGTTCATAATTTGTAAACTGATTCGTTCAGTTCAGCGTTCACGAAAAATAGGAACGCGTTCAATGAACGCCGTTCATTGAATGCGTTCATGCACAACACTGGTCCAGCTTGGCTGGAAGTGGTGCTTTCCGCCTGTTTCACAATCAGTAGTCATCTCTGACTAGAGATGTGATCACAATAGACCAACACTCCTGTATTTCCTGGGTTTCTCACATATTTCAGGACCCCCTCCAATTTGGTTTTGTATTCACTTAAATGCAATCTCTTGTAATTATAAGGTTTATATACATAGTTTAACACAGTAAATAGGCCTAATAATATACTTGATTGTGCTAGTTACTTTGTTAGCACTGGTGTTTGGTTACTGTTGTGTTTCCCTTTTACTGCTCTTAACAGAAGTGTTGAATAGGGGGCAGTGGTGGCCTAGTGGTTAAAGAAGCGCCCCCGTAATCAGAAGGTTGCCGGTTCGAATCCCGATCTGCCAAGGTGCCACTGAGGTGCCACTGAGCAAAGCACCGTCCCCACACACTGCTCCCTGGGTGCCTGTCATGGCTGCCCACTGCTCACTCAGGGTGATGGGTTAAAAGCAGAGGACAAATTTCACTGTGTGCACCGTGTGCTGTGCTGCTGTGTATCACATGTGACAATCACTACACTTTAACTTTAGTTTTGCAAGTACATAAATGATTTAAAGATATATCATGTCCTGATTGGTTTATCTTAATGGTATATTAGTGGGTAATACCTAGTAGATAACTTGTCATCCACATAATTCTAAGGTACACACAGTATTGCAGAGTGCACGCACAATAAGCACACCAAACCTTTCAATACACATATACTGTATAACTGCTTGTAATTAGTACAAGCAATGACATCAGTACAGGCATAAGTCAGTATATGTACTATGCTGTTACAAAATGGCACACCCCAGATGTTGAGACAAACCATTGTGTGTGTACTTTTACTTAAAAAAAATACTTTAAAGTAAATTTAAAAGTAAGTACTTAGGACTTTTACTTAAGACAGATTGTTGATGTAGCACATTTACTTGAGTACATATTTGGCAGGTTACTTGTGCTTTTACTTAAGTACTAAGCTTCAGTACTTCCTCCACCACTGTATAAAAGTCATAAGAATATACAGAAAATAATGTGTCCTAAAACAGGCAGAATACAAAAAAACTCTGGTGCAGGTAGTGTGTTCAAAGTCGAACAAGAGAAATATCTTTGTATACTTTAGTCGATATATTTTAGTCTGTGGTTCCATTGCTTGTCTCTGGCTTAGGATCCCTATGTTCGAATTTCTTTGGGCCAATTTTTTTTCACTATATTGTGGTTCAGTGCACAATAGTGGTAAACCACGTAAAAAATGCCGTCTGTGTGCCAACACCGTAAAATCGGCATACTGAACATGCCCTCAACGACATTTTTCACGCCGTCACACGTTACCCAGGACTGTAGAAAATGCCCTTTTTTCTGGTATTATTATGATCTCTGCCCTGTGCACTTCCAAACCAATAAAGTTGAACTGTAAGGACCCAATCAGTAACTCAGTACGTCAGACCATATCAGTCCAGCACAGATCTCCTACACAGCACCATGGTTGTACCCTGTTGGTACCACCTGGGTTGACTCTTGACATGATTGTGTTTAAAGGTCATCCAATCCCCATTGGGCTGGAAAAAGTGCTAAAACAACTGACCTTCCTCCTTTTGGGAGAAGGATTCCAGACCCTATTTAATTGTACAGGTGTTCAAGTCTGCATTATCACTCGGCCCTTCCATGTTGCCCAGACAAATCAATCTGAAAGGAAACACTCACTGGCTGTTTTCCTTCAATTTAGATTCTTTGATCCCAGCAAAGGTCCTCTGGTCCTCGTGCAATGTTTGAGTTGTGCAGGATGGCCAATCAGCAGTCTGTTGCCTCCACATACGGGGTCCGCCGGGGTCCACGGCAAATAAAATGTAAAAATTATTTTCTTAACAGAAGGACAATCACAGCCAAATGGTGCAGAGGAAAAAAAAAAGGTTTTAAATAATAAGTCTCACAAGCGCGCATGGATAGATCAGTGGGACTCTGGGTAGCCAACTGTTTTTTTGTACAGCTCAGGGAGTGTGGACAATCAAGTTTAAAAAAAACATTTTCAGAAATTAATCAGAAATGTTCCATTGACAAACATGCCTGCCTAATCTCCTGCAAACACATTTATTATATTCAGCATCAGGTCACCTTGCTCTGTACAAGGCATAATATGACTTTACATTATAACAGAGAGCATTATTTTACACAGCAGGGTGTGTGTGCGTGTGTGTATGTCAGGGGCCTCCAGTCTCTTGCCGGGCTGTGCTGATAATTCACATCACCTCGGCTCAAGGTTTTCCCAAATTCCTTCTGCCAGCACACAGGGCAAAATCTCGGCTCAGTCTCCCAGTCTGACTGTACACTGTAAAAAAAAAAATTTTGTTTTTACGGTAAAAAACTGGCAGCTGTGGTTGCCAGAATTTCACCGTAAAATGACAGTGAAATATTTTCTTATTTTACGGTAGAAAAGTACCGTTACTGTTAATTTTACTGTTTAAAATAGTGTTTTAATCAATATTATACTGTAAAAATAAAAGTTGTAACTTTTAAAAAAAGCATTACTTTGCCATAATATGAACATGAAAATCCTGTATAAAAGAAAGTTGATGCCACAAAACATGACATTTTATTACTGCACAATTGACGGTCTAAATTCTAAAATACATTCTGAAAAAATACATTCTAAAATTTATTCTGTTAAATTTCCCAGAAGTTACTGCAAAAATAAATGTTTTGCAGTTTTAACTTTTAATAGCTAAATTAAATATGGCAAAACCTCCCTGTAAATAATAAGGTAAAACATTTTCTACTGGTAACAGTAAAAGGATGTTAGTATTGCTGATTTTACAGTTAAAAGTTGTTAAATTTAATACTTTACTGTTACAATAAAAGTTTTTTTTTTATTGTTTACAGAGACACTGTTTTACCCAATTATAATATCAAATTAAAATGGAAAAAAGGGTTTACACCATGAAATATGATGGCCTTTTACTGTTCAATTAATAGTATTTATTATGAACTTAATTCCAGGCATTAAAGCCTTTTTAAATATACATAAAATATTCAGCCAACTTAACATTTTTGGTGCTGTTATCAGGTGATACAGAACCTTTCCCAGACTAGTGTTTTTAGTCATTCATTCTATTCTTCAATCTTAACACACAAAGCATTAACTGACATTTTCAAATGCCATAAAAATATCCAGCTTAGTCTTTTATAACAAAGTGCTTTATTTAATATTTGTGAGGTTGTAAACATCAAATATTACAATTTTTACTTAATACATTTTACAAAAACTCAAGGAGAAAAGAATCACCAAAGAAATTCTATGAAGTTTTCTTCAAATTTGTACAAATCCAGGGCAGTAAGTACCAAATTATTTGCCAAAACCACTTTACAATCACTTAGAGAAATTTAAGTGTGTTTTGTGCTGCTTTTCCACATTATCCAAATGCAATCACCCCTAAAGGGGAGAAAGAGAAACACTTCCTCTATAACTGAAAAGAAATCTGAATCTAAGAAATTCCTCAAACAAGCTTAACAAGTGCATTAAAGCTGAATATGTATTTCTTCAAAACTGCCTCAGACAACAAAATAAACTTGTTTTGAGAACTTTAAAACTGAATTTTTGGTTTATTCTAGCTTCAAAATATAAGCAATATAAATACAGCGTATCATTCACATCATTTAAATACAACAAGCACTAAAGAGGAGCAAAAGTTTGAAGTCTTACATAATAAAACTCAAGAAACAATACCTCTAAATCCATAGGGAAACCGGAACAATCAATAGGTAAAACCGGAACTAGGTATTATCTATTTCTTTCATGAACAAAACCGTGCAATAAAGCTGAACATGTACAAATAATACCAGACATTTTATCTAGTAAAACTTGTCACTGTTACACTGACTTACAGAAATTTAACTCTGAATTTTAACAACAAAACATCTGCAGTGTATGTAAAACACAGCATACCTTTTCACATCATAGCCAAACATTGTGGGTATGTCTAGGTCCACTCATGGTCTGCAATGTCTGAGATGAGAGTGAGAACTCTGGGGTTGACTGACCACAGTTTTTTCTTCTTGCACTCAACCTTTGTGCCTCTCTCAGGATTTATGGAAAAGAAACATCTTGATGAAAAAAAGAGAAGAGAAGAATATAACAAACTGAGGCAGCATATAAAAGGCTATGTTTTGTAAATATGATAAAAAGAAATTTACCTTTGGAGGAACTCCAGTGTTGATCGCAGTTCCACTGGGTAGTGTATGTTGAAGCAGTAGTAACTGCCAAACATAAGACAAATTGCAGAGGTGAAGGTTGTGATGCAGCCGTTGACAACCTTTCTAAATATTCTTGGATTAGAGCATCCAGATAAGTAACCTGAGCCTTGGAAATTTGCTGAGCACAAATTAGGTCTACAATGTCCTTAAGCTGCAAAGTTAACTGCCACACATTATCTTGGGGGTTCTGCACTTTGTCTCCAATTATGAGAGGTAAAAGTCTCAAGAAGTTCCAATTTTGAACAGCTTGACCACTAAGTTTCAATGTTTTTGGACTGACCTCACAAGGCTTAGAGGAAGCACCTGTTCCTTTGTATTTAAACTGCTTGATGCGCCTGTTTAAATTTGTGTAGGTGAACCATTTATTAGTCTTGATAAAGTACTTGAGGTAAAGAGCAACATCGTGGGAGAGGACACCTTCGAAGATGTCATGACCAAGACATGGGGGCATGCCGGGCATGCAAACATCAAAGTTTCGTAAAGAATTAAATACAGACCTGAACTTTATCCCTTGTACTTCTGACACGTTTTCTGTCTCAAGCTGTTCAGTGGCAGATCTGTATGTTTCTGGGGTCCGCTGAGGTCCACAGATGGCTGGATCAGCACCCTGAAATTCAGTTCGAGTTAACAGACAGTATCTGCATAAGTACTCAGATGAACTGAAATTTTCTGTAAAACCACCAATACAATGAGAGCCCAGGTTGTCTCCGGCAATGCAGTAGAGAGCTCCCTTTACAACAGATTTGTCTACTATTGTTATCCCCTTCTCCTCTAGTACCCTCAAATCAGCCAGGAGTTCTGAAAAAACTTTGTTATGGCCAAATTCCTTGAAATCCTTCTCTCTACACAGGAAAACCAGTTGCATATGATCAGGATTTGATCGGGCAAAACCTTGTGCTTCTTTTTAGCAGAACCAAGTGGGTTCACGACTTCAAATGCATCCTGGTATAGAACCAACTTAAGACAACTTGTGTTTGACATAAACACCTTACCATCACAACAGTCACTGAGAACATCTGTTTTGGAAATATGGTTAGGATTTACTGACATGAGACCTTGCCAAAAACAAGATTCCAGCATACTTTTCAAAGTATTTAGCACAGGAACATAATAGACAAATCTCTCTGTCCTGTTCTCGTCGCTGCCCAAAAACACCTTTTTGGGCTCAACATATTTGAACACATCTTTAAAACACTGGGTTCTTGAGTAAGCTGTTCTCATCACCCCTGTGTGACAAGCTGAGAACAAGTCAGATTGTTTTACAGTGTCAGAGATTTTTACAATGTCTTCATCTGAAACGGACACATCTTTTAAAAGTGAGCCTAGTCTATTCAAAGTATATGTTTGTCCCAATTCATGTATATTCTGCACTTCTTCAACAATGGTTTGAATGGTAGATCCTGGAAGAAGATGCTGTCCCTGTAGTTTAATGTAAAACATACATACATTTCTGAGATACAGGTCAGTGAAATTAGACCCATCCACAACAGTGTCGTCAGCATCTGAGACACTGTCAGCCGTCTGTATGATGCCACTTGTAGTGGGATCTGACTCAGTATCTTTGACTGATGCACAAATCACATTTTCCAAACAATGTCTGTGTTTTCTAGACATATGGGAGGTAAATGAAGATTTTACAGAGAACACACTTTTGCATCCTCTCACTGGGCAAACCACAGTTCGTCCCTCTTCTATGTGTTCCTTTAAGTGAGCAACCAAAGCTTTAGTTCCGTCACACTGGCGTTCACAAAGAGAAACGGTGCTTTTTAATGCCATTTAGGTCATATCCTGAGAAACAGTTGTGGTACCACTGTGGTGGCGATAGAAATGAGACTTTAAAGCTGGATATCCAGAAAACACCTGCTTACAACTTGGTTCAACACATTTAAAAATACAACGGGCTTCATTACGATGCAGTTTGCAATGCAAAACATATGCTTTAACAGATTGAACAGACAATCCACATATATTACAAAAATACATCTTCAAAATTTAAACACACCAAAATTATGGCAATTGTCAAAACAAGCTGCAAGGTTAGCTAGCTTAAAGTTTGAGCCTGAAGTCAAACGAGGAAATCCATTCAGCCTTTATCCGAAGCATTAAAAGGCAGTACACTAACTAAAAGATTACCATTAATAAAACCGTCTCCAAATCATGTCTAACCATGCATTATTTACATTACCAGGCTGTTTTCCAAGTATAATGTGGATAATCTTAATGCTATTAGCTAAAGCAAAGGCAGCATTGTCGTTTGTGACCTTCACTGTGTGTAACACAACACTCTTGATAAACAGAATAAACCCAGTTAAACTTTTTTTTTTTTTTCTTACCACGGTAAATGAAGACGGGCTGTGGTTGAGTCCAATGCCACTCCTTGAAACCAAAAAACTGCTGGCGTGCTTCTGTAGTCCAAAGCAAAGTTTGTCTGGAGCATTTCAGACGTTAGCGGAGCCAGATGCAGTGCCCTGATTGGCCTGTTTGAATTTAGGCGCGTAGCCAGACTGCAGGGGAAAAAACTCGGTTTTGAAATAATTGTGTTCTGTTTGTCCATCTAAAAACTGAATTTATCTCCTTATGGTAATCAAAGACATACAAACAGGAAAGACAACCGCTACTGATTCTCCCTTGTTTACTTTTTAGCGTCAAGTTCTGTGTACCGCAATTTGCCCAACTGTGTGGCACAAACAGCACAAACTCTTCACACATATCGGTGAATATTCTCATCCAAGTGGATTTATCTGGAAGTTGGGTTATGGCAATTGGACTTCTTTCTTGTTAGGTTGAAGCTGCTTTGATAAGTAGTGAACCTAACACGATTGAAGCTGATAAAGCTGCCATTAATTGACACTGATACAAAATAGAAGTTTAGGGCCTGAAACAACGTAATTACAAGTCCAACTGCCCGTAGAGTGGTTATGGCTTAGCTGGTAGAGTGGACATCTTCCAGCTGACTGTGTGAATGCCTCTTATACACCAAAACAACGTGAATAGTACATTTTGGTGAACACTATTACAGTATATGTCCGCTATCGACACAAAAGTAGGCTGTTTTACATTTTGACAAACTGTATTCTTTACATGAAATACATGTAAAAATTAAAGTACTGGCTCTTAAATGTTTGATATTGTCTTCATGTTCAGCACAAATGTATGTACATTTGAGATTTTTTGAGTCATTTGAGTTGTATGTGAAATAAATGCAAAAATTGTTTAACCATTCTGCAGTTAACAACCGTATTCTTTTCAAGACATAAATGTAAAAATCGGAGTGTTTGACTGTTATTAACGTGATGGAAATTTCCCGTTAAAAAAACAATGCAAGCGTGCTTTACAGTATGGCAATGTATTTTTTTCTGAGAAAAAATGTAAATATTACTGTTTTCCTTGATTATTTTAATTACAGTGACATCACGTTAAAAAAAACATAATAAACTGTTTAACAATTTACAGACTTTTACTGTCATGGTTTTACAGTTTTTTACTGTAAGATCTACGGACATTTTTTACAGTGTACCATTAAGAGCAAAGTTCAAACCAGATCATAAGACCATAACATTTAAACCAGATGAACACAAAGGAACTGTTTTTGAGTGGTCCCTGTGTTCTCTTCTGAAGTCAACAATCATCTCCTTTGTTTTGTCCACATTCAGAAACAGATTGTTGACCTTACACCAGTCCATCAGTCGTTTCTATAGGCTCGTTCTTCCTGATGAGACCCACCACAGTCATGTCATCGGCGATCGTGATTATGTGGTTGGCAGTGTTGGGGAGTAACAAAATACATGTACCAACATTACGTATTTAGAATACAAAATATGAGTAACTGTATTTAGTTACAGCTAGAGTTTAAATGAGTGATAATCAGAATACAGTTACTTTTTTTAATTAATGGATTACACTGCGGTCTTTTCCTGTTTCATATGTAAGGCTATCCTCTCTCTCTTTCTCCTCTCTAATTTTGGTAATTCCACGCTGCGTGGACAACGTATAACACAGGTGTTCTGTTGAAACATGCTGCCTATCGAGTTGTGCTACCTAGCGGATCTGCACATGTGCAGTCTGTCAAGTTTGCGCTCTGTTTCAGCGGCCAAAAATCCATGCTACCCCTAAAATTGTAGATAAATATGATTTAATTCACTATTACACTATGATCTTTATATTCTTACAATGCACATGGACCAAGTGTGTGTAAGGTGACATGCCATCACCCGGTTTAACCTCGGGTGACCATAACAGTAAATACTTTTCAATGGCATATTTTATGTTTTTCTTCCTCTTTTCAGCTTTATAAATAAAGAAATGGTTAGGGAAAAACAGGGCTTTTTTATTATCTGTGATTGCTACATTCATGTAGTTGTTAAAAGCATGGCAATATATTAAGTAATCCAAAGTATTCAGAATAAGTTAATCACATTGAGTAACTTAACGGAATATGTTACAAAATACATCTGTAATGGAATACATTTTAAAAGTAACACTGGTGGTTGGAGCTGTGCATTGCTGCACAGACATACTTCAACAGGTTGAACAGCACAGCCATGACGAGCTCCAGTGCTGAGTGTTGTGGCTGGAAATGCTGTCCCCTGGACAGTCTGAGGACTCAGTCAGGAGTCCAGTTGCAGAGGGAGAAAATCCAGTTGCAGAGGGAGATGTTCAGACCAGCAGGCTCAGCTTCTCTATCAGATGCTGAGGAATGATGTTGTTGAAAGCTGAACTGAAGTGCAGCAGGGTCTTTATATGTATCATAACCAACCTCTCGAAGTACCTCATCATAATGGGTGTAAGTGCAACATAAACTGTCCACTGTAAAAAAAAATAATAATGTATTTATCATGACTGAATTTAAACATGTAATTATCATGACTGAGGTTACTTCATTCTCAAACTTGGTCCACATCATACACTGTAGCTCTCTTCAAGACAACACAGATACAGGTCGGCTCTTGAATCGGCCTTTATTGCGTGACGTTCTTGTAACTTGTGCCGTGAGAACTGTATTTAAGTAAACAGTATAACACGTTAGCAATACAGATTTTCGACACAAACATAAACAGAACATTTCTTTACAAGTACCTTGGTGGCCGCTTGTCCTGAAAAGAGATAAGTCCTTGCAGCTTCACTCTAACTTAACCCTTTATTTTAGCATAGCCTCGTGGAAGACATCTGCCCACCTGCAGTCCATGTGAGGGATCTCATGTCTTTTCTCGCGAAAATTAGTTTACCCATAAATCCTTACATTCAAAATTAACTATAAATCACAAATAATGTATACATTGGATTTCAAACTAAAATTTATTTAAACAATAATCATAAACCATCATAAACCCATAATAATTCAATCTTTCATATCCGAACTTGTTAACATTGTCCATAGCACTTGCATACACAATCAACACGCAAAGCACAAAGAAGTAAAATAACAATTAATTTTTTCACAATTAGGTCAAACCAGTAAAAATTTATATTAAGTGCACATCAGAATAAAACACTGCCTGGACCTGTTACACCTCACCAGGACTACTGATTGGCAGTGGTGGCCTAGCGGTTAAGGAAGCGGCCCTGTAAACAGAAGGTTGCTGGTTCGAATCCCGATCCGCCAAGGTGTCACTGAGGTGCCACTGAGCAAAGCACCATCCCCACACACTGCTCCCCTGTCATGGCTGCCCACTGCTCACTCAGGGTGATGGGATAAATGCAGAGGACAAATTTCACTGTGTGCACCGTGTGCTGTGCTGCTGTGTATCACATGTGACAATCACTTCACTTTTTTTTTTTTTTTTTTTTTGATTTGACACCACCCTCCCTAATACAAACACAAATAGTGACAAAGTTCAGAATAAATGTACAAATCCACAATTCACACAAAACACACTTCACAAAGCCCAGAATAAAACACCACAAAATCACATCATTCAGCATAATTGATCAAACAGGCTTGTTATCTTAACCCCAAGGACACACACAGCAGTCCTGCATAAACAGTAAGGCATTTATAAATAAATATCTTAATAATAAAAATGATCGTAAAAACAGTACAAAAAACATCTAACCCCAACCCACAAACAAAATTGCTACCCACATTGTCAAGCCTGAGTTATGTACACTTCGGTCTCCCAGCATCCCAACCCAGTGGATGAGCTTCGTCGCACAGTCCAGGACCCCACGAACAGGCTAAAGTTGCCCTCTTGAGTGCGTGGCTGTAAGCTCCACCCAGTTTCCTTCCCGGCCCATACGAATGGAAACTTAAACTGATTGTTGATGTTATTGTCAAGTACAGCGGCTTGTAGTACGGTGTTAATGGCTGTGATGTGTTTGTGGTTTTACTGACTTGTGCTCATTAATGGGTCCGGGACTAAATGAACACTAATAATAACCGGCTATGTTCCTACCAGGGACTGGTGTGTTGCATCAGCCTGATTTTCAATGACTCTGAGGGACTAATTGGTGGAGACTGGATATTGGTTGTGGGTAGGTTGGTATCTCTTATAAATAGGGCCCACCTTAAGCCGTGAGGGGGCACGGAGAGAACGTGACGAGAGACTGGAACCGGAAGTTTGGACAGTCGAACGGCGCCTACTCTTCTGTTATGTTCCATTCATACGGCCTGGGAACTGGGCGGAAATGTTGCCGAACATTCCGGAGGGCGACTTGGGCGTGTTTGCGGGATTCTGGACTGCGCGATTCGGTGCAGCTGCGGAATGGAACGCTTGGAGACCGACATGTGCACAATTCTGGTTTGAAAATTTGTGGGACCATTTGGTTCGCGGGTTTGGGTTGACTAAAGTAATTCAGTTAAACACCCAGGCACACATTTACATACATTTACAGCATTTACCAGACGCCCTTATCCAGAGCGACTTACAATCAGTTACAGGGACAGTCACCCTGGAGCAACTTAGGGTTAAGTGTCTTGCTCAGGGACACAATGGTAGTAAGTGGGATTTGAACCCGGGTCTTCTGGTTCATAGGCGAGTGTGTTACCCGCTAGGCTACTACCACCCTACTTGACTAGTTTTTATACTCGTTGATCGTTTTCTTATTGAAAAGATATTTTCATATATGTATGTTTATTGACTATTTAGGAATGTTGTGTGTATGGGGGTTAAGATAACCAGCCTGGTTCGTTACTATACTGATTTTATCACCCACCCAACCCTCTTAGAATGTGAATTTGTGGTCCTTTCCTGTGGTTTGTAACGTGTTTGGTGTGATCTCCTATTTTGATTAATTGTGTTTTTTGTACATGTGCTCTGATTTGCTGTGTGTATCGGGGAGGCTGGCCTCAACTCTACAGTACTAGTGATGTGAAATAGCTCCGGGCTATTATGCATTTTGTCTGACTTAAACAACAAATAAAGTGTACTTTTTAAATTGTACTTTGCATGTTGCCTGTGTCTAGGGTGGACAAAGTGGGAGCATAAAGTAACCTTACGGTCACAACATTATTTTCAAGCTCACCGATGATCCCCAATCTTCCTCCCGACATTGACCTCAACCGCTGTATGACAATCCACAGGGAATACCATGCTGATTGAGGATCTATTCAGCATTCATCTTTTTTTCAGAAGGGAGCAACAAGACTGCTATTGTGGAAGTTGTCAGACAGCTGATCAGAGGGCACTCCAGAGGGTTGTGGTGCTTTGCACCAGGGCATGTTAATGGGGGGTCACCTATGTAATAACCTGGCTGACTGGTCAAACCTTGGACTCACGTCTTCCCCTGAAATGATAACCTCTTGTGTGTTTGCTCAGTGTCAGATTAAAGGTCCTCACATGGTTTTATAAAGGTCTCACTGGTCCCCTAATACTATATCTAAAGTCTCTCTTTCTGAAATTCAGCCTTGGTTCCAGAATTACAGCAACTTTTAGCCAGTGACATAATGAGATCATAATGTTTCAGTGTGAGTAGCTTTAAATGCAAATGACAAGAAGGAGAGTGGCCTATAGAAGGTAGCGGGCATTCATGGAAATAACGTCATCAACTCACCAACCACAATGTTTTGCACAAACAGGAAGTTGTTTTCATTTTTCCTGAAATTAACCCTTTGTTTCTTCAATGTCTTGTGTGACAGAACAAAAAAAATACATTTATGCTCATTTTTACATCCAGCTGTACTTTGGGTACCAGTAGTGACCCCGCACCCGTTGATCGAAGGGGGCGTGGCGGGTTGTAAATAACTAAGATTGGGGCAGTGGTGGCCTAGCAGTTAAGGAAGCGGCCCTGTAATCAGAAGGTTGCCGGTTCGAATCACGATTCGCCAAGGTGTCACTGAGGTGCCACTGAGCAAAGCACCGTCCCAACGCACTGCTTCCCGGGCGCCTGTCATGGCTGCCAACTGCTTACTCAGGGTGATGGGTTAAATGCAGAGGACAAATTTCACTATGTGCACCGTGTGCTGTGCTGCTGTGTATCTCATGTGACAATCACTTCACTTTACAAGAGTTCACTCAGGTACTGCGGGGTGAGACCATTTAGAGCTTTATAGGTCAAAAGTAGAATTTTGTAGTCAGTCCTAAATTTGATTGGTAACCAGTGCAGTGATTGTAAGACTGGGGTGATGTGGTAAAATGTCCTAGTTCTAGTTAGAACTCTGGCTGCAGCATTCTGTACTAGTTGGAGTTTACTAATGGACGTACTAGAGCATCCAGTAGTGCGTTGCAGTAATCTAACCTTGATGTAATAAAGGACCAACTTTTCTGCATCGTGCATTGAAATTATATTTCTTATTTTTGCAATATTTCGAAGGTGAAAGAATGCTATCCTAGTGACCATTATCTTCATGCAAATCGAATGAGAGACCTGCATCAATGATGACACCTAGATCCTTTACTTCAATACTTGCCTGGCTGCTTGAGACCCAATTACGAGAGCTTCCGTCTTATCAGGGTTTAACAGAAGAAAGTTGGTGAGCATCCACTGTCTAATGTCCTTCAGACAATTCTCTATTCTGTTCAGCTGCTGCCTCTCATCTGGCATTGCTGATAGATACAAGTGTGTGTCATCAGCGTAGCAATAAAAGATAATACTGTGTTTGCGAATGACATCACCTAAAGGTAACATGTATAAGGAAAATAGTAATGGACCTAGGACAAAACCTTGTGGAACACCAAACTGTACTTTACTATGTGAAGATGAATCACCATTGATGTCCACAAACTGATACCGATCGAATTAGTCTACATCAAATTTGGTTTAAAAACATTGCTGTTATTAATAATTAATGGAGTCAAATAAACATGATCAGTACAATTCTTTGATGTCTGTCTTTCCTTTACCACTGGATTTTTATTGTTCCTTGCGTCCATTTTTACCCAAGACCAGCCCCCTTCCCTTACCCCCAAGCCATGGTAAAGACTCCCCACAACCACACCATGTGCTTCTGCCACCTCTGGATTAACAACATCTCTAACATCATATCTGCGAATGTGCCCCCCCAAAATACTCTCATGAAAACTAGTACAAACTTTTAGACTCTACTGAAAAGACTTTTAGAGACTCTTTCTCTGACACTAGTGAAGAAATTGTTTTTGATGTAAGCAAATTTTTATTATTGTTTGTTTACAATGTTTCAGTTGTATCTGTGTGTTTATCAGTGTAGTGACTCAAGCAAAAAAAAAAAATAATACTCATACTTGCCTATCACGGTATTTTCACAAAACAGGACTACTTTTCAGTGCACTACTGTGCACTTCTAGTTGCTAAATAATACAGCAGCTCTTCCACTTGCTGAGCTTTTGAGGGAATGCAACATTGCAAAATAAGTCTAACTCCAACTGTAAACCTAATTCTATTATCTACAACTTTCACATGTAGTTCCATTTGGTGCCTTAAATCAGAAGAGCAGCTGTAAAAAGACTTTGTTTAATGAGTAAGACAAAATACTGTGAACATCTGTGAATGTATCGAATACAGGACCCACTGCTATCAATGTTGCACCAATTTTTTAACAACTCCTCTGTGCTCTCATCACTTAAGGACATTCAGTCTCATAGCACAGTTAGGCCTCGTTCACACGAGGAACCCTCTGAATGCTATATTTGTTTTTGCTGCATTTTATAATTGCTTTAGATTCTATTTCACTGGGGTTTGTGTGATGCTGTTTAACATTTCTGATTAGAAATTGATGCCAAGAGAACATTGCATGGAGGGTACATTTGGCGTCTTCTTTGTTCTTCTTTACTGTTCATTTTGATTTATTTTACTTATTTAATATCCTCATTCATGTGAACCTATATAACTTTTTTTCTCAGAAAAGTTCTTTATTTATCATGAAAACACAGAAATAGCAAATGTATAAAAGTACACGTAGGGAAAAAAATGGGTATTTAAAAATCCATTGTTTAAGAATTGTGTTACATAACTATATTATAAATTTCAGTAAAATACAGATCATAAATGGTTCTATAGAAACAGGAGCTTTAGTAGTCTTCTGACTAGAGAATCTTCTTCTCAAAGGGTTTTCTCCAGGTAGGAACAATTTTTTCATAGACTGTTTCAATCTGAAATGTTTTACACATGTTTTACCCATTAGGCTTTGAACATCTCAGACACAAGAGTAATAAATACATATTATATAAGTAATACATTTTGAAACATTGTAAATTGTAAGGCAATAAGCTTCCACTCACTTGCTTAGACCTTTTCACTCCATAGCGGAATTGAGTTGCTTGATGCTCACTGTTGTGGAACAGGATGTCAAATGTAATTTTTTTACCTACTACTTCATCAATCTCAGGTTTAATATATGTGTAGAAGTCTCGTGGGGGGTGCTGGCCATCAAGATAATTACAAACTTTGAACTTCTTTCCCACAACATTTAGTGGGTCCAACTTCACTCCAGAGTTCAGTGCTCGACCAAAAATTAGGAACTGATCATCTGAGTCTGATGACAAAAGGTAAAAATAACAAAATATTTTTATTTCTGTTTTACACAAATTTTAAATTGCAGCAATTGCATTTAATACTTACCCCTTGGAGTCAAATGAGCCATGTAAGCAACACCATCTCTCTCTCCATAATAAATTCCAAAATGTGAAAAGTACTTATTCCTAGGAAACTCAAGGATGTCTCCAGGGTAAAGTTGAGAATGTGAATTTCTCTGAGAGGTATTTTTTTAAATAAAAAAAAAAGACATATATTAGGATGGGTCCAAACTGAACACACGTGGTTTTGAGTTATTATCCTACTGTAGTTATCTTAACAGTTTTATCATTAATGTTTATTGAGTTACCTGGAAAACAGGAATTCCTATTTTAGAGCTATAATCAACGAAAATGTATGTTTGGAAGAGCTTGCCATGAAAAAATATTTTAAGATCATTCTTACCTGACCCATTGATAGGCTATCTTTCTGTTCTCTACTGCTTGTTGATTCTTAGAAGTGCACTGAAAAGTAGTCCTGTTTTGTGAAAATACCATGATAGGCAAGTATGAGTTTTTTTTTTTTTTTTTTTTTTGCTTGAGTCACTGACAATCACATCCAGAAGCGTTCTTTTGCATGTATGTACCTAATTATGTTATGCACTTACTTATTTGCATGCCGTTTTTTCATTTCCCAGTTCCGAGAACTTTGTCTTCAGGGAGATCATTTTATCTTCAGCAGGAAACACCTGTTTTTTTCAGCCTTGGTTACAAGGACAGTCTCCGTGGAACAACTTGACCCAGGTTCTTCTGGTTCATAGGCGAATTAACCCACTTGGGTACTACCACCCTAAAATAAAAGTTTATTTTAAAACTTAAACTCAATTTGACATCACTACTTTATCGACTGCCTATATAGATCTAAAGGCTGAAAAAAAAACAGGTGTTTCCTGCTGAAGATAAAATGATCTCCCTGATTGTCTGGATAAGGGTTTTTGGTAAATCATACAAATATTATTGTTATAACAGCACAATTACTCCACTTTACAGGTTATAACTGGTCCAAAACTGTAACTTCCAACAGTTCAGATGTCTTTCATCAATTCATTATTGGATGCTGCTGTCAGGTGTGTCCAGAATACTTCAGGTTCACACAGAGAACAGTATACTGTATAACAGTATAAGTCCTACAATATGTGCATGCACTTACTACCTTACTCCCCTTCCGGTAGGCCGAGGACTACTTCAACCCTCATCATCTGAGCCTGGGGGACGAGCCTGGAACAAAACAAAAGCAATTGCCCACACGCAACATAAAGCAGGTGTGGTGGCAAAACACATGAAGACACATCAAATTTTTTAAAGAAGTAAAAAAAAAAAAAAAGGTGAAAGTGAAGTTCTTTAAACTAATATACACTGATCAAATAAATAAAGGGAACAGTTAAACAACAAAATATAACTCCAAGTTAATCACACTTCTGTGAAATCAAACTGAAATCACACTGATTGACAATCAATTTTACATGCTGTTGTGCAAATGGAATAGACAACAGGTGGGAATTATAGGCAATTGTCAAGTCAACCCCAATAAAGGACTGGGTCTGTAGGTGGTGACCACAGACCACTTCTCAGGTCGTATGCTAGCTGATGTTTGGTCACTTTTGAAAACTGGTGGCGCTTTCACTGTGGTAGCATGAGACAACCCACACAAGTGGCTCAGGTAGTGCAGCTCATTCAGGATGGCACATCAATGCGTGCTGTGGCAAGAAGGATTGCTGTGTCTATCAGGGTAGTATGCAGAGCATGGAGGCACTACCAGGAGACAGGCCAGTACATCAGGAGATATGGTGGAGGCTGTTGGAGGACAACAACCCAGCAGCTGAAACGCTACCTCTGCATTTGTGCAAGGAGCCCTGCAAAACGACCTCCAGCAGGTCACAAATGTGCATGTTTCTGCTCAAACGGTCAGAAACAGACTGCATGAGGGTGGTATGAGGGTCTGACGTTCACAGGTGGAGGTTTCCCTAGGGTGGTGGAAGCCTAGTGAGTAAGACCCTTGTCTATAACCCAGGTTCAAATCCCACTTACTACCATTGTGTCCCTGAGCAAGACTCTTAACCCTAAGTTGCTCCAGGGGGACTGTACCTGTAACTAATGATTGTAAGTCACTCTGGATAAGGGCGTCTAATAAATGCCTTAAATGTAAATGTTGTGCTTACATCTCAACAACTTGCAGAATGTTTAGCATATGCCAGAGAAAACAAAGATTGGTAAATTTGCACACTGGCGCCCTGGTTAACACTGAGCATGTGTGATAGACGTGGCAAAATCTGGAGACCCTGTGGAGAATGTTCTGCTGCCTCCAATATGTTCCAGCATGACCCATTTTGTCAGTGGTAGCCTGATTGCCATTAGGTACCGAGATAAGATCTTCAGACCCCTTGTAAGACCATGTGCTGGTGTGGTTGGCCCTGGGTTCCTCCTATTGCAAGACAATGCTAGACCTCATGTGAGTGGAGTGTGTCAGCAGTTCCTGCAAGACAAAGGCATTGATGCTTTGGTCTGACCCACCCGTTCCCCAGACCTAAATCAACAGCACACACTGTCCAGGAGATGTGGATGCTTTAGTCCAGGTCTGGGAGGAGATCTCTCAAGGAGATCCCTTTTTTTCCACTTTAATTTTGAGTGTGACTCCAAATCCAGATCAATAATTTGTGTTAAATAAAACGACATATTAGATTCATTCAGATCAAAGATGTCTTATTGCAGTATATTAGGCATTCAAATAATAAAAAAAACGGCTACATACCAAATTGAATTAATTCAATAACACTAATTAAGTTAAACCCACTTAACACAACAGATTTCCCAGAACTCAACTTAATGTTCTCAATTCAACACCTGGAAACCTACTCCATAAAATTGATTAAATAACCAATATGAATGTCACGACCAGGGGCTAAGGGAGGAAGGAAGCCCAGTCAAAGGATATTTTGACAGGAAAAGGGATTTATTAAAGTACACAAAGAAAATGGCACAAGGGTCAAAACGGGAAACAAGGAAGAACAACAACAAACCCACAGGCATGTGGCAATTACCATGACAGGCGGCCAGGGAGCAGTGTGTAGATTATAGATAAAATCATACATCAATATGCGAAATCATTTCACAATTCATGCTTTATGGCAAAACAATAATCTGCATTTTGATAGTAATTATTACATTGTTAATTTATCATAAACATGTCATTCTCTTTTTTATTTATTAAACTATAGGTTTCTGTGTTCTATTGCCATTTATGGTGTGTTGATATGCATGGACCATTTACTCGCAGGTGCGTTTCAGCTTGTATCTTAGTTTTTCAGCAAATCAGCAGATATGGTTTCAGTAGTTTGTCATTCAGACACATTAGTATTATCTGGATGAAGGTGAATGCATGGATGACGTTTTTTGTATACTCCAAATTAATTGCATATATCAGGCCAAAAAATATATAAATGCATCAGCCAACCTGGGACGATCACTCAAGACAATATCTCCTATCATTGCCCCTTCTTTCCATTTACATTATTCACATGGTGTGCTTCAATATCCAATTGGAAGTCTGTTATTTTCTTCAAAGGGGTCACCTTTTTATAACCAACAATACCTCTTTATTGCACATACCGCACATCACCTGACTTGCAGAAATGGTGGTGCTTGCGATTGATGGAAAACTTTGATCTCAGAAGGTTTTTATCTTTTGCTTCTGTACAAAATAGTCTCAAGGTTTAGACACATTAACAATACCAGAACTTTCAGTCAGGTCAGTATTCACTTTAAACACTAGTGTAATTAATTAGTGAGTTTTGGGTCACTGTTAAAATAACTGTTCTGCATCAGAGAATAGCTGTGTCATCCCATTTGCTTGACCCAGGACCCAGCAGTTGCAAGTGATCATCCTATTGCCGTGCAGTGAGTTGTCCAAAATAAGGCACTCTTCCACATCAAGGGAGCTGAGGTGGAGAGAGTCCTCTGCTTCAGATTTGTGAACATCAGCATCAGCAAGGATCTGAGCTGGTCACACCACATTGGTCCCAGCCACATTCTTTTCACCATCAGGTGGGCGGTGCAGGAGCATCCAGACCCGCACTAGCAGACTCAGACAGTTTCTATCCACAAGCTGTCCAATTTCTGAACTGTTGACCTTCTGCACATACTTTAACAACATGTATTGACAACTTACACTCCACATTCTAAATTCCACACTGCACCATTTTGCACTAGAATATTACTACATTTTCAACACTTGTAAATACTGAACACCTTTACCTTTTTAAATAAATTGGGGCAACATGAGCCTAAGAATTTCATTATGGGTAATGATGATACATTGTTATCTGTACACGCCAAGTTACCAGTCCATGAGTAAAGAGGGTCAGTGGGTCATAAGAGACATGCTGGAGGGAGAAGACACAGAAGAAGACAAAAGGAGAGGGAGAGAAAGAGACGGATGTTTTGTAAGCATCTGCATTATTAAATACGATGCACAAAAAAAAACACCCCGACTATCTCAGTATCCGATTCAGTTCGCCCGTATTGACATTGTTTTCATCACAAATATTTTTTAAAGCATGTGTTGATGACCAGGCACTTTCAGTCTTTGTTACTTTTAACATGTAATGCACACAGAAAGGCACTAGCTGTTTGATTTTAATGTGTTTTTTTTTTGTCAATGTTAATACAACTGATTTCACTAATTGTTTCACTTACACCCTTCACAGATGCCCTTATCCAGAGTGACTTACAATCAGTAGTTACAGGGACAGTCCCCCCTGGAGACACCCAGTGTTAAGTGTTGTTTAGGGACACAATGGTAGTGAGTGGGATTTGAACTTGGGTCTTCTGGTTCATTGGCGAGTGTGTTACCCACTAGGCTACTACCACCCACTTCTTTCCATGTTCATACTTGAGGTAAGTAACCAGTAGTAAAGTACAGTGCAGTGTAAATGTAACAGCATTGTTTATATCTTACACTTACCATTAACAGTTATGTATTAGCTTGTAAGCCATAACACATGAAAATTGTTATACTTATTGATCCCTTTGTGGGGACTTATCAAAGTCTGTATGACATATGAGTTACACTATCCAAAAATGAATGGAATTTTGTGAAATCATTTAACCCTATAAATTAAACTTTGCATTAACATTGTATATTTCTCAGCTTCACCAATAGTAACAAAAACACAATTTACTTCCCGTTTTTGTTGTCAAAGTCGATTTTTCTGGACAATGTAAGTATGTATTAAATTAAACATATTAAGCATAATGTTTTGCTTTCAGTGACACTTGTCAGCCAGTCACTTCAATTTGTGTGATGAAAACAATGTCAATACGGGCGAACTGAATCGGATACTGAGATAGTCGGGGTGTTTTTTTTGTGCATCGTATTTAATAATGCAGATGCTTACAAAACATCCGTCTCTTTCTCTCCCTCTCCCTTACTTCACTGTGTTAATACGCGACATGTGTTGCTGTAGTTCCTCCTCGTCGTACGGTGGCAGTACAGTGCCACGTTTTTTAATGGACTTGAACGGGAGGCGCTTACCGCAGAAGAAAACGCTTCCCCGCGCATTGTGCGAACTGTACTCTTTGCGGATCAATTGTTTTAATTTTAGGGGATATATTTGTACTCTATAAGGATGCATTGTAGATATTCGTAGCTTTGGCTAGTAAAATCGCCTTCCTTGTCAGTGGGTTGGTCTTGTAAATGGCATTGCCTCCGTTGGCTAAATCTATACATTTAGCCAAGATTCCTAATGCCGGCGGCTGCTGATGTGAGAAGCACTGTGTAGGGTTAACATGGCGGAGCCAGATTGTTATGAGGTGAGTAGGGTAAAAGAGTATTTAAACTGTATAGTTTTCGGCTGTTGCTTACGGTATCTGCGTTTAAATGTTAAGATTCATTTAGTAAGACTTTGTTTTAACTTTCAGAACGAGGACCTTGTAACCCAGACTTTTCAGGGACATTCTGAAGATTCTGCAGGTACGACCTGAACCAAGCTGTGCTGTTTAGACTGTAATCTTTAACACAGACTATGTTTGTTGGCCAGATACAGGAAATGTGATGTTGTACAATTGAGGGGAATGGTTTTGGCTTACTTAAGCCAGTGCTCTCTGCTTCCTCTCAGGTGAGGGTGTCATTGAGAATAATGATACAGTGCCTGAGAGTGAGGCCTGCCTAAAGACCACAGATGGGGCCCAACAAGGTCAGGACAGTGATGGGGATCCGGATGAGCTGGATGGCCTGCCTGTTTTTGGGGTGGATGAAGAAGACTGGGATATGGGCAAAAGTGCCATTCATACTGACACAGATACACGATTGGGAGTTCTGTCAGAAACTGAGATACCCAAGCAAGATCAGTCTGACAGTCAAATGCATGAAGTTGCTGCTCTGATGGAGGAAGAAATGGGTGGGAACACATGTTTTCTGTGTATACTTATTGCATGATGAGATGCATTATTCTTCATAATTCTGTTTTCTGCTGAAATAACTAAGATCTGTTTTTTCTCTTTCTAAGGTTAACAGTATAGCTTACAGACACATGCACTTATAATGTCATGGCAATTTTGACGTTTCAGAGATTTCTTTAATACACACACACACACACACACACTCGCACACAGTACAGGCCAAAAGGCCAAAAATATTCTCATCTGATGTGTTTTCTTTATTTTCATGACCATTTACATTGGTAGATTGCAATGAATGGTAACTCCACATGTGTGTATTCATAGTTTTGATGCCTTCAGTGTGAATCTACCAATGTAAATGGTCACGAAAATAAAGAAAAAGCATTAAATGAGAATATTTTGGCCTGTACTGTGTGTGTGTGTGTGTATGTATACACACACACACACACACACACACACTACTAGGGCTGCACGATATTGGGGAAAGTATTCAATATTTTTGTTCTTGAATATTGCGGTAACGATTTCTTGCGATATAACATTTCCCAAGAGAAATGCTTTTTAAATTATTATTATTATTAGCTATTTTAAAAAGTCATTTATATATGTAGTGATCATTCTAAAATAAACATGCAATATATAGTCATCTGATCTAATTAAATCTAATTCAGGCTAAAAAGAAACAATATGTCAAGGAAGTAGCAAATATTTTTAGACTTCAAAACATTATGAATGACTTAAAACCCTCAGCAGATATTCTGATTTCTGGTTTGGTGTTACCCCTCAACACAATATGAATTGCTTTCAAAGATTACTTTTTATTTACATGTGACCATACACTCATCAAGAGTGTATCAAAACAAGAGCATCTTTTAAACAAAACATTTCCTTGCCTTGCCTGTTTTTTATATATATAAAAAATATTATACAAAAATGAAAAAAAAAATGCTTTTAAACAAAGTGTACAGGCCTCAAATAAATAGGTATGTAGTGGAAACATATTGTCAACATTCAAATTAATATCAACATGTAAACATTACATGGCCCAGTCTTGCCAATACCATTATATCACCTACTTGGGAGGCGGGTATAAAGATAGTAAGGGCCCATCTGATTGGTCATATTTGGACACACAAATGCTTGGCACATAAATTAATGCTGCATCCGAAATCGCATACTACTTGAGTAGATACTACATTTGAATTACATTTTTACATTTTACACTTGAAAAGAGACGTTTCCCGCCATGTTTCGAATATAACGCCGCCTCTCCTGCTGCTTTATGGGATAGTGAAGTGTCCATCGAATGCCTACTACAGAATTCGGCTGGAAGTAGTAGGTCATCCGGGTACTTCTCGTCTACTGTTTTTCAAACGCTATGAATTCACTGCTCAGCTCGTCAGGTTCCAGCCCGGTGTTGGTGTCCAGTTCACACGTGCAGAAGTAGAGCGCATACTACTCGCCTCGCATACTTTTTTTCACATACAAAATGTCGTGTGTCGGCAGAGGCCGGCCATGAGTTGGGACCAGCATGCCTTGCGGGTGAGATACGCGCCGACGGGACATGTTACGAGTAAATGTGTTCTGTTGGGGTTCTCCTTTTCTCCTTTCCTGACCTCGCGACAATGGCTCGTCACAATAGTATATAGTATGCGATTACGGACGCAGCATAAATTTCATTTATCGGAACTCTTTGCGATACAGATATCACAAGTATTATTATCATCGCAATAATGATAATTTTTCGATAACTCGAGCAGCCCTAAACATGACCAGTCAAAAGTTTGGATGCACCTCCTCTGTGAGGGAAACTAAGATTGAATCCATTTTTAAGAATCCATTGCAAGAAACATATGTATTATTTTTTGTAGCATGAGAAAGCAAAGTATGTTGAAATAATTATTTCCTCGAGAGGCCTCTTTTTACCTTAATTACTGCTTTGATCAATATTGTCATCATCAAAAGCCACTTCATGAGATGCTCATTAACATGGGACAGTGATGGCCTAGTTGTTAAGGAAGAGGACTTGTAACTGGAAGGTTGCTGGTTCACATCCTTAACTGCAAAGGACTGAGGTACTCTTGAGCAATGGCGACTTTCATGACTACCCACAGCTCACAAGGTGATTGTTTAAATGCAGAGGACACATTTCATTGTGTGCATCGTGTGTGTTTTACAATCACAATCACACCACTTTCACATAGAGATGGGTCCATGGGGAGCTAGGTGTACAACAGTTTTCCCAAAATCATAGAATTTAGGGGAGTCCCACATTATATGCCTAAAGATCCCCACTGCATCTGTACAAAATGGATTTTGCCTCTATTGTCAGTCTGACTCAATGGAGTAAGGTATGCTCCATGAGACATTTATATATATAAATTGATGATTAGGGTTATGAGATGCAGAGAACACAGTTCTTTGAATGTTTCATATTGACAGTGATAACAAAAGGTTCAGCAAAAGCCTTCAGGACTGTTTGATACCTTAAGGTTAACTCTGTTTTGGAGAGCCTCAAATGTTAAACATTTGCCTTCAATATTCTTGATGTAAAAAAAATGCATGACCCGAAAATGTTTAGGTGTGTCCAAACGTGACTTGTAGTGTCTCTCTCTTTCTCTCTCTGTGTGTGTGTGTGTGTGAAGTGAAGTGATTGTCACAAGTGATACACAGCAGCTTAGCACACAGTGAAATTTGTCCTCTGCATTTAACCCATCACCCTGAGTGAGCAGTGGGCAGCCATGACAGGGGAGCAGTGTGTGGGGACGGTGCTTTGCTCAGTGGCACCTCGGTGGCTCGGGTTTCGAACCGGCAACCTTCTGATTACGGGGCTGCTTCCTTAACCGCTATGCCACCACTGCGTGTGTGTGTGTGTGTGTGTGTGTGTGTGTGTGTGTGTGTGTGTGTATTACATGGAACAGTTCAAAGACATCACTGCTCAGAATTACCATTCATGACTTCAGCTTTGTTTAAACTTTGAGAACAACTTACTGTGCATTTTTAAACATGCTTTAATAACATGTTGTACTCAAAATATTTATTGTTAAAAAGAGTCTAGTTCCCAACCTGAGACATTTCAACTGAGAGCAGAGAATGAAGTCTCAAACTGTTCCAGTGGAGCCATATCTGTTGATGGGCCTGAAGAGGACCAGCAACACCCAGCACCTGATGCATCAACCCAGACACAGAATCTTACAGAATCTGTTATAGGTCAGTACGAGTTAAGTTACATTGACTTTGTCACTGTTTATTGAATTAAAAGTATGTTTACTGTTTGTTAGATGAAGAGGCACAGGAGACTGGAAGTGCAGATGCTGGCTCACATGAAAAGGTTGTGTGTTTTAAGATCTCTTCACTGAAATTAACTTTAACATTTCATGTTTTTTTTGTTTGCTTTTTGTATTCACTTTTTAGGCTTTAGATGTAACAACATGCTCCAACAAAATGTGCCATCAAACTCCCCATATCTCTACATAAGTTTCTCAAACAGTTCTTCTTCATTATAATATCCTTAAAGCTCCCTGACATGAAAATTTCACTTTGTGGCAGTGGTGGCTTAGTGGGTAAGGCATTGGACTCGTAATCAGAAGGTTGCCACTTCTAATATGTGATTCCCTAGTTTGTCTATGGGCCTTCAGTGTCTAGAAATGGTCTAGAAATTCTGCTTTGCCATTCAGAGAGCGGCAGCTCAAATGGCCATTCTTTAAAGTGAAGTGATTGTCACATGTGATACACAGCACACAGTGCACACAGTGAAATTTGTCCTCTGCATTTAACCCATCACCCTGAGTGAGCAGTGGGCAGCCATGACAAGCGCCCGGGGAGCAGTGTGTGGGGACGGTTCTTTGCTCAGTGGCACCTCAGTGGCACCTTGCCGGCTCGGGATTCGAACCAGCAACCTTCTGATTACGGGGCCGCTTCCTTAACCACTAGGCCACCACTGCCCACCACAACACTTCACCAACCACAACACTATTTTCCTATCACAAACATTGTGGTTGGTGAATAGTGTTGATGAATTAATTTTTGCAAATCCCCCTGCAACTTCTATAGGTCTCATTTCTATAGTGACTAATTTTGCACCAAGGCTGAATTTCATAGAGAGACCACAGATACTGTATAAAACGACCACTAAGACCTCTATATTTGTATAGTCCTTAGTTTGGCACCATTAACCATTGCAGAAGAAAGTTCAAGTTCAATGTATATAGCCAGTGTTTCAATGATAGATTGTGTGGAGGGAGACAAACTTGGAAAATGATATTCTTGGACATTTTCTTGGATTTAAACTAGGAAGAAAAATGTTAATTGTTAAGAAGGTACAGTGGCTGGTGTAGAGGGTAAGGAAATGGACCCGTAATCAGAAATTTGCTGGTTCCAATCCCGATCCACCAAGGCTGCCCACTTCTCACTAAAATGATGGGTTAAATGCAGAGGACACATTTCATTGTGTGCACCGTCTGTGTTTCATAATGACAATCACTCCACTTTCACTTAGAGATGGGTCCATGGGGAGCTGGGTGTAGAACAATTTTATATGTATTCATATGTATAAATTGATGATTAAGGTTATGAGATGAGCAACACATATTTTCCTAATGTGCCCTCAATCGCTCTACCATGGGGTGCCATTGATCAATTTAATCTTACTGAATTAAATTTGGGGGACAGGTATGAGATAGGGATGCACCGATACCACTTTTTTGGAGAACGAGTACGTGTACTTACATTTCAGTACCAAGTACTTACTAAAACATTATTTAAATTTGCAGGTTACAGCTTTAGTCATATAATTTAACAAAAAAACAAGGGACTAGTTTGTAATTAAGAATTTTTTATTTTTTTTTAAATGAAAAGCATGTTGTATACCCCATGTCTAGAGCATTTCCTCAAACACATGCGCTATAGCCTGGCTGGTGTGCGAGCCGTGGAATTGTCCCAGCGTAAAACTCTCGTCTATCCACTGGGAGGTTAGGCTAAATAGCGACACTGGGCTAACATGGCTTTTACTAATATTTCGTGGTGAAACTAAACACAGAGGAGGCTTGCAGTAGGCTGTGTTTTTGTGTTTTTTTACAGAGTCGTGTAGTTTAGGCAGCTCTGTGTCAGTCACTCGGCGCCGGTGATTAACCTTACACCTTACACGTCACTCAAGCATAGACATTTCACAACCATGGTATCGGTCCCCGGTATTGGGGGACTTTTAACGAGTACGAGTAGTTTAGAAAATGTGGTATCGGTGCATCCCTAGTATGAGATCTTTAAATACAGAAATGAGACATTTTTAAGAGCCATATGAAACCAATTAACTATGAGATGTTCCTTCAGCTCAAAATATAAGAACAATTGGTGCATAGGGATATCATAACATGAAATCAGTCTTTGAGTGCTGAGTATAGAATATTGGCCATTAATATTAATTATTGTATACTGTCTTGGTGTGTAAAAGTTATAAATAACTTTTTTTTTTTATTATATGCTTACTGTAATAATACCTCAAATTTAATGTTACAAAAATCCACATAATCTGTGGCTGTGTATTGAGCAGGGTGGTGGTGATCCCACTTCAAACGGACTCTCTTATTCTCTCATGAAGATAAAGGATGAGCCGATTGATGAAGGTTATGATGTCGCCTTACTGCCTCAGCCAATGGTCAGCCTTATCAAACAGGAGCTGGACATTGCAGAGGTGAGCTTTGTTTCTGTTAGCGCTGAGAAGTTTTTACATATACCTGCTGTATTCATTTAATTAGCATTTTTTAATGGCAACAAACAGTAGCAGGGCTCTTTAGTGATATTACTTTCACAACATGGCTAAAGAAGACTAGAGATACCTCATGCCTCAAATGGAGTTGCAGAAATGACATTTTGCCATTTTTTTGATTGAATCTCACTGAACACTGCTGCTATTTTTTTGAACATAATTCATGATTACATCATTAGGGACGTTATAGTGCTGGGACATAATATTCTATTCGAATCTAAAAAACAACCAAAATCTGGAAAGAAAATTTAGGTATGCACTATACTTCTCATTATACTGAAGTTTCAATCTTGATACCAATACTAAGGATGGTACTTGATGCAAGTTTTGATACACAAGAACTTTAAAAATGTTTTTGAAACATAAACTATTTAATTACTTTACTTGGCAAACACTTTTATCCAAAGCGACTTACAAGGAGAATAATTAAACTCAGAACACAGCCAAAAAATAAAAAGCCAAACATAATGAAAAAAAAAATAGCAAAAGGCCATTAACACTTGCTGATTTTTCAGAGGAAACGCAAACCTCATGGAGAGCACAGCATTTTGCTTTACTGTATGTTTACACTGCTGCATGCCTCCTTGGTCGGACAAAAGCCAACTGTCCATGCTCTGCCTATTCGGCTGCATTTGCCATTTGCCTGGTCTGGTTCTTCCTACCGTGGCGTTGCTACAGCATCGCTCTTCTGCCTGCATCCTCAGAGCACCAAGGGGTCACCAATGCTACAGTCTCTTGCTCACTGACTGTCTGCAGCATCCCTGCATGTCCCTCCTAGTCTGCAAAATTGCAATAGTTTTTTTTATTCATTTATTTAGACCCCTTTTTTTTTTTTTTTGCATTTATTCAGACCACTATTTTGGTTTAATTTCAATATATAGTTCAGCCCTAATGTATTCTTGAGTCCATAAGGTAATGATAATATAACAATAAGATAACAGTAACAGTCTAATGTACTGCTAAATTTGTTGTGCCACTCACTTTGCTAGTAACAACTTTGAAGCACTTCTTGCAAATGGGCTTGTCCACATCTTTTGGTTTTCTTTTTCATCTGGTTGATATCCAAAATACTTCCAGACAGTGATTTTGCTTCTAACATTCTTTTAGCAAGCTTGGTTCTAGCAAACTGGCATATATATTTTTTTTTCTTAAAGGAACATCGGAGCACAGAACAGCTACGCATCAGCTCTGTTTATTCTGTGGGCAAGAACACCAGCGATCTATCATCTGGTATGGTACACATGGTCATTCATAGAACATGATTTTTTAAAATTCAATTTTGTGTGTTATATACAGTGCATCAATCAGCCATAAGGAGCCAAGTTGAGTGACATTGACAAGGGTCGAACTGCGATAATCCTCTGGCTTGCCCTAATTACATAATGGGTCATTCCATGTCATTTATGACTTTTGAATCTTATCACAGATTTTAAACGTAAATTTGCATGCTTATTTGGCACATGATTAACTCATAAAATTTAAAATGACTGGGTTTTGGATCAAGATTGAGGGAGTTTTAAGTTAACAAATTATATGACTTTGCTATAATTACCCTAATGTAAGCAGCACAGAAAAGGTCCTTGATGGTTTTAAAGCTGTTTAGTTGTATTGATTGAGCAGATAATTTGCCGTCCCATATTAATAATTACTGTGTAATGGCTGATTGCCCTGGTCACCAGTTCACAAGTTGTACTTGTGGGATTCAGTCAGGATTCACATTTTTTAAAAATCTGTTTTAATCCATATATACGTCACTCTCACTCACTATCCATCATAGCCAAATTGCTACATGTTTGCTCCATAAGCTGCATGCCTAACAACTGTTACTGGCTTTTTTAGATTCTAAAGTCAATCTTTCAATCTTTCTGTTTTTGCTTTATATTATTTTCATGTGTTTGTTTGATAGGTCACATATTAGTGTATTGTTACTATCCTTTGTGAACTATTTTGTTAACTCCATCTCTATCAATGATCTTACAAAGGCTTTTTTGTTTTTAGGTGTAACAGTCTTTAACATTCGTATAAACAAATTATCTGTGGATTTGGGCACGCCTCAGACTTATGTTGTAACTGATATTGGAGAAAACTTGGAGTGAGACAGAGCGACTTCGGATCTTTTAAATAAAAAAGTTCTATATCCAGATTCAGCAGACTACATTCTGCTCACATGATGTGGCTTAGTGCAAACTGCAAAATGTGATCTGTGGTTTTAACCCATCTTGTCAGGGAGCATTGCAATGCCTAATGAGTGTTCCCTATGCAGGGGTTTTTGTGTGCGTCGTATGGTGTGGGGGGTGGCCTTGCTTATTATTATTGGAAATATTTAAATTATTTTATGATCACGTGATGAGACAATATTGCATAGTGTTAGTTTTATAGTGTTTGTAATGGATAAAACAATTACTCACTTAATTGTTTTGAGAGTTTGGTAGGCCAGTTACTATTGCTGAAACTTTCTTACTTTATTTTTTAAACACTAACCCGCGTCCCCTTGCAATTGCAGTTGCCCAGCCCTCACATGGGCCATCTGTGCCATTCCAGCAACCTCCTACACCTCCTCAGCCCCCTGCTTCCTCTTCCTCCATGGTCAGAGTTAGCTGCTCTGGCTGCTCCAAGATCCTTCAGAAGGGCCAGACTGCGTTCCAACGTAAGGGCTCCAACCAGCTCTTTTGTTCCACGGTCTGTCTCACGGGATTCACATTACCGCCAGCCACCACTGCTGTACCCAAGAAATCCTGCTACTCCTGCCATAAGTGAGAAATTGCTTTTTTTTTTTTTTTTTTTTAAGCACATTTATTTTTCTTTATTACTCTTTAGTTTTCCATGCATGCATTTTACTATATTTGTGGGGATGTAGAAGAAAGGATTCATGAAAAAAAAGTGTGTGTGTATATAAACAATGGGTATGGAAAGTATTCAGACGCCCTTAAATTTTTCACTCTGTTAAATTATAGCCATTTTTCTTCAGTGAGTATACACAGCACCCCATATTGACATAAAAACACAGAATTTTTTAGATTTTTGCAAAATAATAATTAACCAAGGAAAAATCGAAATATCACATGGACTTAAGTATTCCGACTCTTTTCTCAGTATTTGTGAAAGTAAAGTGATTGTTGTTGTAATACACAGCACCCTTTTGATCTAATACAGCTATGAGTCTTTTGGGGAAATATGCCAGTTTTTCCACACCTGGATTTCTTGGAAATCCTTCTACTACTGCCATAACAGAAATTGCATTTTTATTTTTCTTTATTACACATTTAGTTTTCCCTCATGCATTTTACTATATTTGTGGGAGTCTAGAATAAAGGCTTCATGAACATGGTAGGTGTAGGGTAGGGAAACCTAGTTACATAGATGTTTGGGTGGCTTCCTCCAGGTTTGATGGTAAATGTTTTACCATTTTTAGATCAATTGGGTTTAAGTCAGGGTTCTGGATAGCCCATTCAAAAACAGTCATGCAGCTATTGTGAAGCCACTCCTTCTTTATTTTAGCTGTGTGCTTTGGGTCATTGTCTTGCTGGAAGGTAAACCTTTGGCCCAATCTTAGGTCCTGAGCGCTCTGGAGAAGGTTTTCGTCAAGGATATTCCTACATTTACATTTACAGCATTTATCAGACACCCTTATCCAGTAGTTACAGGGACAGTCTCCCTGGAGCAATTTAGGGTTAAGTGTCTTGCTCAGAGACACAATGGCAGTAAGTGGGATTCGAACCTGGGTCTTCTGGTTCATAGGCAAGTGTGTTACCCACTAGGCTACTACCACCCAGTACTTGGCCTCATTCATTTTTCCCTCAATTGCAACCAGTTGTTCTGTCCCTGCAGCAGCAAAACACCCCCAACAGCATGATTCTGCCACCACCATGCTTCACTGTTGGGACGGTGATGAACAGGTGATGAGCTGTGCCTGGTTTTCTCCACCCATACTACTTAGAATTAAGGCCAAGAAGTTCTATCTTGGTCTGATCAGACTAGAGTCTTATTTCTCACCATCTTGGAGTCCTTCAGGTCCTTCAAACATCTTTCATTTAAGGATTATGGAGGCCACTGTGCTTTTAGGAACTAAGTGCAGATTTTTTTTGTAACCTTGGCCACATCTGTGCCTTGTCAGAATTTTGTCTGATCACTTCAGGCAGTTCCTTTGACCTCATGATTCTCATTTTCTCTGACATGCATTGTGAGTGGGGGTGTTAAAATTAATAGTATAATCACTGGTTCACGATGCAGACGTGCATCCATTTTGCATCGATTCAGTACATAACATAATTAAGTACAGAATTATGTACAGAACATAATTAGTCATATCCTAATGACGTTGCTTGGTGATTTCCTGGCAGTGGCATAAAATTTCTAGTTAAAACGTAGTGCCGGTGGTGACTGTGGCGGCCTGATCTGAATACAGCGCCACTCCGGGTAGGAGTTTCACAATGTGCAGCCATGAAGTATTTTTGAACGACCAATAATATCCAATCGGGCAAGTGTTCTTTCCTCCACTTCGAAACACACACACACACACAAAGCGGGAATGGAGGAAAAGCTGATTTTTCTCTGAGTCCAGAGATCTACAACACTACATGATTGTCTTACCGGGAGTTTCGAAAAACACTAATTTGGCCTGAAAGCAGATTAAGATTTTTTACAATAAGCAGAAAAACGTTCTGTGTTCAGTCTGTGCTCACCTGTCGCCACCATTTTTCTGCTCATTGTAGTAAATCAAAGTGTCCACACAGTGTACATTTCTCAGATGTGTACAGTTCTCAATATTTTTATTTGACAAGTTAAATGGGATGTTTTGTTTAATTCAGTTGAATTAAAAAAAAATGAATTCTATAGATAATACTGTTTTGAACTAAGATGTCACAATAACATCAGGGTTGGATTTATTTTTACACTCAGTATTGCTGTTCATTGTTTATATTTCAATAAATGTTTTGACATGCAGGTAATACAAATGCAGCAGCAT
This sequence comes from Denticeps clupeoides, assembly GCF_900700375.1. NCBI lineage: Eukaryota > Metazoa > Chordata > Actinopteri > Clupeiformes > Denticipitidae > Denticeps > Denticeps clupeoides. Next base: position 27,949,099 of record NC_041707.1, read on the forward strand.
GACTGATCTTCAACCTTACCAAATTCTCCACACCACCCCTACGTTGCCTCCACTGGCATCAGGTTCAAAATACTGATGCTGGCCTACAAAGCCAAACATGGAGTTGCAGCATCCTACCTCTCAGCCCTTATTATACCTTGCACTGAACCTCGTATTCTCCGAGCCTCCAGAAATGCTCACCTAGATCTTCCATCTCTGAATGTAAAAAGAAGACACTCATCTAGACTCTTCTCTGTCTTTGGCCCCTTGGTGGTGGAATGAACTTCCCCTTGAGGTCAGAACAGCACAGTCACTGAGTATTTTCAAATGCCAAGACCTTCCTCTTTAGATAATATTTAGATTATTTTGTAACCTTCATATTGTCTTACTTATGTAAAGAAACTACAACATAGTGAACAAAAAGATTGTATTCATAGTTGTGGGTCCTAGTGAACCAGAACTGATCACTTCATCAATGGTAACATGAAAGCACGTTGCAAATTGCTCTGGATAAGGACGTCTGCCAAATGCCTTAAATGTAAATGTAACTGTTTACCAATTTTTTAAGTTAAAAATAATGTTAATTGAAAGGTATTAGACATGAAATAATTTGTTCTATAAATCTATTGTTACTAAATAGTTTACAATTACAAATGTTATTTTATTTAATCTTTACAATTGAGGCCTTGAATGGAATTTTTTATTGTTCTCTTTCAAAGTGATTGCCTGTAACCTTTTTCAAAAGAAAATGTCTAGTTTCTATGCTGTGATTGAGTTCATGAAGCACTGAAAAACTGCCATTTACTTGTATTATGATTATTTGTATTACAGTAAAACTATAATGTCAGTTTAATTCTTTACTTTGTCACTACAGTGAAATTAGACATTTTCTTTTGAAAAGTTAATAGTGGTTATAGGCCACCATCTTGGAAGAGAACAATACAAACATTTTTCTGCTCATTGTAGCAAATCAAAGCGTCCACACAGGGGTACGAGACCTTAACTCTTGTATTTGAAAATATCATGAATCATGAGACCAGTGAAGATTCACACCTCTAGATGAAATACACCATATCATTCGTACCAGCGAAAAGACTGGCCATCAACTTGACCATACATAGTCACAATACTCAATATATGTATACAATAATATAAACAATACTAACAGCTCTGCCCACTCAGACAATTGTTCCGGCCAGCCAGGTGTGCATGAGAATCTAGCCCTCCTGGATACAGCTATGTACACCAACCTTGCTTAATTGGAAGAGGTGGCACAGTAATTTATAATGATAACCTCGGTATTACACATATACCCGGACATGGATTTAACTCTTTTGAGGTTCTTTATACCAACATAGCCCATGTAGTCTCGCAAAATAAAAAAAATTCCTTTGATTATTATTTATAGGCCCCCTGTTTCACAGTGAATTTACAGACTTTCTTTCCGGCCTGATTATATTTGTGGATAAAGCCTTAGTTATTGGTGACTTACACATCCACTGGATAAATTAGAAGACTCGATAAGAACAGCATTCCTGTCCATACTAGACTCAGTTGGAATTAAACAAAATATAATAGGACCTACTCATGAAGGTGGTCTAATGCTCAATTTTAAGTCATTCATAATGTTTTGAAGTCTAAATATTTGCAACTTCCTTGACATATTGTTTCTTTTTAGCCTGAATTAGATTTAATTAGATCAGATGAATATATATAACATATGTTTATATTATATATTATATATGTTTATTTTAGAATGATCATTACATATATAAATGAATTTTTTTTTATTCAACAATATTTTTATTGATTTTAAACAGGGATATAACAGGGTAAACATGTAATGTTTCAATAGACTGTAAATTTTATAACCCCCTTATAAACCCTATAGCACCCACCCCACCCCTCCCTGACTCCAAGCCATCATTACGTGCATAAGAAAGGCTAGATATAAAAGATTTTTAAATAGCTAATAATAATAATAATAATTCTCAAGGGAAATAATAATAATTTCTCAATGGAAATGTTATATTGCAAGAAATATCGTTATCGTAATATTCAACAACAATATTGCATATTTTCCTAATATCGTGCAGCCCTAGTCCACACACACTGCTCCCCAGGCGTCTGTCATGGCTGCCCACACCTCACCAAGGGTGATTGGTTTAAAGCAGAGGACACATTTCATTGTATGCACTGTGTGCTGTGCTACAGTGTTTCACAATGACAATCACTTCACTTTCACTCCACTATAGGAAGGCTCTTAGTGTGGCTCGACGTATCTTTCTCCATTAATAGACAAGAACAAAAGTAATCTCAGATTCCTGTTTAACACTATAGCCAAACCAGGAATAAGACAGAAACAAATACTATCACTCAATATCATCATAGTATTGACAATTTATGAATTTGTTTAATACTAGAATAGCATTCTTTCACCTTAGAAATATTGCAAAGAAACATCATCACAATGCACTATGCAGAAAAGTTGGTCCATGCATTTATCACATCAAGGTTAGATTACTGTCTGGATGCTTTAGTAGAAGCTCTTAAGGGTCTCACTTAACCTTAACTGAGTGAATTCTTAGTTATTTACCACTAGGGCTGCAACTAACGATTATTTTATTAAGCGATTAATCTGTCGATTATTTTTTTATTAATCGTAGAATCGTATAAAAAACAAGAAAAGCATTCATTTCCAACCCTTTATTCAAAAACTGAACTAAAATCTTTAGAAAGTGCACAAACATGTTGCTCCTTAAGCTGTTATAATAATAATAAAATAAAAATGGACTAACACAAGAAACATACACATGTATGCTTTACATCTGCCTAATATATAGACTTTTTAAAAAATAAAGTGCCACGTGAGCTGCCAGAATTACAAATAATTTATAAAAAAAATAAAGAACAATAAAAATCAGAAAATTTAACAGGATTTGTTTGAATGTCAGAATTTGTTCTCTACACTACACTGCAGATGTACACAATCGCAGATGCACACACTCACAAACTCTCACACTGACACACACACACACACACATCTCTCTCTCTCTCGAAGCTTATTCATTAAATTATTACCATCAATGTAGTAAGTGCAAGGTTCATTGTCTTGTTTTCTGAAAAAACACCTCAAAGTGATTATTTGAAATGTGTACAACCAGAGCCAGTGGTTTGCATAAAAATATATTTCTCAGTTAAATACATTTCTCAGTTAAATACTGTCTACAAATATTAGTTAAATTTTTTTTTAAATTATAACTAGGGCTGTAACAATGAATCTCTTAAATTGATAAAAATTGATTGCTAAAATGATCATTTCGTGACAATGAGACATTTGCGTGAAGCGAACACACCTGGTCTCTTGCACACTGATGCTAGTTTGACAAGCGGAGTGAGAGGAAAGATACAAAGACGTATGGGACACATATGTGCATATGCTCAACACTTCCACGCATTACGTGTGCTTTTTTGTACACACTAAAACAGACCACATGTGACGGAAATCCCGAACTGCTAAAGTGCCACTGAGCAAAGCACCGTCCCAACTCATTGCTCCCTGGGTGCCTTTCATGGCTGCCCACTGCTCACCAAGAGTGATTGGTTAAAAGCAGAGCACACATTTCATTGTCTTACATTTACAATTTACATTTTACGGCATTTGGCAGACGCCCTTATCCAGAGCGACTTACAACGTGCATTCAAGTTACCATCGGTGAAGAGCTCAATTCCGGTTCACTAGGACCCCAACTATGAATACAATCTTTTTATTCACTCTGTTGTAGATTCTGTACACAAGTTCGACAATAAGAAAGTTACTAGTTAATCTAAATATTCTTTAAAGAGGAAGGTCTTGAGCTGTCGTTTGAAGGTGCTCAGTGACTGAGCTTTTTTGACCTCAAGGGGAAGTTCATTCCACCACCGAGCGGCCAAGACGTAGAGGAGTCTAGATAAATGTTTTACCTTTAGCGATGGAGGGACCAGGCGAGCATTACTGGAGGCTCGGAGTATACGAGGTGCAGTGCGAGGTGTAATAAGGGCTGTGAGGTAGGATGGTGCTACTCCATGTTTGGCTTTGTAGGCCAGCATCAGTATTTTGAACCTGATGCGTGCAGTTACTGGGAGCCAGTGGAGGGAGTGTAGCAGAGGGGTGCTGTGGGAGAATTTGGGAAGGTTGAAGATCAGTCGTGCTGCTGCATTTTGTATGAGTTGTAGAGGTCTGATGGAACATAGTGGTAGACCAGCTAGACCACTAGAACACAGTGGTAGACCACTGTGTGCTGTGCTATTTTTCACAATGATAATCACTTCATCCCTGCCACATCAACACCATCTGAGCAGCTGTTTCTGCAGCAGGCAACATAGCATCAAAGAGTGAGCCTGAGCCAGGAGCATGTGGATATGCTCACATTTTTTGCATTGCAATGCAAAGTGTCTGAACAAAGGGAGTGAGAGAGAGTAAGTGTGTGTGTAGTTAAGAGAACACGTTCTGACATTCAAACAAATCCTGTTAAATTATTTACTGTTCTGGAAGCTCAGGTGGCACTAAGCAGTGAAAGATTATTTTTAAAAAGTATATATTTGGCAGATGTAAAGCATACATGTGTGTGATTTTTGTGTTAGTACATTTTTATTTTAATTTATCGTTATTATAACAGCTCGAGCTACATGTTTGTGCACTTTCTAAAGATTCTAGTTCTGTTTTTTGAATAAAGGGTTGGAAATGAATGCTTTTCTTGTTTTTTCAGATTTTCCAAATAATAAAATCAACAGATTAATCTATTATTAAAATAATCGTTAGTTGCAGCCCTACATCTAACCCATAGTTAGAAGTGGCTTGTGTACTAGGGATGTGCGATAATAAGATGTATTATCTTCATTATTTTTAACAATGTGTGACCTGAATTTTCTTAGACCAGGACCAATCATCTTTTTTTATTTTGTTTTAGGGATATTTTACAACCTAAAGACTTGATCAAAGTTCCAGTGGACAACATTACTAGAGAATTTTGCAGCCAGGTGTGCCTCATGAACTTCACTTTCAAGAAAAATGCACAGGCCAGTCCTTCTGATGACCGTGATGACTACAGCAAATGCAGTGTATGCAGAAGGTTTGCTAATGTAAGTGCTCAGTTACTGTTCACTTGGGGGATGAACTGTGTTCAGGTAGAAGAGAACTTGTTATCTGGTACTTATCAGAACAAATGAAGGCTTTGGAGTTATTGACCTTATTCTTATGATTTTTTTTTTCCTGTAGGTGGAACATGAGGTGACCCATCTTGGTTCTTTGCACAAGCTGTGCAGTGATTCATGTTTTTCTCGGTTTTGTGTCTCCCACAACCTCACAATCAACTGCTGTGAGGCTTGCGGCCAACACTGCTCCAGCTCCACAGGCAACCTTTGTCTGCTGCAGGCAGATGACACCCTTAAGAAGTTTTGCAGTTCCACTTGCATCACCAGGTTCAGACAGGTAGTGACCTGTGCAGTTTGAGGAGAACTGGTGCATAGTGATGCATAGTCTGCCAGAGTGCGTTTTGATGTGAAACACCAATGGGTTGTAGAGATTTGCAGTACAGTCAGGGAGAGATTATTTGAACCACTGCTGATTTTGTTTCACCACTAAAAGGATCTGTCTATAGTTTCAATTATAAGTTTATTTGAAAAAAGAAAAGCTTTTTTAAGAATAAGAATTATCCAAGAATAATGTTTTTTTTTTTTTTTAAATGTTATACAGTGCATCTGGTAAGTTTTTACATTTCATCACTTATCCCATATATTATGTTACAACCTTATTCCAAAATAAATTCAATTCATTTAGGTTTTGGCAAATTCATTAAAAATAAAATTAGCAAATGTACAGTCATGGCCAAAAGTTTTCAGAATGACCACAAAAAAGAATTCCACTGCATTTCAGCCCTGGCACAAAAGGACTTCAGAATATTTCAGGGATCCTCTTGTCAACACATGAGAGTGTGGACAAGCACAAGGCTGGATATCATTCTGTCATTCTGATTGAGTTAGAATAGCAGACTGGATGATTTCATGCTTTAAAATCATTGTTCTTCCTCTCTTAATCATGGTTACCTGCAAGGAAACGCGTTCAGTCATCATTACATTACAAGAGGGCTGCACTAATATTGCACCTAAATCAACCATTTATCAATCGTTAAATTGTTTTGAAAAAAGGCTTCAGGACGCCTAAGAAAGTCCAGGACCATCTCCTAAAGATTATTCAGCTGCAGGATCGGGGTGCCACCAGTGCAGAGCTAGCTCAGGAATGGCAGCAGGCAGGTGTGAAAGCATGCACAGTGAGGCGAAGACATTCGTAGGATGACCTGAGGTCAAGATGGGCAGCAAAAAAGCCACTTCTCTTCAAGAAAAACGTAAAGGACTGATATTCTGCAAAATGTACAGGGATTGGACTGCTGATGACTGGACATTTTCTCTGATTAAGTCCCTTTCCAATTGTTTGTGGCATCTGGAAAAATGATTGTCGGGAGAAGAAAAGGTGAGCGCTACCATTAGTCCTGTCTCGTGCCAGCAGTAAAGCATCCTGAGACCATTGTGTGGGGCTGCTTCACAGTTTTGCCAAAGAACACCGCTATGAATAAAGAATGCATCCAAACCATCTTGGATGCTTTGGACGCATTTCCAAACCATCCAAGAACAGTTTGGTGAAGTACAAGGCTTTTTCCAGCACTATTGAGCACCATGCCATAAGGACAAAGTGATAAATAAGTGGCTCAGGGAACAAAACTTTACATTTTTGGGTGCATGGCCAGGAAACTCCCCTGACTAGGGTTATTTTCCTATCACCAGTGTTTACTTATTACTTTGAGATGTCACTGAAGGTATATTCTATGGATAGTGAAATAATTTGGAGTGAAGTTGCAAACAATCAGAGGCAGATTTGATCAAAAGTAATGGCATAATATGATGTTCATTTGACTGTGCTGTGAGAAAAACTGAAATATATTAGTATAGATTATTGAGTGAAAGCATTTTTTCGCAAACTATCTCACAGAATACTCTCTTTGCAGGATTTCTGGTACGTAATGGCAGGTCGACGAAAATTTTACTCAGCCAGGGAAGCCATTGAGTTGATTTGGGGCTTTATCTGACACAGAATCCATTTCAGACGATGAAATTGCTGATCCAGATTTTGAGGAAACTCATGAAGCATACGAGTCTGACTCCAGCCTTGATGATGAGCCACGGGCAGCAATAACAAGAGCTAATCCCAATCACCTTGATGTTGAAATTCATAACGTATATGCAGACAGTGACACTGAGGTCCCAGATGACAATGAAACTCAGCCAGGCCCAGCTCCAGTCAACAAAGAGTTTTCTTGGAGGCAGAGAAAACCCCCAGCAGCTGACATAGGCTCTTCATTCCGAGGACCTGCGTTCTCACCTCCACCAGACGAAATACCAAGTCCAAAGTGGTATTTTGATCAGTTCATGGACAAATCCGTGTTTGAACATATTTCTCACCAGTCTAACCTGTATGCAGTTATGAAGAATGGCCCAGAACTGAAAACAACCCCTTTGGAAATAGAGCAATTCATTGGTTTATGCATCTTGATGACCGTAGTCCGTATGCCATCGTACCGCATGTACTGGCAGACGGCAACTCGCTACGACCCAATTGCAACAGTCATGGGACGCAAGCGATTTGATCATCTGCGTACTTACGTCCACATGAACGACAATACCAATGTGAAGCAAAAGGGTGAGCCTGGATATGATCCATTGTTCAAGGTACGACCAGTACTTGAGTAAGTCCGTGCCAACTGTTTGAAGGTTGAACCAGAAGAAAACCACTCCATTGATGAGCAGATGATCCCCTTCAAAGGAAAGATTGGAATGAAACAGTATATCAAGAACAAGCCCAAAAAATGGGGAATCAAGGTCTTTACTCGTGCAGGTGTCACTGGACTAGTCTATGACTTTGAAGTATACACTGGAAAAGGGACTGTGACTAATGAGCGTGGACTTGGTGTTGCCGGTGAAGTTGTTCTTAGTCTCGTATCAGAAGTTCCAAAAGGACTAAACTACAAGTGCTTCTTCGACAACTGGTTCACTTCCCCTGAACTCATTTTGGAACTGAAGAAAATGCTACCATCAATCGTAACCGTCTCCGTGGATGTACCCTCAAAAGTGACAAGGAACTCTCAAAGGCTGGGCGTGGTGCGTATGAAGTGAAATACGAAACAAGTGGGATGTCCATCGTGAAGTGGTATGATAACAAGGCAGTGTTACAGGCCTCATCCTTCATTGGCCCTGATCCTGTTGATAGATGCAGAAGGTGGTCAAAAGAGGAGAAAGAATATGTGGAGGTGGACAGACCCCACATTGTCAAGGTCTACAACCACAACATGGGAGGAGTAGACTTAGCAGACATGTTTGCAGCTCTCTATCGCATCGACATCCGCCCACGTCGTTGGTATCTGCGCATCCTGTACTACTTGATTGATCTATCAATGGCTGGCTCCTCTATCGCCGTCATCTCAGCCAGAAGAGAGGAGAAGAAGTATATGCCGCTTCTTGACTTCCGTGTTCAAGTTGCAGACGCCCTCATCAAGGTTTGCAAACAGGCTGACTTGAACAGAGGATCGTTGCACCATTGGTTGATGTCAGACTAGACCGATACAATCATTTTCCCATCCATGCAGAGAAACGTGGACGATGCAGACTGTGCAAGACTGGCTACACTCAAATGGCCTGCCTGAAGTGCAAAGTACTTGCGTGGTTTACAAAGGACAAAAACTGTTTCTTGGAGTATCACACGACAAAGTGAAATGCAAACATGGCCTTCTCAATGAGGATTTGAGATTTTTTTCCTCATTTATACCATGTTGTTTTTGATTTTTTTTTTTTCTGCCACTGTATTGTGTTGATGCAAAGTGGTATACAAATAAAGTTAGTGTTCATATCATATTCAGTTGTCAGTGTCAATTTATCACAACGGGCCAATGTTGCAAATCTGCAACAACTCAGAATGCATTGCATGTGAAGGTCTCTCTAAAAAAAAAAAGTCAGGATTCTATTGTACTACCCCATATGATACTTCCCCCCAAATATAGGATTTTTCCTGTTGCTAAAAGTTAATTTGAGCCTGAAAGGGTTAAAACTGATAAAATGCTTGTAATTATACTTCACAGAAGCGACTGACAAAAAAAATCTAAAAAAAACTTTGTGAAAACCAGTATTTGTGTCATTCTCTTGTCATTTTGGCCATGACTGTACATACTGTAAGTATTTAGGTACATTGTTGATGAACCTTTGGCAAAAATTAAAACCTCAACTCTTTTAGAATATGATGCCACAAGCTTGGCACGCCTGTCCTTGGCCATTTTTGTGCTCATTTCTCCATCTAGTTCCTCTAGGTTGGATGGAAAGCATTGGTGCACAGCCATTTTAATCTCTTTTCAGAGAGATTCACTCAGATTTAAGTCTGGGCTCTGGCTGTGCCACTCAGGACTTTCACATGGTTGTCCTGAAGCCACTTTTTTGATACCTTGGCTGTGTAATTTGTGTCGTTTTCCTGCTGAAAGATGAACTCTCACCCAATCGGAGTTCAAGAGCGCTCTGGAGAAGGTCTTCATCCAGGATGTCTCTCCACATTGCTGCAGTCTTTTTTTTCTCTCTCCTGACAAGTCTCCCAGTTCCTGAAGCTGACTATAGGCATCGTATCGGCCTGGTGATGAGTGGTGGCTGGTTTCCACCAAATGTGATGTCTGGTATTCATACCAAAGGCCAGAGAATTTTGTTTCACATGGTCTGAGATTCCTTTTTCCACAAGCTCCAGATGGGCTGCCATATACATTTTTATTAAGGAGTGGCTTCCGTCTGGCCACTCTACCTCTGGACCTCTGTAGCTCTGATAGAGTGATCTTCAGGTTTTTGGTCACCTCCCTGACTAAAGCCGTTCTCCCCCACGTTGCTCAGCTTAGTTGACTGGCTAGCTCTAGGAAAAGTCTTGATGGTTTCCCTGAGCTTCAGGGAAAAGACTGTGAAAGGCTATTTTGGAACATAACAAAATGGGAAAAGTGATGCACTGTGAATACTTTCCAGATGCACTGTAATTTCTGGTCAGTTGAGCTTTTACTTATGCTATCTGTGTTCCAGAAGTGTCAACAGAAGATCCAGTGCTCACGCTGCCATGTACAGTGCCCAGCGATTGAAATGCAGGACTGCACTAATGTCCAGGGCATCACTGAGCTGTTCTGCACCCAAAAATGCCAGACCAGCAGCTCAGGATTATCAGGTGCATGGTTGACATTTTATTCATGATTCACTAACACCTGAGCTAAGAGAACTTCTTTATACATGTTTCTTCTGGAGTTTGTTGGCGATTAGTGCAGAAAAATATTTTGTTTAGAAAGTTTGTCAAATGCTTTGTTTAATTCTTAACAACATGCAAATACTGCACTATAATAAATACATTTGAAAAGATACTAATAATAAATACACAAAAGTATGTTTTAAATGCATGTACTGGTTGATGGCATACATTGGTAGTCCATTGGTAGGCTGTGATTATATACTGGGTATTTAAGGGGGTATTCAGATTTAAGTATTTAGACCCCATACATTTTTTCACTCTTTGTTATATGATTTTTGCTAATGGTTGCAATATAACAAAGTGTGAAATATTTACGGGCGTCTGAATACTTTACGTACCCATTGTATATCCTATATAGAATGGAAAGTTGCTCCAGAGATGTTCTGTGCAGTTTTAATTACCCTCTGTAGTACACTTACAGCATTTATCAAGAGTGACTTGCTGTAAGTAGCTACAGGGTCAATCCCCCTGAAGCAACTCAGGGTTAAGGGTCTTGCTCAGGGACACATTTGTAGTAAGTGGGGTTTTAACATGTTACTTTGTGGTATTCTGATTTATAGGTGAGTGGGTTATTTACTAGGCTAATGCTCAGTGTGCTATATGGAGTTCCACCAATATGTGGACTTTGCAATGAGAGGGAAGGGAAGAAGTGCTGGATCAATCAGACCACATCACTGTTATGCTAATTCCAGATTACAGACCACTCGTCAGAGGCAAAAAAAACGGTTCTGTTAGTAGACTTCAGTTCAGCATTCAACACCATTCCTTAGAACCTGATTGAAGCCTGGATCTTGTACTTCCTCACTGAGACACCTCAGTCTGTCCAGACCGGCAACAACATCTCGAGCACCACCACACTGAGCACTGGAGCTTCTCAGGGCTGTGTGCTCTGTCCAATGCTGTTCATCCTGCTGACCCACGACTGTGCAGCAATGCACAGCTCCAACCACATAATCAAGTTTGCCAATAACACAACTGTGGGCCTCATCAGCAACAACGATGAGCCAGTATACAGAGGAGGTGCAATGACTGACTGACTGGTGTAAGGTCAACAATCTATTTCTGAACGTGGACAAAACAAAAGAGACTATTGTTGGCTTCAAAAGAGAATGGAGAGACTACTCCACTGAACATCGATGGATCTTGTGTGGAGATTGTCAAGAACACAAAGATTCTCTGTGTTCATCATTGAGAACCTCTCCTGGGCTCTCAAAACCAGTTTGTTAGCCAAGAAAGGCCAGCAGTGTCTTTACATCATAAGGAAGGGAAGTAAAGCCCACCTCAGCCACCATCCTCAGCATCTATAAAGGGACTATTGAGAGCATTCTGACCAGCTGCATCACTTTCTGGTTTGGGAACTGCACAGGACCACAAGACCCTACAGCGGAAAGTGAGGACAGCTTAAAAGATAATTGTAGTCTCTCTTTCCTCCATAACGGACATTTACAACACACACTGCATCAGAGAAGCCACCAGCATTTTGATGGACTCTACACACCCCTCTACACACCCCTCACATGCACTCTTCACCCTCCTACTATCTAGAAAAAGGTACAGCATTTGGGCCCCCACTACCTCATATGTTCATAACATATCTCTATTACATTTCTATTACAGCAGTATTTGCACATTGCCACAGCGGCATTTGCACATTGTTACTCTGCACCTTCCAGACATGTTACACTGGTTTTTAGGTTTGTCGGTGTCACACACGTGCACACACTTTGTTAATATGTAACTTTGTTTAATTGTTCAAATGTTACATGTAGCACCAGGTTCTGGACAAACATTGTTTGATTTCACTATATATTGTCTAACGTATATAGCTGAAAGGACAATTTGAACTTGAAACCACTACAACCCCAGAAAGTGACGATTTTGTATCTTTTAGTCTAGCATATGGTTCTTTGCCTCTGAGACATACTGTATGTGATTTTGGGCTATATAAGAAATAAATGTTGTTTTGGGTGTACTATTTGTCGACTATGCCCAATTAAAAATATTCATATTATGAACAAAAGCGTTGCTCACTTCTCAAAACTCTGCACATAATTGTGATGGTCTTTCAAGTTATTTGCTAAATTTGTTGTACTGCTTGCTGATGAGGAGCATGTTCTGGACTAAAGCATCTGCCGCCAAGTTGTGGGTTGTAGACTTCATCTCATGCTGCCACTAGAGTGAAAGCAGCATTCAAAAGTGACCAAAACATCAGACAGAAGGCATAGTAACTGAATAGTGGTCTGAGGTCACCACTTGCAGAAACCACTCCTTTATTGGGGATGTCTTGTTTATTGTCTAAAATTTCCACTTGTTGTCTATTCCATTTGTGAAAGCACAGCATGTGAAATTGATTGTCAATCAGTGTTGCTTTTTACTTGGATAGTTTGATGTCTGTGTGATTGACTTGGAGTTAGATTGTGTTGTTTAAGTGTTCCCTTTATTTTTTTTTTAGCAGTGTATGTTCAAAGTGTTTGTTCAAAGTTGCATGTAACCATTTAGTTGGGAGAGGGGCTACCTGCTGCAATGCCTGTTGAAAATTATTGTTGTCTGCTGGTGATTTCTACGAACCAGCAGATGCAAAATTGGAATTTAAGTATTGATATAAGTGGTAATTGATATCAATATATTAGTATTGATTAGTATCTGAAAATCTTTTTTTTTTTTTTTTGTTTTAACCACAATACTCATGACTGTACCGTAATACTATACTGGGTGTACCGTTGTGTTTCTGATCAAGACTTTCAACTCTTAGTTTCTAGAGGGGGACTGTCCCTGTAGCAACTGATTGTAAGTCACTCTGGATAATGCTGTAACTGTAGCAAATAAGTCAGCCACGGTCTGTGCCATATCTTAGTAATATAATTGATGGCAGTAATATATGCCTTGCAGTCACTATTACAATGTAAATAGTAAAAGTACTCTCTGTTGTCTTCAGGAACACCCTTCCCCTGCACCAACTGTCAGCTGATGGCCATTTCTCAGTACCATCTGGCCATGCCTGATGGTTCCATTCGTAACTTCTGCTCTTATGAGTGCGTAATTGGGTTTCAGGTATTACTGTCACTGTGCATTTGATACACATCTTGCTCAAATGTTCTTTGGATCAGTGTCTTTGTTAGCTAGGTTAATTTAAATTATAATGTCTCCTCTTTCAGGAGCAGAGAAACTCTTCCTTACCTCAAGACCTGATGAATGGGAGCACTGCTGCAGCATTGTCACACCCCATGGGTCAACCTCCCATCCATCAACCAACCCAGAGAGTACCTTCCTTGCCTCAAATCCCCAACCCAATTCTTCCCTATGTACCTGCCCCATCCTATGGACTTGCTCCAGCCTTTGGACCTGGCTCTACTCACAATACTACAGTGCAGTACGGTCCAGCACCAGGTGTTCCTCACCTGCATGAGGTCTATCAGCAGCATGTCTCCCCTGGTTCTGGCTATGACTGTACGCATGCCCTCGCCCAAGTCTCTTGTAATCAGTGCAGTTTGCAGTTCTGCTCCAAACCACAGGTGCTGCATTACAAGGTATGTCAACAAGCATTTATATTCATCATGGCACTTCACTTTGTTGATAGCTACTGCCTCAGTTATTCTACAGTTTTGATTGGCAAGAAAACATTTAAACCCTTTTGAATTTTATGGTTTTCTGCATTAATATGTCATAAAATTTGATCCTCCATCTAAGAAAAATGTGCCTAAAATAATAATAATAAAATAATTAATGTATTTATTTATTTTAAAAAAGAGGAATCTAGCACTGTTATATTTTTTGGACAGATTTTTGGACACTCATTCAATAGCATCTCTTTTGGGTTGTCTTGATCATTTTTTTCTTCTGAGTCTATTCTATTGCAGATTTTGATGTTTTGAGTCATTGTCCTGTTGCACCACCCAACTTCTATAGAGTTTCAGCTGACATACACACTCAAATTTTACTGCACATGATTATCTTCCCACCAATAAACTGGCAATTTCCTGATGCAGCAAATTATGTTTCCTCCACTGTAATTCATGGTAGGAATGATGTTTTCGTGATTATTTACAGTTTCCTTTTTACACCAGCTGTAGGTTTTTATGTTGAGTGTCAATTTGTTCTTTTGAAAAAACTTTTTCAAAACATGCGCAAAACCATGCCTACTTCACGCACAAAGCGTTATTTTTGGACAAAAAAAATTTCACTTTTTAATACAGCAGCTCTTCCGGTTTAAGGCATGTTTTGACTGTATGTGACTTTTCAAAGTTCAATATAATATTGTGCCTTTCAGCTTTGGGTCAAACTACATGTGTACATCATGCACTTCATGCTTGTGAAAGCTGTAGGTGATATAGGGTAAGGGGGATTGGCTTAGGCTTTTATTTTGAAATGTTGCATGACATGACCGTGCAGTAAGTGGAAGATCGGCTGTATTATTTAGCATTTTCATAAATTATCAGAGATTTCTATATTTTTGTTTAATGAGAGAGAAAATCAAGCGATGTTCTATGAATGTCTGTCAATTACAGGACCCACTGCTAACCTTACTGAGGTGAATACCTTTATGGGAGAGATGTTTAAGTGTTATCATATTTTTCCTATAATTGCGGATTTGCCCAATAAATATTCTCTGTTCATGGCTACTTCCTGCTAAAGGGCTATGGACATAGGTTACCCTTTCAAAAACAGTTTCATTTAAATTTAAAGATCAAATGATATACCGTAATGTCTACTTTCTATGGTTCAATTTATATTGCAATATGATTTTTTTTTGCTCCATATCGCACAGTCCTGAGTTTGATGAGTCTTCGTTGTTCTCCTGGGTTATTTTAACTGGGCGCCCAAAGTGTCTCCATTTGTAGATTGTTTACAAGTGGTGGACTAGTCAATTTCTGAAGTCTTTCCAGCTTCATGTAAATCCACAATTTGTGATCATACATCTTCTGAAAATGAGATGAGGCATGGCTCACATAGGTGCTTGGTTCTTCCAGAGGCGCTTTTTTTTTTTTTTTTTTTTTTTTTTTTTTTTGCGCCTGACGTTCCAGTCTGGCCCTCTAATCATCATGTCATCATGATCGTATTTCATGTTCGCCACCTATTGAATGAGATTTGTTCACATCAACTGCTCAATTGAATTAATTGTAATCAATTGTAATTATTGATCATATATATTTATTAAGATGTGATTGAAATATGATTGTTAATGGCTGTTGCTGCTGTGTGTCTTCTTGTGGTGATGGAGTCTGCAATTGCGCAATCCCCAAGTCCCCTGGCAATCTGTCACACAGAAAGTCCTGTCAGTGAGATATCAACAGAACCAGTCCAGAGCAGGACCCTTGATACCTACCCAGTGTTCCAGTCATAGTCAAGTGACTATTTACATTTAAGGCATTTGGCAGACGCCCTTATCCAGAGCGACTTACAATGTGCTTTCAAGTTACCATCAATGAAGAGATCAATTCTGGTTCACTAGGACCTCCAACTATGAATACAATCTTTTTATTCACTCTGTTGTAGATTCTATACACAATTATTACAATAAGAAAGTTACAAGTTAATCTAAATATTCTTTAAAGAGGATGGTCTTGAGGTGTCATTTGAAAATACTCAGTGACTGAGCTGTTTTGACCTCGAGGGGAAGTTCATTCCACCACCGAGGGGCCAAGACGGAGAAGAGTCTAGATGAATGTTTTCCTTTTACCTTTAGCGATGGAGGGACCAGGCGAGCACTGTATGTGACTCGGAGAATACGAGGTGCAGTGCAAGGTGTAATAAGGGCTGTGAGGTAGGATGGGGCTACTCACATGTTTGGCTTTGTAGGCCAACATCAATATTTTGAACCAGATGCGTGCAGCTACTGGGAGCCAGTGGAGGGAACGTAGCAGAGGGGTGGTGTGGGAGAATTTGGGAAGGTTGAAGATCAGTCGTGCATTTTGTATGAGGTCGGACGGTGCATACTGGTAGACCAGCTAGAAGGGAGTTGTAGTAGTCCAGTCTTGAGACTATGTGACTATAAAAGAAAAAGACTATGATCAGCAGTATCAAAAGCAGCAGTTAAATATAAAAGCACAAGAATTACAAAACTACCGGTATCAGCTAAAAGAATATCGTTAAAACCCTTAAGAGACCAGTTTCAGTGTTATGTCTGGCTTTAAACTGGAATGGCTTCAAAAGTCCATTATTTTATAAAAACGTACTTAGTTGAATAAAACAGTATTCTCCAGAATTTTGTCATGAATGGGAGTTTTTTAATAAGTGGTCTAGGGCTGCAACTATCGAATATTTTTGGAATTGAGTGTTCTGTCTATTAATCAAGTAATCGGATAAATCATTCTTTTGCATTTTTAAACAACTCTTACAATAATGTGTTATGCAACATGAAAATCCTCTTAAAATGAGCAAGCAATTGGCAATTATTCCTCACAAAAAAAGTTTTTATTCAAACTGAACGCTTTTATTAGATCAAAGCTTAAAACCTGGGTTACTAGCTCCAGAATTAAGCCCATTTAATCAATCTTTCTGTGAAACATTTATGATGTACATGAAAAAAACTATGAAAATCACAAACATAGGTTAGCCTATTTGTCCTTAGTTTTATTTTAATAAAAAAAGGAAATAGTCCATCTGTAGCATTTATTATTACTACCTTATGTATGGGGAAGGTGTGTTAAAAATATGATACCTTGTAGAAGCTCCAAGTGCTCTTGGAGAAGGGCGGTTTAAGTGAGGATTTGTAAAACAGATCCGTTGTACAGTGTATACACTGCACTACGTCGTCCACTTTACGCAGCATAAAATGGTCCCACAGTTTAGACATTTTATGCCTTTTACGCACACCGTTATCCTCATTTTCCGCCATTGCCAAAAAGCTCAAAATAAATCATGCCTCCTTAAATCTTGCACTTCCTTAAAAATGCACGTCAGTTAAAACAATCCGTTTAAAACAATGATTCCAGTGCTGCTCAGCTCCGCATTGCGCAGCTCCGCATTGCGCAGCTCCGCATTGCGCAGCTCCGCATTGCGCAGCTCCGCATCGCGCAGCTCCGCGGGATGCAATTTCACACTTGTGGGAATAATAAAGGTTGATCTTAATAGATGGACTTTGTGACGAATTAAACTAAATTTTCCTTGAGCATTTTTTGTAAATCGAAATCATCGAAGTCATACAAATTCATGCTTAAGAGCCTCAGGAACTACTCATGTATCAAGGCTACTGTTAACTTTATCTATGTATGTAGTTAGAGTTTAAAAGAGTATAAAATATATTTGTTAAAAGTTGTTCACCAGTTTATTACGATGAACACCATCTTTAAAATACAATGCTGGACGATTCCAGAAAAGGTTAAAATTGTCACTAAAACCTGCATTGTTAATATACCTCACACTGCACCTCACGTTCTCTGACCCTCCTGTACTGCTCGCTTGGTCTTTTCACCTCTTAAGGTCCAAGAAAGATGCTCATCAAGACTCTTCTATCTGGGCCACTAGGTGGTGGAATGAACTTGATTTCAGAACAGCATACTCAAACAGCATTTTCAAATGACAATTTAAAATACTACCTTAGACTGAACAGAATTATAAATGCAACACTTTAGTTTTTGCTCCCATTTTTAATGAACTCAAACATCTGAAACATTTTTTACACACCTTGATAGACTGTCAGTAACTGGTGTGGACACCATTAGCCCCATGCAGTTCAACACATTTCCATCGCCACAGGTTGTTGATTTTGTCCTGACTACAGTCAGCCATGCACTACGTGAAAAAAATTGCTGAACTTGCCTTAACACATTGCCTCACTTATTCTCTCTCCTTGTTTTTGGGGGCTTTGTGTCAGAATATAGTGAACAGATGCAAATAATATTTGAGTTGAGTGAGAAATAAAACACTTGAAAGTGTTGAGTTTGGATAAAGGAGTAAAGGCAAATTGGTTGCTGTGAGGAATAAAGGAGTAAAGGCAAATTGGTTGAGACCTTTCATTTTGCATAACACACAATTGATATTTTGATCACTCAATGCAGTACGAATTTGACAGAAATCCACAAACTTTACAAATAGACGGGACACACATACAGGAAATGTCCCACAGTTGCACAAAGCACATGCATTTTACAAGTAGAGTATTATACAACACAGGCAAAATACATATTTGTGGATTATTATGCATTTGTGGATTTCATTTTCTGCAGATTGCATGTAGTACTAAGTGGACAAAAGTCCATAAATACAAAGGAACAAATTCACAAATGTTATTCTGTGAGTTACAAATAATAAAGTCCAATAGAAAGTTCCATAGTATTATTCTTGTGTGGAGCAAACTCAAAAACCTTGTGTAATATCATCATAGTGAGACATAGCACAACAAACAGCTGTCTATTTCTACGGAAAATAATATCCTTAATCACGTGTGAACGGCTGCCTTTGTTCTGCAAATGTGGCGATTTGCAGGCAATCAGTTCATAGACAGACATGTCCCAATCTGCTTCCATCTTGCGGCCATGCTCAACAGTACATTTACTTATAGTTGAAGGATGTCCCAACTCATCAAAAACAAGAAGCTCTGCAAGCAATTTTTGACAGTTCTTCTGACTTCTTCTGTTTGCTTCGCATCACATGTATATTTTTCTAGTTGGCTGTGAGGTAGCAGCCTCCCTACTTTTTCAAACCAGACTGTATCGTCTCATACTTGGAGTCTTTCCGTGTGGGCTGTGTCTCCAACCGACCTTTCTTCGGAGGAGGAGTTCTACTCTCTAACCCGGAACACATCTCATCAGAGTCCGAACTCTCTTGCAAATGAATGGATACTTCCCCGCCATCCGAGTCACAGGAGTCCATGTTTTGATGCAGAGCCAAAGCCTCTGCAGCAGTGTATTATCTTGGCATCTTTGCGGCTTGTTTGTACCCGTAACCATACCACAGCCATGCGTGAAGTACTTTAGCACTAGATTTAAAGAGTTTTAATTTTCTGGTGAGAGTCCCGAGGTGTTTGTCAGTAGCTGTATTTTACAACAGGTGGCCAGTAGCTGTATTTTACAACATGCTGGACCTGGTGGTGGCAAATTCCTATGTTCTGTACAAGGCATGTACAGGGTGGGAAGGCAAAAGAAGATTCTTTCTGAGTCTTCTAGCCAAGGAACTCCATTGCCAATTTATGCAACAAAAGTTAATGGAGACAGAGAGGAAGACTGCTGCTGTGCCAGGACTTGTATGGACACCTCAGTGCCAGGTACAAGAGAACTCCAACAGAAATCGCAGTCAGTTTACCTGTTCAAAGTTTTACAAACTCACTTGCACCAATTGCAGGGACGATTGTCACTGGGTCTGCAAATGCTGCAAAGTTTGAAACAATTTTTGAAATAATTTTTTTTTTCATAAATGAAATTGACTTGTGTTTCCATATATCTTGTGAATGAACTAATTAAACTAATAATTAAACTAAATCAACATACAGTTCAAGGTATCAGTCATTAGACTGATTAAAAAGCCTGATCTTGATCGCAGTCAGCTTTCAATTTATAGACCGATATCCAACCTTCCATTTATATCAAAAAGTCGTAGCCCAGCAGCTGAGCACATACCTAGACAGTAACAATATCCATGAAGTATATCAATTGGGATTTAAACCTCATCATAGCACTGAGACAGCGCTGGTTAAAGACCTGCTATTGGCCTCTGATCAGGGACGCATCTCGCTGCTTGTCCTGCTTGATCTGATTGCAGCCCTTGACACTATCGATCACGCTATTCTCTTTGCCAGGTTAGAGAATGTTGTTGGGATTAAGGGAACAGCCCTTGTATGGTTCAGATCATATCTGACCGATCGGTATTAGTTTGTGGACACCAATGGTGATTGGTCTTCACATAGTAAAGTAGAGTTTGGTGTTCCACAAGGTTCTGTCCTAGGTCCGTTACTATTTTTCCTATACATGTTACCTTTAGGTGACGTCATCCGCAAACACTGCATTAGCTTTCATTGCTACGCTGACGACACACATCAGCAATGTGAGATGCAATCAGCAATGTGAGATGAGAGACAGCAGCTGAACAGAATAGAGAAATGTCTGAAGGACATTAGACAGTGGATGCTAACTAACTTTCTTCTGTTAAACCCTGATAAGACGGAAGCTCTTGTAATTGGGTCTCAAACAGCCAGACATAAGCTGGCTGACTACATCATAACTCTGGATAGCCTTTCTATTTCCCCAAGTATTGAAATAAAGGATCTAGGTGTCATCATTAATGCAGGTCTCTCATTTGATTCACATGTAGATAATGTCAATAGGATAGCATTCTTCCACCTTTGAAATTATATTTCTTATTTTTGCATTATTTCTATGCACGATGCAGAAAAGCCTGTCCATGCATTTATTACATCAAGGTTAGATTACTGCAATGCATTACTGTCTGGATGCTCTAGTAGGTGCATGAGTAAACTCCAGCTAGTACAGAATGCTGCAGCCAGAGTTCTAAGTAGAACTAGGTAATTTGACCACAGTCTCACAATCACTGCACTGTCTACCCATCAAATTTAGGATTGACTACAAAATCCTACTTTTGACCTATAAAGCTCTAAATGGTCTCGCCCTGCAGTACCTGAGTGAACTTTTAGTTCTTTATGAACTGCCACGCCCCCTTCGATCAATGGGTGTGGGGTCACTACTGGTACCCAAAGTACAGAAGGTTACAGCTGGGAGCAGATCCTTCTCATATAGAGCTCCGCAGTTGTGGAACGGCTTGCCAGTCAGTGTCCGGGACTCAGGGCCCTTAACAAAACCCCAGAGAAAAGATACGTTTTCAGTTTGGATTTAAACACTGAGACTGTGTCTGACACTCATTTTACTTCAATTTGACAGTGTCAATTATAAAGTCCACTTTATCACACAGTCACCCTGTTAGACACAGACAGTGTCTTAACCCTAGGCTACTCACCCTAGTTAGGCTGTCCTAGTTAGGGTACTGGGCCACTGTAGCACCAATTTACCACTATTACCACATACAATGCCACCGTCTGCCGCTGCTTCTGTTTGTTTTCTCCGAGACACTGAATCAAGCACACAGACTACTAATAAATCCTGGTTCCTGACAAATGCTAAATGATGACTCAGCATGAAACAAACCAGAGGGTCACCACAGCCACCACCACCATAACAACTACAGCTTCAGGGATCTTCAAATGGACCTGTAGCATCATAATGGACATGTAATGTGGACTATGACACTTGACTACACTCTGGACTTCTCCAATCATATAACTGTCTGACTTATTTTTTTCTAATTGGACAAATCATCACAAACCCTGCACTGACATCATTTGCAGGCTCACTCTACCCTGGAAGGGGGTCCCTCGCTTCCTTCTTCCTTTCTTTTTTTTTTCTCTCCTAGAGTTTTTTCCTTGTGTGCAGAAGGGTCAAGTGTGGGGGTTTCAACTATAGGGATTGTCAAAGCCCATTGAGACATACTGTATGTGATTATGGGCTATATAAGAAATAAATGTTATTTGTTGGTTGTAGCTCCGGACCACTTCTCCAAGCTCATTATGTTTACCAGGCTGCAGGTGTGCGAACACCTGACAAAAGTTAGTTTTTGGAAGGTCAATATCTCATTCCATAAAGACATGAAAGGTCATTCTTTTTTTTTTTTTCTTTTTTTTGGGGGGGGGTGGTCACACATTTTTTTTGTCAATACTATTGACCAAGATAAAGACTAGATCTTATGACCAATTAATACAGAAACCTCAAAAGGGTTACCATACTTTTTGTTGCCACCGTATGTAACAGAAAATCTTGTATAAATAGATTGTGTATAGTAGTTTGACTTGCTTTGCCTTTCTATGTAGGGACATGTGTGGCTATTTTGTGGGAAAACGTGTTGTGAGGTGTTCAAACGGAACAATAATGTCACAGCACTTTGTGAGTACTGCAAGCTGGAGAAGGTGGTGAAGGACATAATCAAGTTTGGGAAGAGACTATGCAACTTCTGCAGTGATGGTCAGTCTGGCTGCTATTTCTCTCATCCTGTTGCATAATTCCAAAAAGTTTCTTTCAAAATTCCCAATGTTTTGATAAATAATACAAATTCTGACCATTGCAACTTCTGCATTACTTTGCATGTTACACCGGACCTCAGCATACAAATTATACAGCAGTGTTTGTATGTACACAATGCTAAAAAAGGTATAATAGATCACACAGAATCAAGCTTTTCCTTTTGTAATTTCTGTTCCTTAAAGGTCCCCTGACATTAATATTTTTTATTTTATATAGGTCTTAGTGGTTTCCAAATACTATATCTAAAGGCAGAATTACAGCCACACAGTGAGATTTCAATAAAATGTGTTGTTTCAGTGTGTAGCTTTAACTGCTAATGCAGATGAGAGAGGCGGGATGAGGAGGAGAGCAGCCTATAGAAGTTGACGGGGCATTCACGGAAATGATAGGGGACCTTTAAAGGCACACTTTAATAAGAAATTGTTTCCTTAATTCCTATTTGCAGTAAGCCTTTTATCTTAAACTATCACTTCCTTACATGAAGAACACAAAAGTAGAAGTGTGAATTTGTTTGCGTGTAATTATTTGTTGGTGTATGGTGTTTCTTCATAATTCATTTCCTGAATAACTGTTACCATGTGCAGGATGTAAGCTGCTGTTTAAACATGACCTTTTGAAGAAAACAGGCTCTCAGTGCAAGACCTGTGCATACTGCGGCAACTTGGCTGACTGTGTGGTCTCCAACCACTTCAGCAGCAAGGTGGAGGAGTTCTGCAGCAAAGAGTGTATGTCCCTCTACACTGTCCTCTTCTATGAGGTGAGGAACGCATGCACTGAAGAATGTATATACCTGCCAGAATTATTTTGGATAATCTTTGACAGCACAGTGAATGAGTGGTGTTGGTACAGATTTTATGCTATACTCACAGATGTACTGTATATGCATTTTGTATGTTTTTGCTGTAGTTTGTGTGATAGATGATTATAGAGGAATATGCATTATAACATTTGTCGTAATGTTAACAGAGACATTTTGTAGGCTAAAACTGGAGAACAGAATATATATGAAAAGTTACATTGGAAGTTTAAGTTTAAGTGTGTGTTTCAGTGTGTGAGAAACTACACTGAATGAGCAGGCATTTAAATTATTTCATTACAGTGTGGTTTGGACCCTGTAGAGGAAAGGAATTGGTGTCTGGGAGGCATGCTTATGTAATTACGCATGTTTGGTCACAGTTTCATGGAACTTTTTGGGAGAGTGCTAGTTCTGGAGATGGGATGGTGATTGTGTGCTAGGAATTGTGGCCAAAGTTTTGGTTAGTTTTCGGTACATGGGCATTTTCGATAAGACAGTTGTCGTTTTGCTATGGTTTGTAATATGTGAAATGCACCTTTAAAACAAGCTGTGTTATGTGGTGCTTGTGTGAGTTACTGTAGTTGTTATATGATGGACTGGGTAGCTTGTAATTAATTCTGCTTGTATTTTACATTCACCTTTGTACAGAACAGTAACAGTAAAGCGTATGTGACCTGTATATTGTTTCATGTTTGAGCATAGAAAGTCATTCAACCAGGCATAGTAAGGTTGAAATACTAGAAGTTAATAAATGGTGAGTAAGATGGAAATAATACAGCTTCACACAGCATCTGTGTGAGTGTTGTTCTTCATGGTTTGCCTTATTTTTCTTCACACTTAGCTCCTTCACTTGTGTTCACCATGCAACAATTATCCATTTTGTCTACGACAATTTTTTGTCAGTGTTGGAAATTGTTCCTTACCTAGTATGTATTGGTTCAGTAATGGATCTTTTCTCTTTGTCAGATGGCTCGCTGTGATTTGTGTAGGAAACGGGGTGCTCTGCGTGAAGCTCTTAGGTGGGGGAGTGAAATGAGATACTTCTGTGCCATCCACTGCCTTCTAAATTTCTGCCAGCAAACCACACTCAACTTGTCCAGCATCACCCCTTTGGCACACACATACACAGGTACACACTTGCACATTGCACAGATTGTACACAATAAACTTGTACTGAACAGAAGCAAATACAGAAATCCACTTGTATATTCAGTGTGAAAATTGATTCAGTGTGAAAAGCTAAGCTTTTTTGTCTTAACTCTGTTTGCAAACTAAGCCTTCTCGGGTATCCACAGGCTCAGCGTCTGCTCCTGTCTCAAGAAAAATCACTTCTTTTTCTAAGGAGATGCCAGTGATTAGGGGTGTGGTGTCACTGGCTTCTGCCCTCACTGGTCAACCACAAGACTCCAGCCATGCTGTTCTACCAGGTATGAGATGGCACTGTGCTTGATACCATCTCAGTGAAATTTCAGAAACACCATTGACACTATCTACAGATGTACCAAAAGAACTGGATTAGGCTTGGCAAATAAATCTGTGATCTCTTATGGAAACAATATTGTATTGCTCCTAAGAGAACAATAGGATAACAGAGATTTGGACAGTTTTTCTCTCGTTTTCTATATACATAATGCCATTGTTTAATTAAAATGAGTGAAGTCTGCAATAAATGGTTTGATTTGTTCATTGTTTGACTGTTTGCTGTTTTTTTAGACTTTTGCACAGTACTGTGCATATTTACTTAATTTTTTTTTTCTCTTCACAAATGTAGGAACTCTTCCTACTACTAAAGGCCAATCAAAGGTCATTGACGATGTGAGCATCTCTTATTGTCTTCTGTGAACCTCTGTGAACCACACACATAGCCCACATGCACTCATCTGTCTACCATGCGTTTTGTGTGTAAAAATATAGATGAATACATAAATCATCCAATTTTATTGTGGGATTGTTCACGTTCTCTTGTGTTTTTCTGTGAAGGCAAGCACTCAGACAGACTGCACAAAACTAACCACCCCCCCACGCCGCCTCTTGAAGAATAAAGCATTGATGTGCAAGCCACTTACAGAGGATCAGGCCATACAGTGTTCACTGGACACAGGCATGCCACACACAAACCATGGAATGACAGGTACACCTATACTATGCGGCATGACACTGATCATCCTTAGAATCATACTATCTTATCATTAGCTGGATTAGCTTTTGATTATTCTGCATCAAAAGTGCTCCACAAATAAAGGCTAATTTAGTTTGGATATATCTAAAGGCAATAATGATTCATATTCAGAAAACAGAATATATACTTAGGTAAATTTACAAGGTGCAAAAACAATTCTGATTCAATTAAAAAAATGATCTTTTACAAGATATTTTTTTAAATCAGCATTCGCATGTGTGGGACAAAATTATAGCCCTGAACAAGGCTAGGATGGGCTACAGGACAATAGGGAAACTTCTTAAAAGGCCGGCATGGACTTTTAATTCTGTAGTGTGTGTAGGGGACATTAATTCTGTAGTGTGTGTAGGGGGAGAAAAAGCAAACACAAGAAATATTCAATAGTTTTTTTTAATCAATAAGGACAAATTGAGCAAAAAAAAAAAAACACACCTTGCTTGTCATGCTTCAAAAGTGCAAAAATATATGTGCGTTATGCAATTACATATTCTTAAAACATGGGGAGAGAAGCGAAGGAATAGCAAAGTATTGCTTGACTGGCAATTAAAATGTTCATATTGTTTATCTCTCAAAACTGATGGTCTTTCAAATGCTTTCCTATATTTGTTTTGCTGCTTGCTTTGATAGCAAAAACTTTAAAGCACTTCTTGCAAATGGGCATGTGCACATATTTTTGTTTTTCCCCATTCATCTGGTTGATATCCAAAATACTTCCAGAATGTGCTTTTGCTATTCACATTGTCTAGCAAGCTTGATGCTGCAGAATTAATGATGAAGCTGCTTTTGCCCGCTGACATTTTTAAAGTGTCTAACATATATACATTAGATCCTTTGTGTAGCAGCCCACTGCTATTCCTGTTGAAAAGGAATCTACTGGCAATTTCCATGAACTGGCAGATGCAAAACTGGTTTGAACAGGTTAAGTCTCTGTGAATTTCCTTTGCACGTTTATCCAGCTTGATGCCCCAATTCAGGTTGTTCTTGCTGCTTTAAGCACCGCGTTGTTGTTTGCTCTGAAAATGGCATACTGCTTTTTCATCAGTTTGATAATGTCTGCCATAAACCATGGTTTTGATGATGGTGACAACCTCAATGCCTTTGGAAATGTATACCATTGCTGTGACTGCATTATTAGGTAATATCAGAGGTGGGTAGAATAGCCAAAAACTGAAGTAAGACTACAAAAGTATCTAGTGATAAAACTACTCAAGTACTGAGTAATTGTTTGAATGTCATATCTCATTTATTTTTGGAAACTATGTATTCAGACAGAAAAATGGTAAAAGAGCAAATTTTGGTATTGCTTAATAATAATCATAATAATAATAATAATAATAATAAATGGTTTTAAAAAAGTAAGAGTGAAGCTTCTTATTCACTAAAGTACTCAAGTCAAAGTAAAAAGTATTACGTTGTAAACCTACTCTTAGAAGTAACTTTTATTCATAAAGTTACTCAAAGAAATGTAATGGACTAAATGTAACTCTTTACAACCCAGCTCTGGTTAATATCTATGTCGCTGCTTCTCTGAATATGCTCCATTCTATGCACTCAAAATAGTGCTACGGTAGCTTTTGACCTTCTTTAAGCTCTCTGTATCACTCTAATGTTCAACTCAATGTGTATTAAATAGCCTTTGGTGTGTTTTTTAATTCTGTCTTTCACAGTTGTGGGATACCTACGATATAAAGGATAGCTTATAAATGGTGGTAGTAGCCTAGTGGGTAACACACTTGCCTATGAACCAGAAGACCCAGGTTGAAATACCACATACTACCATTGTGTCCCTGAGCAAGACACTTAACCCTAAGTTGCTCCAGGGGGGGACTGTCCCTGTAACAACTGATTGTAAGTTGCTCTGGATAAGGACATCTGCCAAATGCCTTAAATATAAATATAAATGATGGGCCACATGGCTAGTTTGACATTTCCACCTTTGGATCAGAAATATTGTGAGAAAAGTCAGAAAATTCCAGAATTTTTTACATAACAGTATTTTGGTTATTATTTATAACAAAACAGCATGACTGCATTTTCACCGTCCCAAATTTTCACACATCCCCCCACTGCAACGCTGTCTCCACTAGATCTGAGTAGCGGTCTGCATCAGATTTAAAATACTGATGCTGGCCTACTCCAATAATGGGGTAACACCATCCTACCTCACAGCCCTTATTCTACCTCACACTGCACCGTATGTTCACAGAGTCATGTTCTGACTTTTATTTAACTAACTCCAACTGATTGCGTAGAATGATTGTATTCATATTTTCTGTCCTAGTGAACCAGAAGTGTTTACTTTCACTGATAGTAACTTGATAGCATGTTGTAAGTTGCTCTGGACAAGGGTGTCTGCCAAATGCTGTAAATGTAAATCTTTACATCATAAAAAAAAATTCATTAGCCAAAATAAAATAAAAATGACAGTTAGACCTGTCACTATAAATTTGAACATCAATTTTTAATTCATGAACTTGCATGAACCCTACCAACCACCTTGAAAATCTTTAGCAACCCTGTCCTTTTTGCAATCTAAAATGCCTGAAGAAATAAGTGAGACTCCGTCTTGGTGATTTGCCTCTGCTGGTTGCGCAAGTCTGCAACTCTCAGTGAGTGCGTTGCAGTAAAAAAATGTAGATAACTATCATTTGTTGCATCCATTACTAAATAGTTTACCAATGGAAGAAAACTCATTCATTTTTGTTAGCTTTTGCATTTCAAACACTGATTTTTTTTCTGTATTGAAAAAATATTTCAGATGTTCACTGGGCGATATGGCCTAAAATCTATATTGCGGTATAATTTGAATCATGTGCAGTAACCAGTTGCAACACTTTTTGGTGGGACACACTTTTGCAAGTAATTTTTCAGATGAGTTCTAACCACATATCACCACTATGATACGCCAAAACACCATTCTTATGCATCACAACCTCCATCCTGGAGGTTGTTCTGCTCAACCTGCAGTTCCTGAACTCATTGTTGTAAATGAGTGACAGTTTAGTTTTTAGGGAACTGTTTGTTGTACTCCCTGCAGCAGCACAGCATTGATCAGGTGCTTGGAGAAGGCAAACCTCTCCTTTGTATGGGCCAAGATAAGTGCAATTGAATACAAAGATCATTTTCTGTTATGCATTGAAAATTGCAATAAATATATAAAAGTGAATGTGATGTGATGTGATTGTCATTGTGAATCACTGCAGCACAGTACATGGTGCACTCAACAAAATGTGTCCTCTGCTTTTAACCCATAACCCTGAGCAGTTTGCAGCCATGACAGGCGCCGGGGGAGCAGTGTATGGGGACGGTGCTTTGTTCCTTTGGCAGACCGGGATTCGAACCTTCTGTTCACAGGGCCGCTTCCTTAACTGCTAGGCCACCACTGCCCCAATACACTACCAGTCAAAAGTTTAGACACTGGCTGACAGCATTCAGGCACCATGCTGTATTTTAAGTGTACCAACATGGCTGCTAAATAAATATCAGATTCTCCATAATGAATTGTCAATAAACAATTAAATAAAACATTTAAAAAAGACAAAACACCAAGTTTCCAAACACCACAGCTCAGTAGTAATCACAAAGGGACAATAATTCTCACACAAAGTTACAGGTGTATACATGGTATACATGGACACATTTTGTTTCTGTGCTGCAACCGTGTGCTGCGCTGCAGTTAATCAATTCACTTTCACTTTTTAATGCTGACAGCATGATAGAGCAGTAAAGCTATTCTCAAAACTATTAACAGAAATTAGCTTCCCTATCACATAGCCTGCAAATATAAAAAATAACAAAGATACCCCAAACACAAATCCAAACATTTATACAAATCCCACACTACATATAGAGTAACACCAAAAACAAACCAGCTGGGAAGCAGGAAACATGGGAAACGGAACATGAATTAGGGAGCATTATTTACATATAGTTTTTTTTAATATATACTTTTCTCGGACAAATCATCACAAATCCTGCACCAATTGCAGGCTCAATCTACCCTGGAAGGGGGCCCCTCTCCGAATCACTCCTTCCCAAGCTTTCGTTCTTTTTTTTCTTTTTTTTTTTGCCCATTGAGACAATTGTATCTGATTATTGACTATATAAGAAATAAATGTTGTTGTTGATATCAGAAACATGATAACAGGTCTCATTTGATTCGATTAGGCATTGCCTTAGTTTATCCAAGATTGAACAGAACTGTAACAGTCGCCCTTAACCCAACTTGACTGGCCGGGATGATTACAGGAGTGAGCAGAGCTATTGGTGCTCAGACTGTCACTGTGATTATCGATCGCAAAATTGGATTCCATTTCAGAGAACGTTTCAGCTCTGCAGAGAATGTTGGCTGAGGATCAGTAAGGATATTGATGCTGAAAATTTACAGCATGAATCTGGAAACAACACTTGTGACATGGGGTATTTCAACAGCATTAAAGGGCTATCATAATCTTATTGCGATATATTCTATTATTTTGAGTCACCAATTGATTCATTAAGCCACCAGCATGTAACTTTATGGCCAGAGTGTAACTAGATAGGCTGAATGCTGAGTCAAGGTGATTGCTAATTGCTAATGCGTAGTTTGCTGGATGATAACACTTTTTTTGGAGTTTAATTTCTGACCTTGATTTTTTTATTTCAAGCACACTGAATAATATTACTTAAATTTGGTCCTTGAGTCTTTTACTGTAAATTAATTGGTATTGAAAATACACATTAAAATTATTGTATATGCAAAGTAATCAGAATCATTGTTTTAATATAAAAAAACTTTTGAAATTCAAAGGGTAATAGGTTTTCAAAGTTGGATTGATCAAATTTTCTTCAATATTTAACCGCACTTTCATGCAGAAAACATGGAAACATCACAAGATTCTGGAGGAACTGGTTTAGGACTCCAAATTAGGGCTTACAAACCCTGGGCCTGTTTGAGTGAATTCTGCTCTAAAAAACCTTTCCTTGAAACCCTAACTGTGGTTTTGCATATCTACAAATAGATGTATCTTGGAAATTCTAATTAATAAATGAATTGCTTTTTGACCAGTAGGTTTCTATAACATTACATCACATGAGTTATATTTCTTCCTGCAGTGGAAAGTGAAACTGGGGAGAAGGTGCGACTGATGCCTTTTCCTGTTCCTGTGCCTGTACCAGTATTCCTCCCTGTCCCCATGCACATGTACACTCAGTACACGCCGGTACCTATAGGAGTTCCTGTTCTGGTAGGTACCTTTTGACCATTAAGGTTTTGACCAAATAGAGAGATCACATTTACATATTCCGAGCCTTTGCACAAGACTTAGTCAATGCACCTTTGCCAGCAATTACAGCCTCAAATCTTTTTGAGCCGCAAGTCTTTTTGGCCCATGCACACTGTGATGCCACAAGCTTGGCACACCTATCCTCTCAATCAGGTTCGATGGGAACCGTTGGAGCACAGCCATTTTAACCTCTCTTCAGAGAGGTTCAATTGGATTTAAGTCTGGACTCTGGATGGGCCACTCAAGGACATTCACAGAGCTGTCCTGAAGACACTCCTTTGATGTGTTTGCTGTGTGCTTAGGGTTGTTGTCCTGCTGAAAGATGAATAGTTCAAAAGTGCTCTGGAGCTGGTTTTCATCCAGGATGTCACTGTACATTGCTGCAGTCATCTGTCCCTCCCAGTCTGCCAGTTCCTGCAGCTGAAAAACATCCCCACACAATGATATACTACCACCATATTTCACTGTAGGCATGGTGTTGGCCTGGTAATTAGCAGTGCCGCCTGGCATTCACACAAAAGAGTCCAATCTTTGTCTCATCAGACCTGAGAATTTTTCATGGTATGAGAGTCCTTCAAGTGCCTTTTGGCCACTACCATACCTCTCTTCTGAATGGCCACTGTACCATACAGGACTGATTTGTGGATTACTGCAGAGATGGTTGTCCTTCTAAAAGGTTCTCCTCTGTACATAGAGGACCCCTGGAGCTCTGACATAGTTTTTTTTTTGTCACCTCCCTGACATTTACGGCATTTATCAGATTCCCTTATCAAGAGTGGTTTAAAATTAGTGAGGTGCTGGTGAGGTCGGCTGCCGTCGCGACTGCTCTGACCCTGTTTAGTTTGTTTTTGTCTTTTAAACTTGTTTTCAACAACCCTTCACTGGCAAATCCACCACCATTGAGTGTATTAAGTACAGTAGAGACACTCTTGTTTCTATTAGTATACAAGGCACTTACAATTCAAAGATTTTAACTGCTCTGGATCCCAGCTGGCTAAATGAGATCCTGAGGAAGAACAAAGGACGTTATGTGAAGCGGCAGCCCCGGGGGAAACAAACCGGCATCAGGAACAGGCTGAGAGCCCATGCACACTGCGCACCTCTGCCTAGCATCCTGCTCACCAACGTCCAGTCACTGGAGAACAAGCTTGATGTCCTCAGGGCCAGGGTAAAGTTCCAGAGAGACATCCGGAACTGCAACCTCCTCTGCTTCACCGAGACATGGCTGAACCCAGCGGTGCATCCAGCCGGCCGAGTTAGGGAGTTCACATCGGTCATCATCAGCGCCACATACATTCCAATGAAAGCGGACACGGACACTGCCATTATGCGAGCTGCATGAGGCACTCACTCATCACCAGACACAGCACCTGGACTCTGCGCTTATTGTGGCAGGGGATTTTAATAATGCCAGCCTCAAACGCACAGCGCCAAACTTTCACCAACATGTCATCTGCCCCACCAGGGTGAAAGGACACTGGACCAGTGCTACACTACAATCAAGGATGGTTACAGGGCAGAATCTCATCCACCGTTTGGTAAATCCGACCATACCACCATCTTCCTCATGCCTAAATACAAACAAAGGCTCAAACAGGAAGTTCTGGTTTAAAGGGAGGTTGCACGCTGGAAGGTAAATCGGTGTCCGCTGTTCAGGACACACTGGATGACGGAGACTTGAACATGTTTCGTAACAATTCTGGAAGCATCAGCAAATATACGGAAGCAGTTGTGAGTTTCATTGGGAAACTAACGGACGATACCGTTCAGAAAACGATCGTCAGAACATTTCCCAATAAGAAGCCATGGGTGGATAAGACCATCCGCGACAGTCTGAAATCTTGCACCACAACCTATAACGCAGGGCTTGCTTCCAGGGACATAGGACCATACGTCGTACAACATCAGGAAAGGGCTTAAGGAAGCGAAGCAGCGCTATGGGAAGAAACTGAAGTCACACCTCAAACAGAGTGACTCTAGGAGCCTGTGACAGGGACTAAGGACAATCATGGATTATAAAGCACCAACATCCGGTATGAAGAATGTGGACGTGTCTCTGGCAGACGAGCTGAACACTTTCTATGCTCGCTTTGAGGCTGCAGCTAAAGAGGCTAGCAATGCTACTGTTAGAGTTATTCGTCTTATCCAACACTTATAAACCAGAGAGAAATGACACGAAGCAGTTGAGCTCTTTTTACTTGCAAGGAGAGCGATCAGAGACGATCATGCCTCCAAAAGCTCTGCCGTCTCTTCCGCTTCCTCTCTTTTTATTTAATACAGGGCGGTACATTCATCACAGGATCACACCATATAAGCTTATAATTTGCATGTAGGCTTGTCTCTTGGTAGACGCTCCATCACAAGGTCATGCTCAATGGTTTCTTGCTTCTCCATGGCTGCAGGCCTCCTCTTATCAAGTCGCGGTCATTCTGTTCTGCAAGCAACCTTTAGCCCACCAGTTTCTCATCCAAGAGACTAATGATTTAATATAGTGCACATATTCAAAAGATTAATACAGTTTAATACATGTGACATATATATGTCAAAAAGGTGATAAAAGGTAATTGCATGATAACTTATATACATTTTCCAACATTTCCCCCCTGTTTATCATTTATTTTTATTTTTTTTTGTTATTTTCCCTAATAACCTCTTCCTTTAGGATTTTTGACTTTAAGTTCATAAACTGGGCAATACATTTACACTCAAAGGGTTTGTTGCTTTAATTCTCAAAGAGATTCTCGGAACAGTTGGCTCAACTGTCAGTCACTGGGCTCCAAAAGCGGGTATAACTGTGAGGGATCAACCTCCCTGGATAAAGCCGTAGTCACAAGACTGCAAAGACAAGGAATACAACAACATCCACACAAGGTCAGAATTGCTGCAAATACAGCCATAGATGTTAAAACAGATTGAACTAAGGCATTGTATTTCCCAAATACATTCATCCAGGAATCCCACATCGTAGTTTCCACCCCTGAATGCTCCTTCATCTTCCGGTTGAGGGTGCGCAGGCCGTCAATGGCCAATGTCAGACTGCCTCCAGCAGCTGTGTTGTTTGGTATGAACGACCAGCATTGCTCTCCAAACATTGCGCATCAGTCAGGAGCATATACAGCGCTATTCTGTTTTGAAAAGCCTTTAGGGAAGTGGCGGATAATTGCCCATGCATGGTCTCAAAACCGTCTTGTGTCCAATTTCCTAGTTTCTGAACATTGTAGCGGATGAGGTTGATCCTGTCCATGTTCTTATTAATCGTACACCACCAACACAAGATCGATTCGAATCCTGCTGCTATTTGATTTGCCAACTTATTTTCATCAGGCACCCCCCTGGGAACCCCAATTGCGTCTATGTATGTTGGATCTGTTAGCTTCTCCTGTGCCAGTCTGCAGGCACCTATCTAATTTGAATAATAGGTTACTTATTGTTGTTGGATATATGAACAACAGGTAAACCGCTGGTATTACCTGCAATAATGGTCGTGGCCCCAAGCAAACTACGCAGTCTTGTTGAGTGACATTAGCTGCTTGCTCCACTAAAAGAAGCCAATTATTGTCTTTACCATATCAAGCATGTAACGGGACTAGCTACGGCTAGCGTCTCCAACAGCTGCAGACAAGAAGCACTGCCAGCACTGAAAACACGTTCATAATCACCGAGCATTACGTGAGGAGAGCCTTCAGGAGAGTGAACGCCAGGAAAGCAGCAGTCCCATCCTTGGTGGGACTGGGGATGACTAAGTCCCTTCTCTCATGATCGTGCAGTTTATGTGGCTCATTGACACTTTCAAAGCAGCAGAAACAGAGCACTCTGGACAAGGATATCCCTGTACTTGACTGCATTTATCTTTCCCTCGATTGCAACCAGTTGTCTTGTCCCTGCAGCTGCAAAACACCTCCACAGTATGATGCTGCCACCACCATGCTTCACTGTTGGGACTGTATTGGACAAAAGTGCCTGGTTTTCTTCACACATAACGCTTAGAATTAAGGCCAAAAACTTCAATCTTGGTCTGATCAGACCAGAGAATCTTATTTCTGAACATCTTGGAGTCTTTCAGGGGTTTTTAAGAAAACTCCATGTGGGCTCAAGAGAGGCTTCCATCGGGCCATTCTGCCATAAAGCCCTGACTGGTGGAGGGCTGCAGTGATTGTCTACAACTTTCCCATCTCCTGATTGCATATCTGAATCTCAGCCACACTGATCTTTGGGTTCTTCTTTACGTCTCTCACCAAGACTCTTCTCCCTTAATAGCTCAGTTTGGCTGGATGGCCAGCTCTAGGAAGGGTTCTGGTCATCCCAAACGTCTTCCATTTAAGGATTATAGAGACCAGTGTCCGCTTAGGAACCTTAATTCTAGCAGAATTTTTTGTCCTTAAGCTATTCAGGCAGTTTCTTTGATCTCATGATCCTCATTTGCTCTGACATGCATTGTGAGCTGTAAGGTCTTATATAAACAGGTTATGTGGATTTCCTAATCAAGTCCAATCAAACACAGATGGAGTCAAATGAAGGTGAAGAACCATCTCAAGGATAATCAGAAGAAATGGACAGCACCTGAGTTAAATTTACACAGCAAAGGGTCTATCACCATGTGATATTTCAGTTTTTCTTTGTTAATAAATTAGTAAAAATGTCAACAATTCTGTGTTTCTCTGTCAATATGCGGTACTGTGTGTACATTAATGAGGAAAAAAATAACTTTATTTGCTAAAATAACATTATTTTAGCAAATTACTGCAATATAAAACAAAGAGTGAAAAATATAAGGGGGTCCGAATATTTTTTTTTTTTATAAAAAACCTTTTTCATGTTGTCTTTATGGGGTATTGTATGGGGTATCAAGAATGGCTTGAGGTGATTATTTTATTGTTATGTGCTAAAAGCATCCTGATGTTTGTGTGCCCTGCTGCAGGTGCCTGTTCCCCTGATTGTGCCCTCTAAACCTGATGGCACTCTAGAGGGGACTAATGATGAGGAAGAGGGGGAGGACAAACTTGTGTCTGTTGAAGGTCAGAGGTCATTTTGATCACCTGTTATATTTAAAAAAAACTATGCTAATATGAATAATAAGGGAGGACACTTGCCAAGTCAGAATGCTGCAGTAATCTGTAAAGTACAAGGCTTGGTTTGTGAACTGGTAGTCATTTGTGTCTGTGTGTGAGACTTGAGTTGCCTGAGTACCTTTAAAGGCATTATCAATATCATAAAGCATGTTTCTTGATTTTTTGATTTCCTTCTAGCCTGTCTACGTTCCTGCAGTCGCAAAAATTGTGATAGGTGTAAATATTGCTTTGACCAATAATACGGTCTGATCTGGGATATGTCCTTTTATGTCATCATAAGCTGAAAGGTTACCTCTCGTTTCTCATGCTTTTTCCACCCAGATAATTTCCCATCCCTAACCTAAAACATTATCTCCACTGACTTGTCATGGCTTCCAAAGTAGCGAAGCATTACAGTCGAAAGTGATTTGTCATTGTGCAGCACAGCACATGATACACAATAGGGCTGAATGACATATTGAAATCAATCTGAAATCGCGATATTAATAAACACAATTTTAATAATTGTAACGCTGCAATTATTAAATTGAGTCAGGGTTGCTGTGGGAAGATGCACACAATGACTGCTTATAGATCAGTCTGCAGAGCCCCAATTTCCCACCACGATAGGCTGACTGTATGTCATCCAGGCCAGGCTCCCAACTTCTGACTGCACTAGTTTCATCTATTCGTGTTCCACCACCTGTTTGGTGAAATTGGAAAGGATGACTATGTTAGGATGCAGTGTTGTTGTGGTGATGTGCTTTGGAAAACACAGCCGCTTGTCCAGATCAAGTCAACTTAATCAACTTAAGTCAACAATGCT
This sequence comes from Denticeps clupeoides, assembly GCF_900700375.1. Taxonomy (NCBI): domain Eukaryota; kingdom Metazoa; phylum Chordata; class Actinopteri; order Clupeiformes; family Denticipitidae; genus Denticeps; species Denticeps clupeoides. The sequence goes on from NC_041707.1 coordinate 27,985,562, forward strand.
GCCTTCTTCAGGTCCTCCCCATATTTCCTCAACACTTTGTAAAGAATTTTTCAAAACTGCAGTAGATAATATTAGGTGCAGAGTTTAGACTGAAGTGATACTTTCAGTATCATTAAAAGCTTATGTGCATTTCTTATCAGCTGTCATCTCAAAGAGTTGTTCTGACATGGCTATTTTCCCCTTTTAGATATTGGTGATCTAAATATCAGACCAGAACACAGACTGGCCCGTAAGCACAAACTATGCAGGAAACCACAAGAAAAACTTCCTCCGAGGAAACAGGTGTGTGTTTTTGTTTAGGCGCAGGGTTGCTAGGTTGTGTCATTTGAATGTTTAGTTAGTTTGAGTTTAAAGAAAAATAGCATTATTTTATATAGTATTGTAATAGTATTTATTGTTTATTAATTTTTTACAGAGTTGTAAGCATATAGCACCAGATGTGTCGACCGGTGAAGTCATGCCTTCTGATTGTTCAAAGCTGAACTCCACATTTGGGGTGAGGGCCTGGCACAGCTGGATTCAGTGGAGAAACCAACAATCTAGATCTGAGATCAACAAAACGTCTGGTGAGTCTGAATGTTTATTATTCAGAAATTGTACACAATAGCCTGCTGTTGCCTCTCACTGTTGGCATGGCAACAGTTTGCACTGAAAGACTGTGGCATCACTGCAGCATTTCAATATCATAATTTAGTTGACAGCTATCAGCAAAATTAATTTAGGTAAAAAGTATTACAACAAAAGCCTTGTAAGAAATAATGAAAAATTTGAAAAATAAATTTTGTGAACAAACATTTTGGTTTAGAAGGTTAAGAGATCAGAGGAAGAAAGAAACGTAAGTGGGAAGGCCGTAAAAAGATAAACATTTGTTTATTTTGTGAAATTGGCTGAAATTTAAGATTTTTTTTTTAGGATTTTCTATGGCATTTTAGCCTGTTAATGGTAGCATCTTAACATGCTATTGTTAACACTAATAATTGTACTATCATGTGAACTGCTCCACGGACGATGCCATCGCCACCACCCTGCATCTGACAGTCACCCACCTGGACAATAAGGACACATGCACAAGACTTCAGTTCAACATTCAACACCATCATTCCTCATCACCTGGTCAAGAAGCTAAGCTTGCTGGGCCTGAAAACCTCCATCTACAACTGGATCTTGGACCGCCTGACTGAGAGACCTCAGTCTGTCCTGATCAGGAACAGCATCTCCAGCATCACCATACTGACTACTGGAGCCCTTCAGGGCTGTGTGCTCAGTCCAAATTCTGTTCACCCAGCTGACCCACGACTGTGCAACATCATCAAGTTTGTTGATGACACAACTGTGGTAGGGATGTCACGATTCTAGATTTTGATGGCACAATTATCGTCTGGGAAATAATCACGGTTTCACGATTATCACGATTATTTCACAATGTAGACAATCACATTATTTAGAGGTTTTTACCTTTTATTTACTGCTGTAAATAAAAAACCATAAACAAACAATACTGTGAATAAATGGAACATGAACAAATGGGTACTGCCTTTTGGAACATAAATAATAATGTAAACAGTGATGCATTATAGTTAAAACAAAAATAAACAGTCTTTCTTTAGAATTAAATTTAAGCTTACATATTATTTAAATAAACATTCAAAGGCGACAGGATTGGAGTGCTCTTTTGTCTGGAGTGCTTGCTTCAGTTCTATCAGTTTATATTAAAGTGCAAAAATGTGAGCATATTCACATTCTCAGTGCTCAGTCTTGACCTCTGAGGGATGCAAAGGTACTTTCTGGCCACTTTTGAAAGCATTGGAATTTCTTCCACATGTGCTTTCCACCAGTGGGTCACTATCAGCACTGACTGTAGGGAGGGACAAGTACAGTTTCACCTCAGAGTCAATTCTTTCTTGGATTGATGGCACTGTGACTGCACTTCCTGATGCTTTTGACATGTTCTTCTTTGCTGTGATTTGCTGTAACAGCCCAGACAGGCTCTTCTCTTTCCTTTTGGTGGTGGTGTTTGTGGAGGTGCTCTCTGTGGTTGCTTCTGGAGGCTGTTCTGATTCTAAATGTGATGCATGTGCCATTGCTTCATCAGGTGCATGCCTTGACTGTTTCATCCAGATTCTCAATAAAGTTTTCTCTGAAACTAGGATCCACAAAACTGCATATATTTCATTTCCTCTGTGTATCTCAGCTGCATTATCAGGTCTTGTTTCATAACATGTTTTATTTTTTTAGTGAGAGTGCTATCGTCCCCCTTTTCTCATTGTTTATGTGCTCTAAGACTGGCTTCACAGAGGAAAGTGTAACTTGTTTCTCTGAGGCTAGGACATCGGTGAAATCATGGAGTGGGCATAGGAGCTGGCTTACTTCCTCCAGGACAGTGATTTCATTGTCTTTAGGCATAAGATGCCAGGTGCTTCTGTCTTCTGCTAGCACCCCACAGATGGCCTGCTGCTGCTCTAAGAACCTGGAAATCATCTCAAATGTGGATCCCCACCTGGTAACCACATCATATATAAGTGAATGCAGAGGGATGTTCAATTGTGCCTGCTTCTTTTGAAGCTCACATTTCCGTTTCCAGCTTCAAGCAAACCCTTGCACCAAATGCCTGCATGCTCTGATAGCGGATTCCACCCTTGGCACCTTAAGGACCTTGGAAATGGCCAAATTTAAATTATGACCAAAACAAGAAAACCAAGCACAGGGAAATGATTCAAAGGCTTTCCTCATATTGCTGGCATTGTCTGTTGTAATTCCAGACAGAGTCTCTTTCTTTATCTTCCAGTCTATGAGCATGTTTTCCATCATTTCTGTGATATGCTCTGCTGTGTGGTCTTAAGACAGTGAGACTTAAGCTTCCAATCAGCAGAGATGTATTGGACTGTAAAGCTCATAAATGGTTCTCCTCCACCACCAGTGCTGGTCCACAGGTCTGTGGTTGCACCAAACCACACACCCTCCGCCAACTACTGTTCTTCCACACCAGCTCGTACCTCCTGGTACATGGCTGGTAGTTTTGTTGTGGAGAAGTAGTTCCTTTTTGGAACTTTGTACTGTGGCACTGCCTTTTTCCTCCAACTCATTAAATAACTTGCTACTAACAGTTTAAATCAGTTATTTTGTATTACCTTTACTTGGGTGTATAAAGCTGGATGATGATCCCGCAGGTGCTGAGTCATGTTCGAGGTATTACCTCCTTTTGCCGTTTTGCATGTGGGCGACCCATCGTCTTGAATGTGACCCTCTGTATTCTTGGGGTATCCAAAAAACTCCCATATGGCAGACTTCAATCGCTTTTTTGGTTGAAATAAAGCGTTTTCAGCTTTTGTCTCTGCCATTGTTTAACGCAGTCAAGTGAGCCGTCATGCGCTGATTGTACTGTCTGTGTTTCTAGCGCAAGTGCACCCCTGGTGGTTAAACGTTTTTGTTCCGGCGAGTGCCACCAAGCTGTTGATAGCATTGTCATAATCTATGTTTTTAAGAGCGGCAACAGAAACACGGCGTTGAGGAGCCTTTACGATTAATTAACTGTGCCGTTTTAAATCGCGGTTAATCGTGAAACCGCTTAATCGTGACATTCCTAAACTGGTGACTCATCAGGAAGAAGGATGAGTCAGCATTCAGAGAGAAGGTGCAACGACTGACAGACTGGTGTGAAGTCAACAATCTGTTTTTGAATGTGGACAAAACAAAGGAGATGAAGAAAACAGAAGGACCGCTCTCCAATTAACATTTATGGAGCTTGTATAGAGCTTGTCAAGATGTGTTAATCTAGAGGAGAACCTCTCCTGGACTCTCAACACCAGCTCAACAGTCAAGAAAGCCCCGCAGCATCTCTAACCTCCTGCAGAGGATGAGGAAAGACCATCTCCCACCACCCATCTCCACCACTTCTATAGAGGGACTATTGAGAGCATTCTCACCAGCTGCATCACGGTCTGCTTTGGGAACTGCACCGCAAGACCCTACAGCGTTATTAGTTTATTTCGTTTTTTACTGTGTACTGTATAACATGTATGTAGCCGAAATGACTACAAATGTTAGTGTTTTAATGTTAGCATGCTAACGTCAAAAAATGCTAACAGGGCGTGGCCAAGATGTGTCATGTTCAAAAACAAGCATGCATGTTAGCATGCATCTTATCAAAATGGCTGCTGGACCTGGCAGTTGTAATAAAGTGCCCAAAAGAGCATGCATCCTAATGAAGTGGCTGGTTTAAGATTGTTTTGAAGGACAATGTTTGTAATTATTTTTTAGCAGTACTCCTTGCAGCACCCTTTTTTAAATGCTACCAATGCTAAAATAAATGCATTCCTATGTGGATTTGACCCTATTTGAGCATTAATAGCTCAGCCACGCCAGCTCCCAATTGCTTAATAAAGTAATAGCACACCTCACACAATAGCGTACAAATTTTTTTTCAACATTGTGTGTGATCTGTAAGTCGGGCCGAGGCAAGCCATATGTCAAAAAATTGGCATGATCTACCTAACTTTGGCCTGGCCCATTGTTTCTGTGCACTTTAAAGGTTTTAGTGTGGCAGCCTTGAACGCAGGACATGTTTTTTCCCCTTTCTAGCCTTCTAACACATACTCCAGAATGGTATGCTTGTAATTATACTTCAATACACCAAAGAAACAAATGACAAAAGGATTGAAAAAACTGAAGTAGCAAACTTTTTGATAACCAATATTTGTGTCATTCTCAAGACGTTTCTCCAGGACTGTATATTAGTCTTCATTTGGCTTTTGTATAAGGCTGATTATGCATTTTGTGGTTATCAATAAATTGAACAGTAGTGAATGGGAAGATGAAGGGGTGAAATAAACAAGTGGAAAATCTATGAAGGTCAGTGGGTGGTTGCTTTAATGGGTAATGACCCTTACTGGTGGACTAGCGAAGATATAAGAAGTTTGCATATATGTGGTGAACAATTTTTAAATGAATGGATTTCGAAGAAGCGATGAAAAAGACAAGTGGAGTATAAAGAGATGAGACAGAGGTGGAATGAATAGGTGAAATTGGTGGTGGTTGGAAGGCTGAAGGCTGTGGCTGAAAAGTAAAATGAGTAGTTGGATGGAGGGACGAGAAAAATGACTGGATGGTAGAATGAGTATGTAAATTTAAATTTAATTGGTTACATATTTTGAATATGTGAAACTTGTGCTGAGGAACCGGGAATGGGCTGAATATTTCATAAGTGTATGGAGAAAAATGGGCTGAAAGAGTGAAAGTGAAGTGATTGTCATTGTGATACACTGCAGCACAGCACACGGTGCAGTCAATGAAATGTGTCCTCTGCTTTTAAGCCATCTCCCTTAGTGAGCAGTGGGCAACCATGACTGCCATGACAGGTGCCCAGGGAGCAGTGTGTGGGGACAGTGCTTTGCTCTGTAGCACCTTGGTGGACCGGGAAAGAGGACCGTACATTGGCAGATTTTGGGTGAAAAAGTGAATGATCTATGATTAAAATAGTGGTTGCTAAAAGTGGTCCTATGTTAAGTCAATGGGAACGATTGCCCTGGAAAAATGTTGAAGAAATGGGTTAAAGTAATATCACACCCCGTGGATATAGGGTGGATAAAAATCATACAAGTTTGGAGGATGTACAAGGACAACTGTAGGAGGAAATCAAAAAACAATTACGCATATTTGGCTATTAACCTAAAAAAAATTCTACTATTTCTCACTAGCTGACTTTAAAAATATGATTAGCAATCACTGCTTGATTTGACACCAACTGTCTGTCCTATTTAAAGGTATAAGGACAATGCCGGTCAAGGAGGACATTCTATTATGTTGCTCATCGGAATTGAGTAACAGTCTGTACCATTTTGTCAGAGAGGTCAAGCAGCCGGATGGGCATCAATACACCGCCGACCGCATCTTCTGCTTCTGTTTGGGCATTCAGAAGGTAATTCCTCCTGTTCCAACCTGCAATTCACACGGACCTCCATCAGTTTGATTTTTTTTTTCTTGTAGTCTCGCCTGTTTAGTTTGGACAACATTCATAGGCTTTCTCATAAATATGGACTGGTAATAGGGCTGTAATGGTATGTGTATTGATACTAAACTGCTATGGTATGGGTCACTGTTCGTTATGCACAGTTTCATGGCGAAGACCAAATTTTCTCTTACAGAAACTGCAGCCTTTAACTACTTGCTAAACAGCAGAGATTATCTTTACAATATTTCCACAGGGGATGGTACTTTAACACCACTGCAACAATAGTGGAATTATATTGTACAACGCATTTTGTGTAATTGAAATACTGCATGACACTCTTTATTAAATCTTTTATATATGCAAAGATGCATAGGCTGAAATGTCACACACACTTTCCTTTTTGTCTGAGAGAAATATTTTCTTTGTTTCATTTTTATTTACTTTTTTTACTGCTGTAATGACACACTGTTAAAGCCATACTTTGCTCAGTAACCAATTATGTAAAGAAAGAAGGTATAGAAGGTCCCTGCCTGGTATACAAACTTGCATTGGCCATTTTATAAGTTAAGACAACATGTCTGGCACATATTCTTTTTGAACACACCCTGCCCTTGCTTTGTGCTTTTCCTCAGTATCTCATCGACAATGACAGGAATGAGAATATTTTTACTGATTCGATATTCATCAAATTCGCCACTGAAATAACCAGAATGTTGAGGAACTGGACAAGGACTGTGGAATCACATGGTAATCATGGACATTGTCTTATATTTGACTGTCAGTGTCTGTTATTTGTACTTCTGTATGTTACATGTATTACAATCATTCAAATACACTAAATCTGAGGTTTATGACTAATTCAAGGTGAAAAGCAAAGGACTAATGCTTTGTAAAATGCTGTGTGCAGCAGGACAACAGATACAGTGCATAACTTGGTTTTGGCAAATTTATTAAAAAATAAACTGAGAAAGCAGAAGTATATAAATATTTACTCAGTACTTTGTCAATGCACATTTGACAGCAATTACAGTCTTTTTAAATATGATGCCACAAGCTTGGCACACCTATCCTTGGCCAGTTTCACCCATTTCTCTCTCAAGCTCCATCAGGTTGAATGGGAAGCGTCAGTGCACAGTCATTTTAAGAACTCTCCAGAGATGTTCTATCAGATTCAAGTCTGGGCTTTGACTGGGCCACTGAAGGACATTCACAGAGTTGTCTTGAGGCCACTTATTTGACATCATGGCTGTGTGCTTAGGGTTGCTGAAAAAAGAACTCACCCAATCTGAGTTCAAGAGCACTCTGGACCAGCCTTTAATCCAGGATGTCTTTCCCTCTATCCTGACTAGTCTCCCAGTTCCTGCAGCTGAAAAACATCCACACAGTATGATGCTGCTACCACCATGCTTCACTGTAGGGATGGTTTTGGCCTAGTAGCTGTGTGGTAGTAGCCTAGTGGGTAACACACTCACCTATAAACCAGAAGACCCAGGTTCAAATCCCACCTACCATACTACCATTGTTTCCCTGAGCAAGACACTTAACCCTTAGTTGCTTCGGGGGAGGGGGGCTGTCCCTGTAACTACTGATTGTAAGTCGCTCTGGATATGGGTGTCTGATAAATGCTGTAAATGTAAATGTAATGTTTTCTTTAAAGTGAAGTGATTGTCACGTGTGATGCACAGCACACGGTGCACACAGTGAAATTTGTCCTCTGCATTTAACCCATCACCCTGAGTGAGCAGTGGGCAGCCATGACAGGCGCCCGGGGAGCAGTGTGTGGGGACGGTGCTTTGCTCAGTGGTACCTCAGTAGCACCTTGGCGGATCGGGATTCGAACCGGCAACCTTCTGATTACGGGGCCGCTTCCTTAACCGCTAGGCCACCACTGCCCCAAAACTGCACAGCTGCATTGGCCAGGAATCGAACCCAGGCCTCCCGCGTGGCAGGCGAGAATTCTACCACTGAACCACCAATTCTGCTGATGAGCGGTGATCTCAGTTTTCAGCTTCATGGCAAAGGCTGTGAATACTTACAGTGGGTATGGAAAGTATTCAGACCCCTTTAAATTTTTCACCATTATATTGCAGCCATTTGCTAAAATAATTTAAGTTATTTTTTTTCCTCATTAATGTACACATAGTACACCATATTAACTTCGCTTAGAAATCTGCAAAAACGTCAACAACAAATGTCTGTATTCAATATGCAAAAAAATGAACTTAAATTATTTTAGAAAATGACTGAAGTATAACAAAGAGTGAAAATTTTAAGGGGGTCTGAATACTTTCCATACCCACTGTATGTATATGTGCTTTCTGTTTGTTTGTTTGTTTGTTTGTTTGTTTGTTTGTTTGTTGTTTTATTTACCTTTAATACATTCCCCAAAACACATTTTCACATTATGGGCTGTTGTGTGTAGAATTCTTGGACACACTCTTAAGCAGTTAAACATGCTGAATGTGGTTAAATGCATTTTTTATTTGGTTTGATTTGATCATTAATTGACACAATTTGGTGTCATAATTTGAGCATACAAGCAGGGTACACTTACATGTACATATTTAAGTAGTCTGTTAATATAATTCTACTATGTCTATTATGTGGGCTTTTGTTTCCTTCTGCTTAAAATGATTTTGTTTTGTATGTCTTTTTCTTACCTGTGCACGCATGTGGTCCAGTCTTGCTCCAGTCATGTGTGGAGGAGGATTACTTGTGGCAGTGTAAGCTGCTGGGAACCTACTCACCCTTAATTTTGCTCAACACTCTGCTCTTCTTTGCTACCAAGTTCTTCCAGTTCACCACTCTATGCCAGCATCAGCACCTAGCATTTGCAGGTATTTCCCACTGTTACCGAAATACTCCCACCGGCAAAATCACCTACCTACGCTTCAGCCTGGCCAGCAAGAGGATGGACCAGACAGGTGAGCGTTAGAGTTCAATTTTGATCCCTAAGTTGGTCTTTCATGACTGAGATCTTATTTAACAGACAGCAGTTTTGGTTTTTCCCTAAGTCTTCAGGTAATCTAGACTTTTCCGGCTTTTGTGTGGCTATTGACAAATGGTAGTAGATAAGAGTGTATTTTTAAAAGCAATGCCTCAATCTCAGCCTTGATTTGTGTCTGAACATTTCTTCAATCTGGGTATTGAACACTGGTTTAACATCAAACTTAAACTACAACAGGTAATCCAAAGTGATTGAATTGGGCATTGAGAAGCATGGCTTGGATTTTGTGTGTGCATTTCGAGTAAAAGGGTTTAGCACTACATACAAGTAAAGAATATCTGAATCTGTGAACATTTCTTGATTTGCTTTGTGATATGCAGTCTTTAGACATTTTTGTTCTGTGTTTTAGAATTACCTGAGTTACCTGCTGGTGATGATAATGAGGAAGACTTTGAAGATTTGGAAATGCCAGAGAATACAGAGAACCCTCTCCACTGCCCCATCCGACTCTATGAATTTTACCTGTCCAAATGGTTAGAAAATAGAGCTGCACTGTATTTTCACAAGTTTTACATTTTTCCTGCACCGATTTTACTGTCTCTCCTATTGGATTGTTGTATCAATAGTGTAAGATTGGGCATCGCAGGACCATGCTTTTGTTTTGCATAGCGACTGTCTGCAAGGAGAAATGTGACATTCCTGTGCCAATTGTTGTGCATGAAGATTCAACACCTCTGTTTCGGACGACCTGTTGTCGGACGACCTTTTGCCGAGCCAAACATGTGAGGTGTTTGCCGTCGGGACCGCCTACCCTCTTTGTTTTGCGCGGACGGGAGGCCCCCGAGCCAAACGTGTGAAGTGTTGGCCGTCAGGACCACCCACTCTCTTTGTCTTCCCCAGAGGCACCGGGGCGTGACATCAGAAACAACAGGTTCTGATTGGTCTGTGACAACTTCCTGTAGGCCAGGGGTATAAAGGTCTGCTCACATGTGGGGAAGGGACTTCTTTTTCTTTTCTTTTCTTTCCCAGCTGTCTTTCCATCGAAACCGGATCTTCTGGTTTTCGAGCCTGCTCTATCATCTCATTATTTTTCATGGCTCTTTCTCTCTCCCCCTTTACTCTTTCTTCCCATTTATGTTTTTTCTCTGTAACCTTGGTACCTTTTTACATTCAATATTCACATGTAACTACTTTCTGCCAGGTAACATCAAGTTGGAGTGGTTGAATACAGTGATTTTGTGTGGAGGGAGAAAGAGGAATGGCACAATAGAGGTTAAAAATGAACAGTTTCTAATTTATTAACACCGGTAAATAATTATTGCAGTTACATGTGAATATTGAATGTAAAAAGGTACCAAGGTTTCAAACAAAAATGAGAAGAAAGAGTAAAGGGGGAGAGAGAGAGAGAAAGAGCCATGAGAAATAATGAGATGATAGAGCAGGCTCGAAAACCTGAAGATCCGGTTTCGATGGAAAGACAGCTGGGAAAGAAAAGAAAAAGAATCAGAACCTGTTGTTTCTGATGTCACGCCCCCGGTGCCTCCCATCTGGGGAAGACAAAGAGAGTTGGTGGTCCTGACGGCCAAGACCTCACACGTTTGGCTTGGCAAAAGGCCATCCGACAACAGGCATGTGAAACAGAGGTGTTGAATCTTCATGCACAACAATTGGCACAGGAATGTCACATTTCTCCTTGCAGACGATCGCTATGCAAATCAAAAGCATGGTCCTGTGATGCCCAATCTTACAATAGGCTAGGGGAAATTAAGCATCATGAGCTAGAAAGACCATACGAGTCGCCATGGGCAACTCATTTATTCACGTTGTAGAGCTGCAATGTTCATTGCATAAAAAGTCTACTTGTCCTTATTGCTGTTTATACATTCCTAGATTTACATTTATGGTGTACTGAAAATGCACTTTTCTTGAAAAAGATCTTCACTGATGTTCTTATTTGGTGCAGTCCCAAGTCAGTGAGGAATCGAAGAGATGTTTTCTACCTCCAGCCAGAGCATGACTGCGACCCCAGTAGCCCGCTGTGGTATTCAAATGAGCCATTGGATAGTGCCACACTGGAGAGCCTCCTTGCACGGATCCTGACTGTGCGACAGGTGAACCTGAACACTGACAATCAACAGGAAGGTTCTTTGTCAGATGAGAGCACCTAAAACAACGTGGACATTTATGTGGAGGCTTTTTTAAATCTTGAAATTGAAGTCCTGGTTTTTAGTGATGTACTGTTGAGAATTTGTAGATAAATGGAATAAAGAGCAGTCAAATAAAAGTAAATTACTCATTAGCTACTCACGAATCTTCAGCTCAAAAGCAATTGTTTTTTCCTATGTTGAAAACCGATCACTTATTCCTGACCAACGTATATTTTTTAGAAGTTATCAAATAAAAAATTCAGTACATGAAACAAAGTTAAGATTTGGTGACTCATTGGTTCTGTTTGTGATTGGGATGGACAGCATTAGCGCAGCCCTGAAATGTGAAAAAGTGCATGTGTAATGATCATGTGGCTCCTGAATGCCAGGCAGTGTGTGAAGTGAATTTGTCAGATTCTTCCTCATTATAATGAAGCCTTGAGAATTATGCTTTTTAGCAACATGAGGGTGATGCTGCCAGTGATGCTGGGCTCCATCCAATCAGAAATCTTTTCACAGTCTGTCATAACTGAGTGTTCTCATGGTGCACACTCAAATGTTACATTTGAGGTTTGCCTTTTTTACGTTTTTGTTCTTAAGTTTTTCATTGGTTGTATATAACTTAGTGTTTATATATTTAAAATAATTACAAGATATACATTTCATCAGAATCTTCCAAAACTTCTAAATTCTTAAATGTCTTTAAATACACTGTATTCATTTGACTTTGTAATATAAGACTCATATTCCCTTGACAGAAAAGACAGACATTGACAAACAGCTTTATTCACACAAATTTGCAGATTATGAGCGGACATAGGAAATGTACTTCATCCATATTTTAATTTAATGTGTACAGGCTCAGGAAATCCATAAAATACCATGCATTTTTCTACCATGAGTGAGATTCAATCCAATAAAATATCAACACCTTGAAACAAAGATAAGGTACTTAATTTTTTGCAAAATGGTGATGTGAATACTGTCAGATTTATTGTCGTCCAGTGTGTTATTGTTTGCTCTAATTTCACAGTTGCTAAACAAGAATGTTTAGTTTGGGGAATAATAAAATCTGTATTCTGAATGGTTATGATGACAATTTTCATTGCTTTTTTTGAGCCATGCTAAATGACTCAAAAATCAGTTTAACATCATAAATGCTTGAGAGATAGTAGCAGGTGAGCAGTGCTGCAGGATCAGAGAGATTGAGGTGCACAGTGAGGACGGAATTGAGACCTGAGGTAGGAGGGTGCTTGACCGTTCCTTGTTTTTTTTTAAGGCAAGCATTAGTATTATGAAATCTAATGCAGGTTACAGGAAACCAGTGGAGGGAGCTTAGCAATAAAGTGGTTTGGGAGAATTTGCGAACAAGTCGTGCTGCAGCATTTTGAATCAACGGGAGAGGTCAAGTAGCGCATAGAGGCAGAGCAGCTAGAATTGAGTTCCAGTAGTTTCGTTTGGAGAATACCAGAGATTGGATAAGTATCTGCATAGACTGTGTTGATAAAAATTGAGTAATCTTTCTAATGTTGTTGAGAAGGAATCTGAACCCCTAAGCATCTTAGTGACAGCTTTGTGCTCCTTAAATTAAAAACAATGTGTAGCTACTGTATTCTAGTATAAAACATTTTTGATAAATACTTTAAATAAATAATTTGTTAATCATGCACTGAATAAACAAGGATCATGGCCACTTCATGCCCTTGTCACCAAATCTCACACTTCTTGCACTGAACAACAACTGGGGCACGGAGCTGTCTTATGGGTTTTCTGGATGGGTATGGGAGCTTTAACTATTACAATAAAGTTTGGATTTATACTTGCTGTTCACAATATAGTCATTTACTACATTGCACATGGAACAAAAACCTCAGAATAAAATGGCATAGCAGTTTGTAGAGCTCCAGACAAATAATTGCACTGATAATCACTATACAGTGAGGTAGGACCCATTGTCACATCGGCTGCCATGGTAACTGATACATGTTCTATGTCTGAAGCTTGGGGGTTTTGAATCTGTTGCTGGCTACACATAGGAAAAATACAGCTTATTGCAATTTGTTTTTATGCTGTCTATGAAGGCTGTCTAGATGTGTAAATATTGTGCTCTGTTTTTTACTGTTTTGATTCTCTTTTCTCTTAGAATGTTTAAAAAATGCATAGAAAATGCAACAAAGTGCCGTGTGTGTGGGTGGATAAAGCACTAGTGACGTGTGGGTTTGAATGTGAGAAAGAAGTGTGTGTGGGAAGACCATGAGGCTAACAAGTAATTACTGTATTCCACATTATTTTACATGGTTTCCTTAGCTTATTATCTTGACCAGTCATGTACAGTCAAGAAGTTAATATTTAAGCTTTTAGCTGTCATTGTCAATTGAATTTGAACATGGTATTCTACATTTTTCAGGATCAGAGATATACTAAATAACTTGTTTAATTGTCTTTCGTGTTTAAAATGTCAGTCAAATCATACCCAAAAATTAGAAATTTTAAAGAACAAATGAGTGTGTGTTAGAGAGAGAAATCTTCTGAAAGGCACTGTAGTCCAAAGCTCTGTTCGTGGGGGTGTGGAATCTGTGATATAAAGAGTGAGTGAGAGAGAGTCAGTGAGAGAGAACGTGCGCAAGCAGGCAGGCAGTGTTGAAAGGGTCTGCTTACCAAACGGTCGCTGTGTCTGTGGGAGAGAAGCTGCATAGTGATTGTATGATCTCACAGAAGTACTGGATATGCCTGGACTGATGACAAATTTCCTGTCTTGGACAAATTCCGGGAACACAAGGAAGTTACTCATCAGCTGTTAAGAGGACATAGCTAATAATCTGATTTGCTTTGGACTCTCATGATGAAAATTAGTATATTGACCCCTAGGAAGAGACATGACAATGAAAAGAAAATACCCTGCATTTGAAAGGTATGTATTATTGTTTAAGATAATATTTTCAGTTGATATGCAGTATTTAATGTCCACTGTTTATGAAACTCACAGTTCCTTCTGTAGTGTGGGTCAAGTAATCAAATTATTAAAAAACAGTTTTAACTGCATCAACAATGTATAGATCTACCAATGTTGCCATGATTTTATTATTTTCTTAAAGCGTTTTGTTTTTTTCTTTCTTTCTTTACTTTTTTTTTTCTGTGCGTTAAAATTCATGAAGTTGATCCTGTATCCAGAGCTGTTGCAGTTGATTGGAAAGGAACAAAAAGCGAAATCTGGGAGTAGGAAATTGATTCATCTGGATAAATGAACCATTAATTTGATCCAAGGCTGTGAGCACGTGCATCTTGGTTATACCAAGCCAATAACTAGTGGTGTAAATTCAGCTAAACAGGGTCATTGGTTGAAAAAGGGCCACATCATGGGGAAACCACTCAGCCGACCAGGTTGCTTTAGGCAGAGCCTGTGTTGTTCAGAGAATGGTGCTGATGGCGATGCTTTCAGTGAGGATGGATATATCCCTCAACGTTCAATTTATGACACCATGTGTATCAATGAGCACATTGACCATGGTTCAACACACAGCACTTTGCGTTCTAGGGGTGCTCAGAATGCAGGATTCCCCAGTAATGGTTCCCTGGAGTTAGGCCTGGTGGACATCTTTGAAAAAAGAACATCAATACTTGCAACTGTGGAGAGGAGGCTGGATGAGAGGGTCATCTTTGATTCACTGAAGTTGGCAAATGATGGACAGACCAGGTTGCCTGTTGAGTTGGTAAGGGCCATTTCCCCAAGTGTGTCATGCAGCTCTGCACCATGTGGAAGTGGCTCCATGAGCCAAAGACACCAACAGGACAGCTGCAAAAAAGAAAGTCTCTGCCACCGCTCACGGAAAATAATGACCACTCCAAAATATCCTGAATGCCTTGAGGTGCCACCAGGTGAACAGCATATTTTGAACCCCAGCATGGTGTTTTTCCCCAGCAGTGGCACATCACCACAGTCTCCTCAGATTTCTCAATTTTCTAGTTCACCATCCTCTGGCTTTCGTACACCACCTGTATTTTTCTCCCCAGGAAAACCTCTATATTTTCAACAAGAGCATATTCACAGACAGTCCTTGCCTGCCAAGCTACATTCCCCTTTCTGTACTCCCCCTCCATCTGAGCTGTCAGTTAGTGCCTTTGAGTATGACCACTATTTTTCACAAGGCACAGATAGCACAACAGAGAGAATGGTCTCTACAACCCAAAGTATAGAGGATGAGGTGTTTATAGAGGTTGAGAACAAGCCATTTGATCCAAAAGGTGAGCCGGATCATGACACTTCACCACTTTTACAGTCACAGTTTAACTCTGTGGCGTCTGTGACAATTGAGTCCACCTGGCCTCGACGACTGATTGGAAGAAGGAGGACAATCAGACAAGGTGGTGCCATCCACAACCTACCACTTTTGCCTCCACTTCCATCCCTATTGAAACGAGGAGGCACAAACAAAAAGACTCTCCCTTGTCTTACTCCATTCACTGAACACCATGGGAATGTGGAAATTTCCTTACTTAGAAGGTCACCTCTGAAAGTCAAACACAAGGACTGCTCTTTACAGGACTGGGAAATATTTAAGGAGGTAGAACATGTTGTGTCTTGTTTGTCATCTTCTAAAATGAATAGAGAGGAGGTAGTTCAGGAACAAAAGTGCCAAATGGAAACTGTGAAAGAAGTTGAGGAGCCTGGAATAACTGATCAGCAAGCAGAGATAGGAGGAGAGATAGGTCAGGAGAACTGGGAAGCAGTTCTACAAATAGTGAACAGCATGTGGGATGAAGTCTGGGGGGATTCTGAATCTCAGTTTTCAGACTCATTGAGGCAGTATTGGCCTTTATTAAACCCTCCATCAGGCTTTGGAGGCTCCCAAACTGCCTCTTGCTCAAACTCATTAGTTGGAGCTGAGGATTTGCTAGACAGGGAAATACTGGAGAAAAATGATGTGAATGTTCAACTGAATCCTCTTCCCTATGTAAAATCGGCTAAACCCCAGCAGGATAATGAAAGAATCATCATGTTGGAGCAGATGGAACAAATACCTGAACAAAGCTTAATTCCTTCTGTCACTTCTGGGGCACATACATTTATAATGGAAGGTAAACAGGTACCTATCACTTCTGACAATGAAATCGGTATATCACACCCCAGCCACACTAGTCAAGAGGACTTTTCCACAGATGGTGACAGAACCATGACAGTCTTAGAACTTGGTGGTGTCAAATGCTTAAAGCTGCTGGAAGATGTAGATGGAGATAAATCATATAACAAAGACGAGCACTTGACTGATTCTCAAGTGGATGAACACTATCCTGCTGAAGTAAAACTGGCAATTCAAATCTTGGATACAGAAGCACAAGGTATTTTTTTCAACACAGAAGTTTTGAAAAACAGGAATCAGACAATTGAATTAAATCATGGCACAGATTCACCTCAACCACTATCACCATCAAAGCACCTGACCCCCCTAATGAAAACTATGCTTGACAGTGGTGATCTGGATCCTTCTGTTGCTACAGACAGTTTTGTGTACCTTGCTGTCTCTGATGTGGCACAGGCAGAACAGCAGAATATCTCCACTGAAGTTCAAATACAGTCCTCCAACTCTAAGCATTGCACAAACCTAGATGAATGTGACTTTCTCTCCACTGACAGCTTTGTGTATCTGGCAGCACCCGATTGCCACTTGATGATCACAGAGACCCTTTCTATCTGTACTGACTCTAAGGATTCAGACTCTGAGGAGGGCAGCGAATCTCAGGTGGAATGTGCACCCAGTTTTACAGTTGAAGACAGTGACTGGGACTCAGATCTGTCTGAATCTGAACGAGACCACCCTGTGTGGGACCATTGGGATGAAATGGAGCAGGGGGTGCTCTCTGGGCTATTTTGTGAAGATCACTGGGAGGCAGGGATGTTTCATGCCAACATACCACAGCAGCAGATTGCCTGGCAGCAAAGCAAGTTGACACTTGAATCTTCTGCTGCACCAAAAGATTCTGAGCAGGTTGCATCAGCATCTGAGCATGCAGAGGGTGGAGAAACACATACTGAGGTAAAGTCTGTGCACTAGCAGCTCATCTCACTTAAGTAGTTAAGCTTGCAAATGCTGGACCTGCTCATCACAATATAAGATCAATATATCACTGCATTCTGTGAAAGTTATTTGTGAATACTGCGATGATCAGAATTTATTATCAGTATATTGTGATGAAATGTTTAGCAATTTTAATGAATCTTCTTACCTGTTGTCATCTAGCCCATTTATGTATTTATTGCTATGTGAAATTTACAAGTGAGATGGTTGCATTTGTCAAATTAGTTGCAATGCTATAATATTTTAACAGGATTACCATGTTATGAGTAAAGCATAGTAAGAATTCAAACATAATGTGGTGTATTTAAGCTGTCAAATACTGTATTCTTTTTGCATATTTTCTGTGTTAAAGACAACAAGGTGAAACAAGGTGCCTCAAAAGTGCAATATTAGACAATTTTGGGAAGTGGACCTTTGACATATTGCATAATTGTGCTAATAAAGAAAAACTGCATTGGCTTGATGTTTGAAGTCCTTTGTTTTAATTTCTTTTAGCGGTACTGTGCTCTTCAGTAAAATAAAAAATTCAGGATGCTGGTGAGCACTGCATTTCCTCCTCTCATTACATGTAATCTCATGGATCATTCTCCATGCTCAGTAGCCCTCTGCCACATCTGCCACATGGCCTAGAAATATATGAAATCTCAAGTGTGTAATGGGCTGGTTTTCTGTAGGGCTATTTCTGGTGGTATTAATTAGTTCAGTCTAAATGAGGCCATATTGTAAAGCATTATGAGCCACCTACAATACGCACGGGAGGGTCACTATGAAACACAATGTTCTCTTATTTTTGTGTGTAATGTTGTTGTAGACTGATTTGTTATCTATGTTTTGTGCTCTTCTGCTGTAATCCACATGATGTTATTTGAATACATAACTGACATAAATTGTTTTAAATTTGGGCATCAAAAGTACATTGGCGTTATAATTGAAACAAGACTAATGCCTTGCAGCATGCACAACTAACGATAGAGTAAACTACTAAAACTTTAGTCATTATGTTATGTTATTTATAAATGTCTTTCTTTCTCTCCCTCCCTCTCTGTCTGTGTACTTGTTTGTCATGTGTGTGTGTTTTTGTGTGTGTATGAATAGCTACCAGGGCATGTGTGTAGGAGTTGGAGTCTGTGATTGGTCTTGTAGAATGTCCTGTGCTCTTGTGTAATAAAGACGGATGCATTAAGATCCACTAAAAACTTGTCATCTGATTCAATAGAAATGCAAGATATGTATTTGATCATGTGGTAACGTGAACACTAATAAGCAATGAAATGTTTGCCATGTCTTGTACAAACTACCCACCTTCTCAGAGTGGGAGTGAAATACTGCGTTGCTGGAGGAGAAATATCAAGGGGTGTTCCTTACATAACATGCAAATGAAAGTATGCTGGGCAGCATGTAATGGAGTTGAATGTTTAAAAACGTGTTTTAGCTGAAGACTGAAACATTGTGTGCTGCTCGTAGGAGGTATAATAGACCTGGAATAAAAAGAAGAATGAATGAATAAAGAGAACTAGGAGAATAAAGTGAGTGGGTTGGATAAGAAAAGAATGTGTTTTTCTGATATTAAAAAATATGCTTTCGTGCAGAGAAATGTGCTCATGTAAGCCTTTCACTGAAAGTTTTTATTTATAGATTTTTTAATTTATTACAGAAAAACATAAATGTAAATCACCAAATTATACAAAAATATACAGCTGTTTGTGGTAATCATTATTGCACAACCTTAGTAAGTAGCATAGTATTTACAAGCAATAATAATAAGAAAATTATTATGTAATTACATGTTATAAAAATTTGTATTTGCTTTCTGGTTGTGTTGAAAATACTGCATAAATATTTTTTGAAAACCTGAGAATTGTTCTGCAATTGTTTTGTGTTCTAGAGAAGAAATTTTTAAGTCTTTGTTAATCCTGTGAATTATGTTGTAATACATTGAATTAATTTAGGAATAAAATGTAGGGACTGGGACAATGGTTTAATATTTTATATATATAAAAATTTTCAATTTGAACTTTTTTTTAATCAAGATTAATTGTTTGGTCTTAAGATGGCTTTGATGGCAGTAAATACCCATACAAGTTAAAGATTGCCTGTATTAAATGGTGAGTCCAGATGGTACAGTGTGTCCACTTTGTCCCAGAATGTAGAAAAATGGCATCCATGCCAACGGCACCCAAGGCCAAACTGAGAAAACTGGTTCATTATAGCCTGCTGTGCTTCATACAATGTTGTCAAAGAGTTCTATGTGTGTCTATCATTCACTTGAGAAACATTAAAAAACAAATCAATCCTATGGAGGCTTGATGTTTACGCCTCCTGAGGATTCCGTTGGACTTCTGGCACAATTCTCTTGGGTGGCTGGGCTTCGCCTCATAGGCTAGCAGGTATTTCAGTGACAACTCTGATTTGTTTGTTTTGTTTGTTTGATATAATAATGCTAAACAACTGATTCTGAAACAACCACCAGTGTTAACATTTGCGAGTGAAACAGAATTTATCACAATATTTCAATTAAATGCAGTATAAAAAAGAAAGATGGCATTATACAAAACCCCCAATGAATTGTCCCTTCCTGATCACATTAAACAAACAGCTGCATTGGTCTTTGCTCCAGGGACATTCAAGCAACCAGAGATTCTCTCACCAGGATGTCTCAGTTTTTTTTCCTCTTTTTTTAACATTTTAAAAGGCAAAAACATTTTTTAAAGTTTTTATTTACTGATGTGAATGAACACAACCAAAAAATATCCTGCACTTAGTGCTGGTAGTTGGGGCAGTGGTAATCTGAACGTTTCTGTGTCAAACCCCGAGCCGCTGAGGTGCCACTGAGCAAAGCACCGTCTTCACACACTGCTCCCTGGGGTCCTGTCATGGCTACCCACTGCTCACCAATGGTGATTGGTTAAAAGCAGAGGACACATTTAGTGTCTTATAGACACTTTGCTGTCTATAAGAAACTGTTGAATGTTCTTACTGTAGGAAAAGTCTAAATAAAAAAAATCTCTCCCGTGGGAGAGATTTATGACTTCTGTCATGTTGAAGAAGAAACACAAGGCACACAATTGATAATACAGGAGCTTCGGACCTATATAGGGGTATTAACTATAAATGATGTTACACATACAGTAGATACGAAAAGTATTCAGAACCCTTTAAATTTGTCACTGTATATTGCAGCCATTTGCTAAAATCAATTAAGTTTTCACTTTAATGTACACATAGTACCCCATATTAACATAAAAACACAATTGTTTGTTTCAGTATTTAGTAGATGCGCACCCTTTTGATCTAATACAGTCATGAATCTGTCTGGGAAAGATGCATCCAGTTTTTCCATAGCTGGATTTGGGGATCCTCTGCCGATCGTCTCCAGTTCTGTCAGGTTGATGGTAAATGTTGGTGGACAGCCATTTTTAGGTCTCTCCAGATGCCCAATTATGTTAAAGAACATTCAAGAACATTCATGGAGTTGTTGTGAAGCTACTTCTTTACTTAAGCTGTGTGCTTAGGTTTCTTGTTGGAAGGTAAACCTTTGGCCCAATCTGAGGTCCTGAGCACTGGTGCCTGGTTTATACTGCTTAGAATTAAGGGCATAAAGTTCTATCTTGGTCTAATCAGACTAGAGAATCTAGTTCTTTTTTAGCAGTGTTAGTGTTTAGCGATTGTATTTTATTTATTTATTTTAAGCACTCCGTGTGGGCTTTCATGTGTTTTGCACTGAGGAGGGGCTTCCGTCGGGCCATTCTGCCATAAAGCCATGACTGGTGGAGGGCTGCACTTATTGCTGACTTTCTACAACTGCAGTGATGGTTGACTTTCTACAACTCCTGACTGCATCTCTGGAGCTCAGTCATAGTGATCTTTGGGTTCTTCTTTACGTCTCTTGCTAAGGCTCTTCTGCCTCAATAGCTCAGCTTGGCTGGACGGCCAGATCTATTTAAAGTGAAGTGATTGTCACTTGTGATACACTAATGAATTCCTGTGTGCTTTACAACAAATAACAAATTCCCGGCCAATGCAGCTCTGCAGTTTTAGGGGCAGTGCTGGCCTAGCGGTTAAGGAAGCGGCCCTGTAATCAGAAGGTTGCCGGTTCGAATCCCAATCCGCCAAGGTGCCACTGAGGTGCCACTGAGCAAAGCACCGTCCCCACACACTGCTCTCCGGGCGCCTGTCATGGCTGCCCACTGCTCACTCAGGGTGATGGGTTAAATGCAGAGGTCAAATTTCACTGTGTGCATCATGTGCTGTGCTGCTGTGTATCACATGTGACAATCACTTCACTTTTTAAAGTTGAACAGTCAGGACCCAATCAGTAAGGCAGAAAGTCAAAACACACCAGTCAAGGACAAATTTCCGATGCTGCCAATGACTGCACCGAGCTGCTACAATACTCCTGTCAATGTGGCCTCTTAGCTAAAAAAAAATTGGAAATAGTTCCAAACTCCTTTGAATACATGAATGAACCCTTTACCAGCAGTAGGTTCCAGAACTCCCAATTCATACCAGTAGTTTCCCTGGATTTCATTTAAGTGTCATTTGCAGTGTGGTAATCTCATTATGAACAGCAGATCTATTCAAGCTGCTACTACTGCAGAAACAATGCAATCTACATAATTAATGGCACCAAATGGAAAACACAGGTGGCTTGGATGCAAAGTCAGTAAATCACTCTTCAAAGATGTTCAAATTTTTCTCATAATGTGAACAGTCAAGTTATAGTTTTACCGTGATGCTGTCCTACCTGCAAGTTCCGATGGTCACAGCATTTACAGCCTACCAGACAGCAGTTTTTGAATTCCTTCACAGAAGTGACCATGTTGATTATATGCTTGTCCTTTCCATGTGGCTCCAAAATAAGATCAGTGAGAAATTTTGTAACATCTATCAGGAAAGCTAAATCCAAAAGGTTGTTCTCTACCCATGAATATTCATGTTGGAAAGTTTCACTAAATCTATTATTTCAAGCAGCAATTCGTGCGACACAGGCAGAACTAGCAAAGCAGACCATTCTTTAATAATCGTTATCACCCTCACTAGATGGAAATCCCCAGTGCCTGAACAAAATGCTTTAATAGTTTGTCGACATTACTTAAGTATTAAGTTACACATGAAGAACGTTACCATGATTGTCAAGTAATAATGTGTGTAATTATGTACAGGTGTATGTGCTCCGTGGCACATTAGTGACTCGTGATAATGGCTCCGCTTCCTTACCCGCTAGGCCACCACTCCCCCGGCGCCTGTATATGTCTTAACTTGGTTCAGTGGTGTTCAATTTTGGTATGAAATTATAATTCCCCTAAGTCATGGTGCATTCAATTACAAGAGCGCAAAAATGCTTATTCAGGCACTATTATTTCAACAGTGTATAATAAAATATATATTGTAGTCTTTCTGGAATTAATGGTTGTGTTAATGGAAACCTAAACATGTCTGTGCAAAGTTTGTTGTTAATTTATTCAAACAGTAACCAGTTTATTTAAACAGTAGCAATATGTAATTTGTCATAAAGGGAAAACCACTGACAAGAGTGGCATTATGTACACAAGGAAAATTAAACAATGCTATTGTGATGCCCTATGAAGAACAGCATAATCGATCACATAGCTCCAAACTACACACAAAGATGTACAGTTGGCTCTGGTGTCTCCCAGTCCGGAGTCCATGGTTGTTCCACTGAAATGCAGCTGCAGATCCGTGGAAAGTACAAATAATGCGTAAGGTTCACATAAAATGTAAGCCTGCTGAAGCCATCAACTCCTCCATGAAATGGAGAACAATACGGTTTGTTTAAAGGCCATTAAAATCAGACATACACATGAACATTAAATGTCTGTGAATTATTTGCCTTTTGTATTGTACAGCTGTAAAATTATTGTTTCAGCCTTCACCTTTTCAGTTTGTGGTTTCCATCCACATGGCAGAATCTGACACACATTACAACAACCCAACAGTCTGGAAAGGCAAGAATAGAGAACAGTTAAGGTTTGGCCTTATTGATCGATTAATAGTACTGTATTATCAGATAAATATTAAATGTCAATGTTGAAGCCAAATTGCCTTTTTATTGTTTTATGTGTTATCAATATTGGGATTCATGTTTATAATATGCATTCAGTTTGTAAAGGCTTGTGTTTGAAAGTGAAGTCATTGTCATTGTGAAACACTGCAGCACAGCACAAGGTGACACAATTAAATGTTTCCTCTGCATTTAATCATTACCTTAGTGAGCAGCCATGAAAGGAGCTAGGGGAGCATATATAACACTTTAAGCACTATACATAGAGTCAGGTCCATAAATATTGGGACATCGACACAATGTTAACATTTTTGGCTCTATACACCACCACAATGGATATCAAATGAAACAAACAAGATTAGCATATGTGTCTCCCACTTGTTAAGGGACCAAAAGTAATGGGACAGAATAAGAACCATAAATCAAACTTATACATTTCAATACTTGGTTGCAAATCCTTTGCAGTCAATTACAGCCTGAAGTCTGGAACACATAGACATCACCAGATGTTGGGTCTCATCCCTGGTGATGCTCTGCCAGGCCTCTACTGCAACAGTCTTCAGTTCTTGCTTGTTCCTGGGGCATTTTCCCTTCAGTTTTGTCTTCAGCAAGTGAAATGCATGCTCAATTGGATTGAGGTCAGGTGATTGACTTGGCCATTGCAAAACAGTCCACTTCTTTCCCTTCAAAAACTCTTTGGTTGCTTTTGCTGTATGCTTTGGTGTATGCTGTATGCATTGTCCATCTGCACTGTGAAGCGCCGTCCAATGAGTTCTGAGGCATTTGGCTGAATGTGAGCAGATAATATTGCCCGAAACACTTCAGAATTCATCGTGCTGCTTTTGTCAGCAGTCACATCATCAATAAATACAAGAGAAGCAGTTCCACTGGCAGCCATACATGCCCACGGCATGACATTTCCAGCACCGTGCTTCACTGATGAGGTGGTATGCTTAGGATCATGAGCAGTTCCTTTTCGTCTCCATACTCTTCTCTTCCCATCACTCTGGTACAAGTTGATCTTGGTCTCATATGTCCATAGGATGTTGTTCCAGAACTGTGAAGGCTTTTTTAGATGTTGTTTGGCAAACTCTAATCTGGCCTTCCTGTTTTTGGGGCTCACCAATGGTTTACATCTTGTTGTGAACCCTCTGTAGTCACACTGGTGGAATCTTCTCTTGATTGTTGACTTCGACACAGATACACAAGAGGTAGCCGTGGCTCTAGTGGAATGAGCCCTAAGCCCCTGCGGGGGCGGGAGAGCCTGTGCATGGTAGGCCATGCCAATTGCCTCCACCAGCTGGTCACTCCTCCTGAAATCTCTGGTTCTGTCCGTTTAAACCCGCAAAGCACGTACCGGACACAAACAATGCAGCCTCCGATCTTCTTCTGAAGCAAATGGAGGGGGGTGAAAAGTGCTCAGCTCCACAGCGCTACAATTATAAGCAGAGTTAACAACCTTGGGAACAAATGCAGGGTTAGGTAACAGCACGACCCTAGCATTGCTCAAGCCGAAGTTCATACAAGAAGGGTGAACAGAGAATGCATGAAGCTCACTCACCCATTTCGCTGAGGACAGCGCAAGAAGCTAAGCTGTCTTGAGGGTCAGGAGTTTCACACTCACCTGTTCCAGAGGCTCGAAAGGAGGTTCTGAGAACGTCTGCAGGACCAAGGGCAAGTCCCACGAAGGGACGAAAAGCTGACTAGCCGGCCAGAGCCGGCGGGCGCCTTTCATAAAACGGCACACGAGAGGATGCTTACCCACAGACGTGTTGTCAAACCCCACGTGGCACGCTGCTATAGCAGCTAGATACACTTTAACAGTGGAAAAAGCCCTGCCCTTGTCCAACATGTCCTGCAGGAAACATAACACATCAGTAACCGAACACACAAAGGGCACAACCCGCCTCTGTTCGCACCACTGTTCAAAAACACGCCACTTGCTGTCATACAGTGTGCGCGTGGATGGAGCCCTGGCACTCTGGATGGTGGTGATCACCCTGGCAGGGAGACCAGCCACATCCAAATTCAGCCTCTCACGGGCCAGACCCATAAATTCAGCTGACCTGGAGAGGGGTGGAAAATCTCCCCGCGCGCTTGTGACAGAAGGTCCCTGCACGGCGGGAGCTGCCAGGGCTCGTCCCACAGAAGCTGAAATATCTCTGCCAGCCACAGCCGCCCCGGCCAGCGGGGGGCCACCAGCAGGAGAGTCAGACCGCCCTCTCACTCACGAGAGTGTGGGGCAAATCAGGCTCAGGGGTGGGAATGCTCACATCAGCGTGTCCGGCCACGGGTGCGCAAGCTCGTCCACCCCCAACGGCGCGTCGCTGTCTTTCAGAGAGAAAAACAGGGGACTTCTTAAAAGCAGCGATTTTTTTAAAAAAGAAGCCATGAGCCCCAGCAGGTGCAGGCAGGTCCTGAACTGGACCGCTCTGCCACTGCTGAACAGACCAATGTCCTGTTTTAACGACAGTACGCGTCTCTCGGACAGTGAAGCGCGAAAAGACACAGAATTTCTCTGGTCCGGAACGGAACCAGTGCGCTCTTGGTGTAGTTTATACTGAAACCCAGGCTGGTGAGGTGGGTCACCAGTACCTTCGTTTCGTGCACTGCCTGATCGGGCGCAGAGCAGATAATTGTCCAGGTAAGCCAGAACCCTGACGCCTGATGATCTGAGCGGGGTCAGAGCTGCTTCTATACATTTGCTGAACACACGGGGCGTGAGACTCAGGCCGAACGGGACCGTGAGAAACTTGTAAGCCACACCGTGGAAACAGAACCTGAGATACCGCCTGTGGGCAGGATAGATTCCTATGTGAAAATACGTGTCCTGCAGGTCCACTCTAGTGAACCAGTCGCCGGGACGAACCGAGCGAAAAAGGCCCTTGTGAGTGAGCATTCTGAATCTGAACTGTCTGAGGTGTTTGTTGAGAACACGCAGGTCCAGAATAGGGCGGAGCCCTCCGTCCCGTTTTGGAACCAGGAAACAGCGAGAATAAAAACCCTGCTGCATTTCCTCCACGGGGACGGGCCTTATTGCTCGTTTGCTCAGAAGGGAGGTTATTTCTGCCTCCAAAACCTGAGCGGTATCCCCAGTTGCCAGCGACGAAACCACCCTGTTGAACGAGTGGGGACGTGCCGCAAACTGCAGCCTGTAACCTTTCCCTACCGTCGCCAGGACCCAGGGGTGAACTGCGCATGCGCGCCAGCTGTCGACACGGCGTACAAGGGGGTTCATATGCCCCACCAGCGGCGCGTGAGCACCATCTGGTGGAGGCGCAGAGGCATGACGCTCTCCGCTTAAGGCTTGGATGCGAGAGCGCAATTTTTAATGAACCCTGAGAATGCCAAGGGGAAAATGAACTGGGACAAACCCGTCTTACCCGCTCCACTCTCAAGCTCGACCGAACGAGCTGAGGGGAGGGCGTAAGAGGAAGCACGGTGTGAACTGGTGTTTTGGTCCTGCAATGAAGCGGGGGAACAAAAGTGGCCACTGAACATTGAACAGAACTGTGACCACGTGGTGCTGGCGACGCCCCTGCTGTGAGGGAAATGAATCCCTATGTCTTCCGGCGCTTCTTACCCCTGGGCTTTTGCTTTGTCCCCTGTCTGAAGCTGGTAGCCCGGTGTTGAGCTCGGGGTTCAGCTGCCCTCCCCGTGGCCTGCGGGCCAGGTGACCAGAAGTTTTGAAACCTCGGTTTTGAGGCGAGGGTCCCAGGCGAGGGGGGGGGGCGCGCGGCGCCGGCTTGCGAGGCAGACAGAAGTCGAAGGCTTCTCCTTCTTTCTTCTGGAGGTTGCACCTCTGCCGCATTGCCTCGACTGTTGGGCCGAAAAGGCTCTTACAGTGTACCGGCGCGTCGAGAAATTCAACTTTCTCCCGGTCGGTGAGACTGGATAAGTTTAACCACAACGAGCGCTCGCCCGCGACGGCGAGACCCATTGTACAGCCACAACTGCCGCGTGAAGTGTGCAGATTCAGGTCTGAGATCATGCAGATCTCCTCCCAGGTCGCTGGATTGGGGTTGCTGGAGTCCAGCTGCTTTCCCAGCTCCTCGAGCTTGGTATGCCGTCAGGAGCGAGGTCACGTTAAGCGCTCTGGCGGAAAGCGCAGAAGATTTAAAAATCTTCTGATAAATGGACGCGGTGAAGCGATCCATTTTACCTGGGAGCGACGATCCTGTTGAAGAAAATGAAGCCCTCCTGGTCGGGTGGAGGTGATGAGCTACCGAAACCTCGACCATGGGGGGGCTGGAGAGCCCCAGCTCCTCCATGTCGCCAATATCCAAAACCGAGTAGCCCTTGACGGGAATGCGGTTAGAAAAGGGTTTATCCCAGGACCATCTGACCTCAGTCACACACGCAGGCACCGCGGGAAGCGATTGCCTGCATGCGGGCGGACGAGAAGGGAGTCTTTTCCCGTCAAAAAAAAAAAAAAAGTCCCTCTCGACCCCGAGGTCACCACGGGGGGCTGGCCATGCAATGCCCAGCCTGGCCGCGGCTCTTTTACAAACCTCGACCAAACCAAAGTCCCCCGTGGAGGGCTCGCTGCCCTGAGCGCTGGGAGGTCTAGAGGGCTGCACATCCGGGAGAATGGCATCCTCGTCGTCCTCCTCTGGCTCGTCTCGGAGGAGCTGATCGTCATCCTCCTCCTCGACGTCTGCCTCCTCCCTGTCCGCGAACATGTGCTCGTCGAACAGCGGGGGCAGCATAGAGGACTCGCCGTCCATTATGTCTGCCCAACTCGTGGAGGCACGGGGTGGAGGGGGTTTTGAGGCGCCCTCCGCCGCGGTCTTAGGCAGCAGACACGTGTCGGTGCGTGTGGACGCGGCGATACGTAGTCTCCTCTCCAGAGTTTTGACCGACATGGCTTTGCAGTGAGCGCAGCCATCCGGGCCCGCAAGCGACTCCTGAGCGTGCTTCACCCCAATGCACGTGATGCACATGGGGTGCGGGTCCTTGCCTGAGATACTGAAACCACAGGCTGCATCTCTCAGACCTTCCTGCGGCTTCCTGCAGCAATGGGGCCTCACCCCATTGCTGTTAATTAACGGTGGCGATGACGCGACAATAGTGGGACACAACGTCCTTTGTCCCGGAGGACCCGGCAGGAGAGGGGTTAGCCATTAGAACTTGGTGAGAGCTCTAAATGGCCGGGGACACTCGCCACAACGCGTTAGCGTCGAATTTCGTCCTTTCGCTTTTTTTCTGCTTTCCTACCCCCTCGCCTTGACGCATTAGGAGGTATTCGGAGGGCAGCGGGGGTTGAGCCCACTGTTCCTCCACAGAAACTAAGTGAAAGGAAGACCTCTCAGTACCTCGCGGAGGGTGACTGCAGACCTGCGTTCTGCGGTGAGGTCCTTGACGGTTCGCCTGTGAACTGTAAGCAGGGGGCAGCTGAGGAAAGTCTGCAGATCTTCACGGGGAAGAGTGCGAGAAGGCCGTTCCGGTGGGCTGCAGCACCTGATATAGGGAGGCGGGGCTCCCGGGGTGCAGCTGCCATTGGTCCGTCTGTGACGGACATGGTGTCATTGGTGCTTCCGCGATCGGTCACGCTGAGGGCGTTCCCATAGTGAGATACCGAGCAAATGTTTGAAAGAGAACTTCAGTTACTGGTAATAAAGGAAAAGAGTGCAACAGATAGGTATAGATTGTTTTTTCCTCCCCATACAGAAGTGAGAGAAGAGCAACTGTACACAACAGCAACTGTAAGTAAGGGTGGTAAATCTTAGAGACACATCAGCCTAGGAAGGAGTAATAAAAAAAAAAACAGTAATAAAAACATTTAGTAATAAGGGGGGGGGACTTAAAAGTTCAACTACTTCATAATAAAAATAGATTCATAAATAAAAATTGTAGTGACAATACAATTAGGTTGTTCAAAATAAATATATAGAACAAAGGAAACACGTAAAAAAAAATAAATAAAGACTAACAAAAAAATAGCACCTTGTATTACAGTCCAGGCCCAGTTAACCCCTGACCACAATTACAGCCATAATATACAAACAAAATAATAGATAATAAATAAAGAAGAAACAAAATTATGTTACTTATGTAATTAAATTATCTTTAAATCCATTATGAGTATAAGGACTTACTTAGGGCCTGTTTAATATACAATTATAAAAATACAACCACAAACAAAACACACAGGAAGCAGGGACAAGGGAGAGTAATAGGGAATGTAATAAATGATGAAAAATCGATGAAAGTGAAGTGATTGTCACATGTGATACACAGCACACAGTGAAATTTGTCCTCTGCATTTAACCCATCACCCTGAGTGAGCAGTGGGCAGCCATGACAGGCGCCCGGGGAGCAGTGTGTGGGGACGGTGCTTTGCTCAGTGGCACCTCAGTGGTACCTTGGCAGATCGGGATTCGAACCAGCAACCTTATGATTACAGGGCCGCTTCTTTAACCATGGCCACCACTGCCCCTTATAAAGATTAGTTTTTGAGGTAAAGTTAGATAGGGAAGAGTGTGTTGGTTTAGAGACATGCAGGGGTTAGACACTGAGTACATAGGGACAAAAATCTGATTAGCAAAACATTTTTAAGATTAAAATGTTTTGCTGTAGATTAAAAGTGTTTGTGTAGATTAAGAGTAAAATGCTTATTCTTGAAGCAGTTCAGTATTAGACTTAAATGGGCTAGAATAAATGTGACCAAGACTAAACGATGATTTAAAATATATTGGGTTAGTTGAATATCCTTTTCAGTCAAATAAGTTTGAACAATAGTTTAAAATTAACTTTGATTAAATGCTTAATTATAATTAAAAAAAAAAACATTTTTGCTATTTTATTTTGCTCTTTATAATAGTTTGGGATGTAATGTTTGATTTTATTGTTGTGATTAAGAAAAAAAGTCTATAAAGTAAAGTAAAGTAAAGTAAAGGTGTCAGAGAGAATGGTAAAGCTTATGAAGAAATTGTCATGGGCTTTCTTGATTGTCCTGATTACTCTGTGCATATATGCATGTATTTGTGTATATATGTTGGGTTTCAAGGATTTGATATAAACTAATACTGAGGCTAATAAGATTGGAGATCAAGAAGAATCTCCAATTGGCTGGGAAGAATTTGTATAAAATCCATAAATGCAAGGAGGATGAATGGAAGTTCGAAGCCTCTGAGATATGCTTACTAACACTGCATGTAATGCATTCAGACTAACTCATATTAACACTGCATGTGAAAGAGCCACATTAGGTTCATCACCTGATGACCAACTGTACTAATACTACATTCTAACATGCTGTTCCTATTTCTAATGACAATTCAAATTTTATTTGTCACATACATAGTCATACATGGTATGATATGCAGTGAAATGCTTTTTGCGACTACTACAGACCCATTTACAGCATTTACCAGACGCCCTTATCCAGAGCGACTTACAACCAGTAGTTACAGGGACAGTAACTACTGGTTGCAAATGTTGCAAGTATACAATGAACCAATATGCAAATATTGCAAACATAACCAAATCTTTAACATAAAATATGTGTAACTGGTAGGGCGAAGGTGTGCAAATGAGTTAAAGACAATGTTTAAAGAAAAGAGAAAAGAGCCATAAAAAAAAGAGCAATAAAGTGAAATTGTGATTGTGATTCAAAAAGAGCAAAACAATAAAGTGATTTTGTGCAAAAGAGTCCGGAGTGATTGGAGGTGAAAGTGAAAGTGCTGGAGTTCTATGTACTGTTGTTGTTGAGAGCTCGGACAGCCTGCGGGAAGAAGCTCCTCCTCATTCTGTGCTGGATCAGGGGAGCGAAAGCGCAACAGAGAGAAGAGTCCATTGTTGGGGTGGGTGAGGTCCTTCACTATCTTCCTGGCCCTGGTACAGCACCGTTTGCTGTAGATAGATTGAAGGTCAGGGAGCTTGGTACG
The DNA here is from genome assembly GCF_900700375.1 of Denticeps clupeoides. NCBI lineage: Eukaryota > Metazoa > Chordata > Actinopteri > Clupeiformes > Denticipitidae > Denticeps > Denticeps clupeoides. The sequence goes on from NC_041707.1 coordinate 28,016,588, forward strand.
GATGATTCGTTCGGCTGATCGAACCACCCTCTGTAGGGCTCGCCTGTCCTTCATGGTGCTGTTCCCGAACCAGGTTGAGATATTTCCCGTCAGGATGCTCTCTATGGTGCAGGAGTAGAAGTTCCTGAGCACCTTGGAGGGCAGTCTGAAGTCTCTCAGGCGTCTGAGGTGGTAGAGACGCTGCCGGGCCTTTTTCACCAAGGTGTGGATGTGACAGGACCATGATGGGTCCTGCGTGATGTTAACACCGTGGTAACGTGTTACGTCCCTGGACGTATGCTCCCACATGTTCTGTGTGCCTGGCTGTGTTTTTGCATCCTGTCTCTTTTAGGTTGACTTCATGGGAGGAGTTGCCTTCCAGCTCCACCTACCATCTGCCATTGGTCACCACCACCTATTTAAAGAGACTTCGGATTGTGTTTGGGAGGTCCCCAGGGTCAGCTAGGCCCTTATGCTTTTGGGAGGTCCCCAGAGTGCACGGAGATCTCATTCGTGTGTCTTGTTGCTTTGTGTGATAGATCCCTTTGTTGTTAGCCTGTTAGCTGTTAGCCTGTTATGTGCCCTTTTTGTTAACTTGTGCGTGTTTGAGTTATCCCCGCTGGACCATCCCTTCCTTTAGGCTGTTTTGATGTTTATTAGCTGTCCTGAGTCCGCTGTCTTATTGAACCTGTTAGCACACTGTAAATAAAAGCACTGTTTGTACTCGTTGTTTGGTCCTGTATGTAACAATGGACCTCCTCCTCTCCACACCCTTGTTGTGTTTCTGAGACCCCTAGACTTAGGAACGTGACAAACAGAAGCTGTCCACTCTCTCCACTGGGCTCCTGTTGATAACAGGGGTCTGGTAGGTCCTCTCCTGCTTTGTACTGATGTCCACTATTAACTCCTTTGTCTTGCTGACATTCAGGTGGAGATTGTTCCTCTGGCACCAGTTCACCAGATTTCCAACCACCTCCAGGTAAGCTGTCTCGTCGTTGTCAGAGATCAGGCCCAGTTAGTAGTGGCTGTACAGTCATGGGTGTACAGGGAGTACAGCAGGGGGCTCAAAACACCTGGGGGGCTCCAGTGCTGAGGGTGATGGAGGCTGAGACAAGTCCACCCATCCTTACTGCCTGTGGTCTCCCGGTTAGGAAGTTGGAGATCCACTGACAGAGAGATGAGCTGAGTCCCAGGTGCTCCAGCTTGGTGGTGAGTGTGGAAGGGGTTATTGTTTTAAATGCTGAACTGTAGTCAATGAAAAGCATTTTAACATAATTTCCCTTCCGATTGTCCAGGTGGGTGAGTGCTGTATGGAGGAGATGTGATATGGCATCATCTGTGGACCGGTTGGGACGATACACAAACTGTAGTGGGTCGAGTGTATCTGGAATTGAAGAAATTATGAAGTCTCTGACCAGCCGTTCAAAGATCTTCATCACTACTGAGGTGAGGGCTACAGGGCGGTAGTCGTTGAGGGAGGCAGGATGGGGTTTCTTGGGGACCAGAACAATGATTGACTCCTTGAAGCATGTGGGGATCACCGACTGAGATAGAGAGAGGTTGAATATCTCTGTAAACACAGGTGCTAGCTGGTCCGTGCAGGCTCTGAGGATTCTCCCCGAGATGCCGTCTGGTCCTGCTGCCTTCCTGGTGTTCACTCTCTTGAAGGCTCTCCTCACGTCATACTCGGAGATGACAAATGCATTCTCGGTGCTGGCAGTGTCCTCCTGTCTGCAGCTGTTGGAGCCGCTAGCCGTAGCATCACTAGCGCCTTTAGCTGCAGCCTCGAAGCGAGCATAGAATGTATTTAGCTCGTCTGCCAGAGACACGTCCGCCTTCGTCGTACCGGATGTTGGTGCTTTATAGTCCGTTATTGTCCTTAGTCCCCACCACAGGCTCCTAGAGTCACTCTGTTCGAGTTGCGACTCCAGTTTCTTCCCGTAGCACTGCTTCGCCTCCTTCACCGCTTTCCTGACGCTGTACGACGCAGCCTTGTATGGTTCCATGTCCCCGGAAGCAAGCCCCGCGTTATAGGTCATGGTGTGAGATTTCAGAGCATCACGGATGGTTTTATCTACCCACGGCTTCTGATTGTTCAGAAAACGATCGTCAGAACGTTTCCCAGTGTCGTCCATTATTTTCCCAATGAAACTCACAACCACTTCCGCAAACTCAATGATGTTTCCGGAACTACTCTGGAACATGCCCCAGTCTGCGTCATCCAGTGCGTCCTGAAGAGCGGCCACCGATTGGACCGTCCAGCGTGCCACCTCCCTCTGAACCGGAACTTCCTGTTTAAGCCTGTTTGTATTTAGGCATGAGGAAGATGGCGGCGTGGTCGGATTTTCCAAATAGTGGACGAGATTGTGCCCTGTATCCGTCCTTTATGGTAGTAAAGTGAAAGTGAAAGTGAAGTGATTGTCACATGTGATACACAGCAGCACAGCACACGATGCACACAGTGAAATTTGTCCTCTGCATTTAACCCATCACCCTGAGTGAGCAGTGGGCAGCCATGACAAGCGCCCGGGGAGCAGTGTGTGGGGATGGTGCTTACCTCAGTGGCACCTCAGTGGCACCTTGGCGGATCGGGAATCGAACCATCAACCTTCTGATTACAGGGCCGCTTCCTTAACCGCAAGGCCACCACTGCCCCTTAAATTTAAGGAAACTGCTTATTGACATTCAGCAATGGACCATTGCTATATGGACAGTATAGCAATGGTCCAGTGTCCTTTCGCCCCTGGTGGGGCAGGTGATGTGCTGATGAAAATTCGGCGCTGCGCGTTTGAGGCTGGCATTATTGAAATCTCCTGCCACAATAAGCGCAGCGTCCCGGTGCTGTGTTTGGTGCTGTGTGAGCGCCTCCTGCAGTTCGCATAAGGCAGTGTCCGTGTCTTCTTTCGGTGTAATGTAAGTGGCACTGATGATGACCGATGTGAACTGCCGAAGAAGGTAAAAGGGACGACACTTGATGGACAATAGTTCCAGATTCGGTGAGCACGAGTGTGTGAGGGGGACAACAGAATTGCACCAGTTGTTATTTACCATCAAACACGCTCCGCCTCCCCGTGTCTTCCCCGAGTCGCGTGTCCTGTCCATGGACCGAGAAGAACTCGGCCGGCTGGATGGCGTGGTCCGGCACCGCTGGGTTCAGCCATGTCTCGGTGGAGCAGAGGAGGTTGCAGTCCCGGATGTCTCTCTGGAACTTTACCCTGGCCCTGAGGTCATCGAGCTTGTTCTCCAGTGACTGGACGTTGGCGAGCAGGATTAGATTAGATTAGATTAGATTCAACTTTATTGTCATTACACATGTACAAGTACAGGGCAACGAAATGTAGTTTAGGTCTAACCAGAAGTGCAATAAGCAGCAAGTGCAGGATACAGTTCAAATAAGTTAAGTTATATATATATATACATAAAGTGATATGTGCTATACATAAGGTGATATGTGCAGTACAAAGTGATATGTGCAGTACAAAGTGATATGTGCAGTGCAGTGATTATCAAGAGTGAATGGGGGGGGCAGAGGAGTTCAGCAAGGAAACAGCTCTGGGAAAAAAGCTGTTCCTAAGTCTGCTGGTTCTTGTCCGTGGTAGCCTGAACCGTCTGCCTGAAGGCAGGAGAGAGAACAGTTCGTGGGCCGGGTGGGAGGAGTCCTTAAGAATACTGTGAGCTCGACGCAGACAGTGCTTCCTCTGGATTTCCTCAATGGATGGAAGTGGAGTCCCTGTGATGCGCTGGGCAGTTTTCACCACCCGCTGCATCGCCTTACGCTCAGCAACAGTGCAGCTTCCATACCACACTGTGAGACAGCTGGTAAGGATGCTCTCTATTGTAGAGCGGTAAAAGTTCAACAGGATGGTAGTGGGTAGCTGGTTCTTTTTTAATGTTCTCAAGAAGAAGAGGCGCTGGTGAGCCTTCTTGACCAGGCTGGAGGTGTTAATGCTCCAGGACAGGTCCTCTGAGATGTGGGTCCCCAGGAACTTGAAGGATGTAACAGGCTGCACAGTCATCCCATTGATGTGGATGGGATCATGCGAGCCTCTTCTCTCCCTCCTGAAGTCCACAATGAGCTCCTTGGTCTTGGTGGTGTTTAAAAGAAGGTTATTTTCTGTGCACCAAGTGGCCAGATGCTGGACCTCCTCCCTGTAGGCAGTCTCATCGTTGTTGTCGATGAGACCTATCACCGTGGTGTCATCTGCAAACTTAATAACGGAGTTTGATCCATACATAGGTCGGCAGTCATGGGTGAAGAGGGAGTAGAGGAAGGGGCTCAGCACACAGCCCTGTGGTACACCAGTGTTGAGCGTGACAGTAGTGGAGCGGATGTGGCCTGACCTTACATGCTGTGGTCTGCTGGTCAGAAAGTCCATAATCCAGTTGCAAAGTGAGGTGTTGATGTCCAGGGCTCTAAGTTTAGAGATTAGCTTAGAGGGGATGACAGTGTTAAATGCTGAGCTGAAATCAACAAACAGCATCCGTGCATATGTGTTTTGCTTGTCCAGGTGTGTGAGTACAGAGTGCAGCGCTATGGAGACTGCATCCTCTGTGCTCCTATTGCTACGGTACGCAAACGGTACGCAGGATGCTAGGCAGAGGTGTGCACGGGCCCTCAGCCTGTTCCTGACGGCGGCTCGTTTCCCCCGGGGCCGCCACTTTGCGTCGCGTCCTTTGTTCTTCCTCAGGATTTCACTCGATCAGCTCGGATCCGGAAAAGCAGTCAAAGTCTTCGTATTGTAAGTGCATTGTATACTAATAGAAGCAAGAGTGTCTCTACTGTATTTAATGCGTTCCATAGTGGTAGATTTGCCAGTGTAGGGTTGTTTAAAGAAGGTTTCCTGCACCACTCTGCTGACTTGTACAAGAATAAAATCGTTTCCAAGTCTGTTCCTTCAAGTTAGATCCCGGCAGCCTCTTCCTGACTTCATTTTGGGGCACACTGTGCATGGGGGAGTCTGAGACTCCTGATAACAAAGACTGAATGGTTGCAAAAAGAGGCAAAACCCCACTGAAGGATGGAAAGGGTGTCATGTTCCTAAGTCTAGGGGTCTACGAAATGAGACAAGGCTGTGGAGAGGAGGATGTCCACTGTTTCATACAGGACCAAACAAAGCATTCAAACAGTGCTTTTATTTACAGCGAGCTAACAGCTACAATAACTTCGGATGGTGTTCGGGAGGTCCCCAGGGTCTGCTAGGCCCTTAATCTTTTGGAAGGTCCCCAGGGTCCACAGAGATCTGCAAGGAGCTCCGTTGGGGATCTCATTAGTGTGTCTTGTTGCTTTGTGTGATAGACCTTTTATTTTGTTAGACTGTTAGCTTTCTGTGCTCTTTTTGTTTATCTTTGTGCATATCCCTGCTTTAGGCTGTTTTAATGTTGGTTAGCTGTGCTGAGTCCGCTGTTTTATTGTACCTGTAAATAAAAGCACTGTATGCTTTGTTTGGTTGTGTGTGTAACAGGGGACGTCCTCCTCTCCACACCATTGTTGCGTTTCTTAGACCCCTAGACGTAGGAACATGACGTGTCACCTGAGCCAGTCGTGTAGAATTATGAAAAGTCAAGATAAGTAGGGATAAGTGGGGTGGTAGTAGCCTAGTGGGTAAGACACTCGCCTGTGAACCAGAAGACCCGGGTTCGAATCCCACTTACTACCATTGTGTCCCTGAGCAAGACACTTAACCCTAGGGAGACTGTCCATGTAACTACTGATTGTAAGTCGCTCTGGATAAGGGCGTCTGATAAATGCTGTAAACTGCCACCTTCATGAGTAGGCCCTGTTATATGTTGGTTAACTCTAACTGAGTCTAGTATAGACAGGAATGCTGTTCTTATTGAGTCTTCTAATTTATCACAGTGGATGTTAAAGTCGCCGATAATTAGGGCTTTATCCACAGATACAACTAAGTTGGAGACAAAATCTGTAAATTCACTAAGAAACTTGGAGTAAGGTCCAGAGGGTCTGTAAATGATAATCAATGGAATTAAGACCAGAGTACCTTTCAGGGACCTTGATATTTTGTCTTGAAAAATCTTCTTCTTATTATTCTTCATCTCTGGTTAATTTTGAGTGTCGCATTTTTGAGTCCATTCTTTTTTCTTTTTTTTTTCCAATTTTACCAATTCCGTGAGATTAACTAATATAACAATGATTTCACCCTTCATCCTTTCATCCTCTTGTCTTTTAACCATTTGTTGATTTCCAAGTCAAAATCAAAGTTTGGTCACGAACTTCCGTTTTTTTAGTTTAAATTAATATGTAAGCAGGATTCAAGGATCCAAATGATCCCATTAAAATTAGTCACAGATGCACAAGAAGCTGCACCAGTATCATAACATCAAGATCTCAGTGGGTGCAGCAAGATCTTTTTCAAATTCAAATGTAGAAGAAGATGTAGAAAATCGTAATGATCCTGAAGGTTTGAAATGTTTGGAGAAGTTTTACAGTAGCACTGAAATAACTTCTGCCACTGCACAGTACCTGTCTTTCACTGTCCTTGTTGTACCCAGAGAAATCTGTATAAAGCTGTATATGGTAATGATCACTCAGAATTCTGAACTATTAGAAATACTAGCACCCATTGCCTGCCTTTCCCAACACCGTTTTTGCTGTAAAATTCACCTGGAAACTTTGCCCAGATTTATGATGATTATGGACATTTCCATGAAACATAAATAGGGTTTAAAAGCTTTGGGCAACTTAAATCTCACCCCTGCTCTACTGCAAATTTTCATGACCATATTCCTGTATCGGGGTTCTCTCTCTCACAACCATCTTAGCACAATCTGACAACCTTTTTGGGAGCCAGTATAAAAGAAGTGTTCAAACCATTCGGGGGCTTCTTCTCCCTCCGTGCTCCTCCAAGGTGTAACCTCCCTCTCTGGAGTTTGGCCACCTGATATCTCTTTCTACTTTCCTTTAATTTGTTTTTTTTTTTTGTAATATTGGTGTTGCAAGAAACAGGTCACTGTAATAATAATGTAACTCTGTTAATAATGTAGAAATTGTTCATAACTTCTATTGTGCCATATCTCTGTATGTCCAGGTAGCATCAGATTGAGTTTTAATAGATTGCTAATAATTAATGGAGTCAGATAAACAAGGTCACTGCAATGTTTGATATTTATCCTTCACCACTGAGCTGGATTCCATTTTCCTGTGTTTTTTTGTACATTACTGAAAAACCTTTTGAGACCTGTTTTGAGAATTTTTTTTAAAAAATTTTATTGCATGACTTTCCCAGTTTTTTAATGATCAGAGGAACCTAATTTGTATAAACTATTACTAATTGCACTAATAAACAATATAATATAAACAACATACAAAAATGAAACAATAATATTATTTGAGATTCTCAAAATGTGATGCCATGAACAAGCTGCATCTTTGGTTGAATGTGAGCTTTTCTAGGATATATTTCTGGACATGTCAGTGGGAGGAGTGTATTGTAGTTCCCTGGCTCCATCCGTGCATGTGAGAGGGTGATAGTAGCCTAGTGGGTAACACACTCGCCTATGAACCAGAAGACCCGGGTTCGAATCCCACTTACTACCATTGTGTCCCTGAGCAAGACACTTAACCCTAAGTTGCTCCAGGGAGACTGTCCCTGTAACTACTGATTGTAAGTCGCTCTGGATAAGGGCGTCTGATAAATGCTGTAAATGTAAATGTTCAGACAATTGCTGACACGTCTAAATTGAGATAACAGGGAAATAAGAACTTACAGGGCTTAGTTAAACAGGAGAGCACTGAGAGATGTTTCTGAGAAGGGATGAAAAAATGCATCTGGAACTACAGATATCGAACTCAGGGTTAAGTGTTTTGCTCAGGGACACAATTGGTAAGAAAGTGGGGTTTGAACCTGTGACTTTCTTTTCTAATGGGGCAATGGTGGCCTAGTCGGGCAAGCAGACCGTAATCAGAAGGTTGTGGATTTGAATCCCGAACTGCCACGGTGCCACTGAGCAAAGCATTGTCCCCACACATTGCTCGCTGGGCAACTCTCATGGCTGTCCACTGCTCATCAAGGGTGATCACTTTCAGTTTACTTCTGGTTTATAGATGAGTGTGGGACCCATCCGCACATGGGTTTATTGCGCAATATACTGCATGCTGGAAGTTGTGTTCTCATTATTAAGGTCGTAAGGTCATTATTGCAATATAAAGATAAAGGATCAGCTTAGCTGTTTGTTGTACATTGCGAAATACCAAATGCTTTGTCATGCAAACCATGGCTTCTGTTATCCAGTGCAATTCTCATCTTTATGGATGCAGGCTTTGAGTTTATGTAGTGATCAGTGATTCCACAAAATAGAATAGTGGTGTGAAAAAGTGTTTCCCCCCCTCTCTGATTTCCCTTTTCCATGTTAGTCACATTTAAATCATCAAATCATATTAATATTAAATATTAATCAAAGACTAAACAAAACAAGTAAACACCAAATGTGTCTTTAGGTTTATTACTAAAAGAAGAAAAAGTGGTTCATCATACTTGAGTTCAAAATCTTTTGCCACACCCAGGCCTGATTACTGCCAAATCTGTTCTCAATCAAGAAATTACATAAATACCTGCTTGATAAAGTGATGTAGACCAAGAGATCCTCAAAAGCTAGATATAATGCCGAGATCGAAATAAATTCAGGAACAGATCAGGTACAAAGTAATTGCAATCTATCAGTCTGGAAAAGGTTATAATGCCATTTCTAAATCTTTTGGACCCTAGCAAACCACAGTGACAAAAGTTGGAACATTTTTGGAACATCATAGCAACATTTAAATATGGTGTAGGTAGTGTGATGATCTGTTTTGCTGCTTCAGGACCTGGAATATTCTGCTGTCTACCAAAAAATCCTGAAGGAGAATGTCCATCCATCTGTTTATCAATTATAAAATCCTTCCCCAGGCAGTCGTTGGCCTAGTGGGAGGGGAAATGGACCCGGAATTGGAAGGTTGCCGGTTTGAATCCTGAACCGCCAAGATTCCACTGAAGTGCCACTGAGTACAAACTCTACACACTTCTCCAAGGGTGACTGTTATGGCTGCCCACTGCTCAACAAGGTAAGACAAGTTTTATTGTGTGCTTTGTTTGCTGTGCATCATAATAACAGTCACAATTTTTATTTTACAAATTTTATTAAAGTGGACCATGATGCTGGACTAGTTGTAGCCTACTCTGCATTGTCCAGTATCTTTGAACATGGATAGACCCTATCGCCAGTGCACCATGTGGGACTATTTAAAATTAACCTTGTTCTAACCCTTATTGGACTGTTTTCTTGGAAAAATCAACACCAACCCAACTGTGAGTGTACATAAACAGGGTTTAATTAATAAACAGAATGAAGAAGACAGATTCGATTTATTTCTTATATAGCCCAAATCACATACAATATGTCTCAAAGTATCTATTCTCCTTTTATTGTCCGTGGCTGGTGGAACAACTTGCCCTGCTCCATTCGATTAGCTGAGACTACTACCACCTTTAAGAAGCAGTTGAAAACATACTTGTTCAAAAAGTATTTCAGAAGAGTCTAACAATAAGACATGCACATGCACACACACTGCACAAAATACATTTTAAAAAATTACATTTTTGTCTAGCACTTAACAATTTCCAAGCATGTTCTTTTTCTTACAAGTTAGGCCTTATCAGGGCTCTTAGTTTTGTAATTTCAAAATCTATAGAAACTGAACGAGAATTGCTGGCGTTTTCCTCTTGTAAGTTGCTTTGGAGTAAAGTAAAATAAAGTCAATAGAAAAGTAAAGTAAAGTCAATAGACTTTGACAGGCTTAACAGTTGACACCTCCCACACTTTGATCCTTCCACACATAGAGAGAAACTCCACTAAAAAAGGGAAGAAACTTTGGGAAAGAGTGAGTCAGAGAATGACTCCAACGTAGAGTGTGCATGCAATAGATGTCAGTGCAGGGTTGGTAATGATTTGTCCAAGAAAAAAATAGTTTAACATGTGTAGCTGTAGGAAATTCCAAAGTGCAGTATAGAGCACCTGACAATGTTTGGAGGTATTGGACAGTGCAGAGTAGGTTTTTGTCCAGTGTCATGATCTACACTGCATGTCCATTATAATGCTACTGGTCCATTTGAAGATCCTTGTAACTTTAGCCATTATGGTGTTGGTGGCTGGTGACTGTCTGGTACATTTCATGGTGGTTCATCTCGTCAGCAGCTCATTGCCAGGAACCAGGATCTAGAGCAGCTCAAAGAGAAACAGATAAGACTCAGGTGGCTATAGGACTGAGTTGTTAGGTTAGATGCCTGTGTACATATCAAGTGCAGTTATGGAATACTTGCTCTATAGCAGAAAGTGTTGGCAGTGTTGCAAGATGTATGATAATTATTGTATTTGTACCATAATTGTACAGCCTCTGTACAATTGTACTCCCATAATGTACAATAAATTTACCCCTTCTTTTTATGGGCAAGTTATTTCATTAGCACAACGTACAGATTTCTGTTTTCATCTGGTTGTACAGACATACTTGGCTTGTTTATGTGCAGTCATCTCACATACCTCAACAGCCAATTATTTCACAATGTAACATGTGGAAATGCAAAAGTAAACAACGATGAGTGGTTTAAGCTTGGCATGCAATTCCAAGCATTTGCTGTGCATTTACTCTTTACAGAGTTGCAGTTATGGAGCACGCAAAGAAGCTAGCACTAGTAAAGCTTCCTGTTGCTTTTGTAACGTGCAAATTCATGTCTGTTCAGTGTAGGGTCTCATTTGAGGCACTGTTCTGCCCAGAGGTAGTTTTTACAAAGATTATGTAGGTAAAAGTTGCACAGTCTATGATGTGTTATTGAAGCAGATTTTCTGAGCAACATCAGAATGGAAATTCAGTGTGTACGATAATTGTTCTCAAAATCCAATAATTTTAAGATACTGGTATGATACTTCAACATTTACAGTAAGATCTGGCAACAAATTTTGTCAACAGAGCTGTTTGTTTAGTTTTGAATTGTATCCCTGATCGTAACCACTTTTCCCTTATATGGAGTGAGAGTCCCTGTGTCAGTGTTATTCCTGGTTTGTCTATGGTATTAAACTGGAATCTGGGATTATTTTGATTCTGATACGTTGATCAAGCTTTCCTATAGAGGCTCTCATTCTGTGCTAGGTGAAATAAAATTTATTTAGTTTGACACATTTGCCTTCAAATTTTCAGGTGGACTGCATTTAGCATATGCATCTTATAATTATACCAGGGTATTAACTTTTTCTTTCTGATTATTTTTGTTTTAAGGGGAGCTATATTATTTAACATACTAGGCATTTAGTGGCTTGGTCAATTTCATTGGGATCCATCTAGAGATCACACTCCGAACAATATACACTGTCAGGCATTTGATAACATAACTACACATATACACATACTCTGATGCCGTTATAGCACAACTTGTAGGCAGTTAATAAAACAAAATGACCCCACCAATTGTGCGTGTCCTTGTATTAAAGGAATGGAAATATCCGAGGGGGTCTACTTACTGTGCAATGGACGCACACTTGAATAAATACCCACAAGCACCACCATTTGCCGGACCTAACTCACAGGAGGAGAAAATAAAGAGACATCCGGGTTTCGTTAGTACAGGATTGCATCCTTAAATTGTTGAATTATACGGAAGCCCTAAAGGGCCATTGAGAAACCCTTGTGCTTATTTTTTTTTGCGTGCCACATAATGAACTACCAGACTTTTTGCCATGGAGGTACTGATGCCGCCTCGCTGTGGTTTGTCATCGTTTTTTGTCATTTTGTCATAGTAGCTGCATAAATCATGGAAAAACACAATCTCTGACCAATAATACATTTTACTTTTGTCTTGTTGTGTACGGTGTTTCTGATCCTGTAGCCTAGCCTGACTGATCACATAAACGTCATATAAAAAAACAGTATATTGCAATATCATTTGGATTATTCTGTGCTGTTTTATATATAGTTTATATATAGTTTCAGTGGTCATGTGCTGTGTTAAAGTTTTTTTTTTTATTTATGTACTGTACATAAATAAAGCTGTGCCTTCACCATGTCTTCTGTGCAGAGCACAGGGCGCCAGTGGTGCTACACAGTGGCGCCAAACGTGCTACACAGTTTTGGGCTGTAAGCCATACCACTCTCATGGAGTCTGTTTCTGATTGTCTCACCATCCTGGTAGCACCTCCATGATCCGGACACTACGCTGACAGACACAGCAAATCCTCTTGGCACAGCTTGCATTGATGTGCCATCCTGGATGAGCTGCACTACCTGAGCCTCTTGTGTAGGTTGTAGACTTCGTCTCATGCTACCACTAGACTAAAAGCACCACCAGCATTCAAAAGTGACAAAAACATCAGGCAGCAAGCATAGGAACTGATAAGTGATCTGTGATCATGGTCACATTCCTAGGAACATGACAAGGGTGTGGAGAGGAGGAGGTCCACTGATACACACACAACCAAACAAAGGATACAAACATTGCTTTTATTTACAGTGAGCACACTGTAAATAAAAAACAGGTACAATAAAACAGCAGACGTAGCATAGCTAACCAACATCAGTACAGCCTAAAGGAAGGGATGGTCCAGTGGGGATAACTCAAACACACACATAAGTTAACAAAAGGGGCACATAAAGCTAACAGGCTAACAACAAAGGGTCTATCGCACAAAGCAACAAGACACACGAATGAGATCCCTAACGGAGCTCCTTGAAGATCTCCGTGGACCCTGGGGACCTCCCAAAAATGTAAGTGCCTAGCAGACCCTGGGGACCTCCAGAACACCATCTGAAGTCTCTTTATATAGGTGGAGGTGACCAATAGGCAGATGGTAGGTGGAGCTGGTCAGTTTCAATTCCTCCCACGAAGTCACCCTAAAAGAGACAGGACACAAAACCACAGCCAGCAACAGAACACGTGGAAGCTTACGTCCAGGGATGTAACATCACCATCTGCAGAACCACTTCTTTATTGCGAATGTCTTGCAGATTGCAGTGTGTGGGGACGGTGCCATGCTCAGTGGCACCTCAGCAGTTCAGGGATTTGAACTGGAAACCTTCTGATTACGGGTCCGCTTCCTTACCCACTAGGCCACCACTGCCCCAATCACAGAAGTGTGATTGAACTGGAGTTGCATTGTGTTTAAGTGTTTATTTATTTATTTGTTTGTTTGTATTTGAGCAGTGTATATCTCGTCACACTACACATTTCAAAATGAGATCACAAGACAGTAATAAGACACAGCATATTTATTTTTTGCTGTTTTTTTGTAGAGTGTAAACTACAGCAGACTGTTGGAGGTATTGATGGCCCTAGCCAAACATCTGGCCTCAACTCACTGCACTGCTCTGATCCCTGAATGCTGCTCTGGCACAGGCTATCTCCACCCTCCAACATTGTCTCAGTCACCCAGCAGATTCAGTATTCATCCTCTGAGGCTGGTTTTTTGTTGGTCACTGGTGAATGTTCTGATCTTTGTTTTGTACGGTGGGTAACAGCCACAGTCTCCATGGAACTGTCTGGCTGCTATAAATTCTTACTCCTTCTACCACATGTACCTGACGCAATTCACACCCAGTGGCTGTGGCAGCAAGTCTTCAGTTAAAGCAGGTACCACACAGTGTAGTAAGCTTGGACGAAGGGATCTGATATATGTGGATAAATGTGTGGTTCTTTATTCTTCATTTATCCATCCTTCTCCATTTCATTCAGTACTGTATGGTACACCAGTCCTGCCCTTCCAGCAGCAGAGTAACATGAATGAGTAGGACCCCACTTCTTTCCCCCAGTGTGGACCTTTTGCCATGGCCCTTAATCTCCACCCAACTAACACAAGTGGCTCACTCTCCATGCACTATTAGAGTGAAACTGACTTAGGGTCCTGAACAAGCTTGATACCCACCCTTTAACACACTTGCTGTTAATATGGCACAGCTGGCTCCCCATTTTTATCAGCTTGAGAGCCACCTTGGGCACACACAGGTACTGACTGATCCAGAACCTCCTATGGCAGTAGAGTACGCATCTGACACCCAGATCCCTTTTGTCTGCACTCAATCAACAGATGAAAACACGATGGCTCCCCCAATAACCAATGTAATATGGAGTGAACCACCTAGTGATTCCCCGGTTCCTTTGCCAGTGTCAGTACTAACAATGGATACCATAGAGGACAACAGCAACAATATACATCTGCAGCTCAACCCTGAAAAGTAGCAATCCAGTCTGATACCCACAAAACAATTAATCAGTGAATCTAAGAGCTCCAGGATTTACATTTACAGCATATATCAGATGCCCTTAACCAGAACGCCTTATAATCAGTATATACAGGGACTATCCCTTGGGATAAACTCACTGTATCTTGCTCAGGGACTCAATGATACCCATGAATTTCTGGTCTTCTGGAACCAGAAAGTCGAACCCATAGGCTACTATCAACAATGAATATGCATATGTTTGTTTATATGTTTTATATTTTAGATGTTAGATGCTCTAACAAGGGAATGATAAGATAAAAGTTTTTATCTTATCACCTTTAACCTTAATCTTAGCACAACTGCGTCATCTTTTTCAAAGCAGCTTTTAGTCAGCACATTATGCACTATGTTGTCAAACATGCAACACTGGCTTTGAAACATAGCCTTTGTAGTTCTTTAATAATTAAGTAATCTGACCCCCAACTGCTCCTTGCTGAGTTAAGGCATGTTCTATAAAGATTCTGGGTTCCTTTAATCAGGTTATACAAAACAAATTGACAGATTTACAAATATCTTCCAGTGTATCAGTGTAAATGCTTTATTTACTTCTGAAGATAATTCTATATTCATCTGAAAAGGCCAGGTTCTGAGTGAACAGGTCACAGCATGAGGGTGAAGTTTAATCTGTGGCTCTGCTGCTGGGTGGGGGCAGTTCTGGAAGGGGAGTTTGACCTGGTCCAGAGAATAATCTACAAGGTGCTTAATGGTGCTAATATGTACTAGATTATTGAGCTAAAGAAACAATTGCTTTGCAGTAGATAGAAAAATGTGTTTTAAATCCATATAAAAATGACTGACCCATGTATAGACCTTGAAAGGCACAATTTTTATACTGTTTGAATATTTAAAAAAAAACACTAGTACCTATTTACAAAACACATTACAAGGGTAAGCCCTGGGAATCCCTATTAATCTACATTTTGTCTGTTGGCTCCTGTCAGAGAGAACCCCAGCATGCCAACCCCTATGCACAATGATGTCTGAGCCTGGCACCACTGCATTGTCATTTTTTTGGTTTCGCATTATCAATTTTTTGCATTTTATGTCAACACAGCAGACTGTGATGACAACTGTTTTTTTTTTGGTTTTTTTTTTTTTGTGAAAAAGTTGGTGATCTTACTTTCTTTCTTTTAAGTATTAATATACAATGTAATAAAAACTACTTATAAAATGTTTTATATACTTTTTATTTTCTTACCTTCTAAACTGGATAAGACAACACCATTTTTGTACCCTTCAAATAAAAAGAAATCTATTAAATATCTATGACACTACAACAAAACGTAAATTTAAAATAGAAAAAACAGAACATTTTGCCAACTCCATAAGACATTGACATCTGATATTCAAGTTCATTGGCCAAGTATGTGAGGGAACACATACAAGGAATTTTAGTTGATCTGATGGTTTCTCTCAAGCACAACAGTTTATCATAATGCAAATTCCACTAGGGCATTATAATGGCATTAAGTTCCAACATATTTATTTAACAGCTAATTATATTATATGTATCTAATATAACACAAGCCATTAAACATTTTCTTCATGCTTTATATTTTTAATTGAAAAATTAATGGTCCATTTGAAGATTCCTGGTTGGAGAAGTCCATTTACAGTCCTACATCTGTAGGACTGTATCACTCTTTCCCAAGGTTTCTTCCTTTCTTTTTTTTTTCTTTCTCTCTTCTAGAGTTTTTGTGTGGAGTTTTTCCTTGTGTGCAGAAGGGTCAAGTGTGGGGGTGTCAACTGTAGGGCTTGTCAAAACCCATTGAGACATACTGTATGTGATTTTGGGCTATGTAAGAAATAAATGTTGTTGTTAAGAGCAGAGGACACATTTCACTGTGTGCACCGTGTGCTGTGCTGCTGTGTATCACAATGACAATCACTTTACAATCCTTCTGGAGCAACCATGTGGTCATTTGGTTCATAAGCAAATGTGGTTACTACAACCACCCATCAAGAGTGATGGCCAGTCAATATAAAGGCTTTCTAGCTTTCATCCCCAAAGTAATAAAGAATTTGGAATAGTCTCACTGCGCCACTCTGGGAATTTCACCAAGAGTATTTTATAAATGTATTATATTATTAAAAATGTATACCAAAGCTGAAGACATGAATCTCATGAATAACTGAAGAAATAGACACCAAAATGGCAGTTTATTATAACTTTTAACAATTAAACCTTATGGATCAATTTATGAATAGAAAACTGGCAGAATCAAAATAAGCAGGCAGTGTTTTGCACTGGGTGGAAGCTACTAGCAAATCTGCAAGGATTACCAATGTATCCACATACAGTGGGCAGGACAAATGACACCACAGTCAATGTTTAATCCAGCAAAATGGAGCACAAGGCTAAAGGCTCCAGAAGACCTTGTTGCCCAATCACAGTATGCTGCGATGGTGTCATGGTAAGAGTAAATAAAACAGAAAAAATAATTCTTCTGTTAGTGGTCATAATAATATTCACATTAAAAAATTATTTCAATGTTCTCAGTAGAGGGCGTACAGTTCCGTTTGCTGTCCCAAACTATACCTCTGAACAATTTGTCTCCTTGCCAAAGATAAGCGTGAACTTTGTAACATGGCTGGATAGTCTGAGTCTAGAGTGCAACTGTAAGGAGAATGAGTTCTGTGAAATTTATTAGAAGTGTTGTAGTAAAACTGACAACAGCTACACATTTGGCTGAAGCAAACTGTGGTATTTTCTGCAGTGTATATGAATGTATGCCATGGAGAACCCCAAGAGATTTCACATTCATTCACCACTTCTGGAGAGCATTAGCCTCTCTAAACTGTCTGGGACCCGCGTCTACTTAAAGATGGAAAACGTTCAGCCCTCCGGCTCGTTCAAAATTCGTGGGATCGGACACCTCTGCCAGAAGGTGGGTTTCAGGTGGTCGTGTGTGCTGCATTTCAGTTTCCATATGGATCACACCTCTGTGTAAGAAGGTAGATGCTTCAGTCAGGATTTAATTTTAAAACTGAGGTTTTCACTACATGAGACTAACTATGTGTACTTCTCATTTCTGAATATGAAATGAACATAAAAGTACTGTTTTTGATAAAAGATTTTGGTAAAGTATTTCAAATAGTCAACATAATTTATAATCTTATCATAATTATACTTTATTGTTGCTATTTTCCAAACCTACAATTTTTTGTCTTGTTCAATTGTTTTTAAAGCTTGCTGGTGCAGGTTCTGACACCAGGGGTGTTGTGTGCTCTTCAGGTTGGTATCTAATGTATTCAATTTTATTATGTCCTAAACTCAGTTCCTACTGAAGCCTTGTTCCACTTTGTAATAGGAGGTAATGCCGGTCTGGCCACAGCTTATGCAGCACGGAAACTTGGTATCCCAGCCACAATCATTGTACCCTTGTCTTCACCTGAACTGGTGGTGCAGAAACTGAGGGATCATGGGGCAACTGTTAAGGTGCTAGGCAAGGTAATGGCACGACTGTAATGGCAGGACTCCACAAACATAGAATACAAACATAGAATACAAATAAGCATTTAAAATAAGTGCAGGAACTAAATTAGATAGTGTTACAATGGCATACTTTCCTAGAACGTATGAAGCAGTGCTTCCATTTTGCTGGTAAGTATGACTGGAACTTAATCTTTAAACATAACCTAACCCATAAGTATCATAGTCAATTAACATATTGTAGTGACCGGCTCCGTGATGGGGAGAGAAGAGACACTTGACACAGCGGAGTAGCTTAGAGAAGCCTTTTATTCAGGTAGCACCTATAGAACCAGGTACCAGCACAAGAGGTTAACAGCAGGGCAACAGGGGAGGCATTCACCCAGGATCATTACAAACCCCCTGCCTGCTCCAGTTACCCCCCACTAAATCCCCCAACATTCACCCTAACAGTGAATGCCTCCCCGGTTGCCCTGCTGTTAATCTCTTGTGCTGATATCTGATTCTAAAGGTACCAGCTGAATAAATGCTTCTCTGAGCTACTTGGCTGTGTCAAGCATCTCCTCTCTCCCCATCACGGAGCCCATCGCTACAATATATATATGGTGGGGGTGGTAGGAGCCTAAGGGGTAACACACTCACTTATGACCCAGAAGAACCAGGTTCCAATCCTACTTACTACCATCATGTCCCTGAGCAAGACACTTAACCCTAAGTTGCTCCAGGGAGACTGTCCCCTGTAACTACTGATTGTAAGTTGCTCTGGATAAGGGCGTCTGGTAAATGCTGCTGTAAATGTATTTAAATACACACACACACACACGCACACACACACACACACACACACACACACACATTATATATATAATTAAATATTTTAATAAGCTCAGCACCATGTCATCAGTTGCAGATCTTTTTGTAGTGCATCCTACCAAAGTTCAATATTATTGGAGAGTGAAACAATATTGTGGTCTTCAAACCATCCTTGAACCATTTTTGAATCAAGGCTGCTGTGGGTCTTTTCAAAGTATTTACTCATTCCATCTTTCCCATTATTCACTATGTTAGGAACTTTGTAATTTGGTGGCTTGTTTTTCATTTGGTCACTGCAGGTGTGGGATGATGCTAATACTGAGGCACTACGATTGGCTGAAAGAGAAGGTCTGACCTTTGTCCCACCATTTGACCACCCATTGATCTGGTGAGATCAGGGCTTTTTTTAAATTTCTTTTAAATTTACAAAGTTGAAGTTGAGCTTTATTGTAATTTAAGCTACATGTTAGACAGTACATAGTGAAATGAAACAACATTTTAAGTATGCTACATTCATTGTTATTTAGTTAAAAGAAACTATAATTGCTATAATTAAGCACTTCCATTTAGATTTTATAGAAATGTATAGGTCAGGGAAACCACCAGCACAAAACACCTGTTTGCCATAAATCCATGTATTTATATATGGCTATAAACACTCTGACCCTTTGTCCAAAACTGTAAAAAAAAACAAAAAAAAAAACAGTACTCCTGTAAAATAGTCTAGGCCAGCCCCATAAAAGAGGAGCTTTTTTTTTTTTTTTAAAGAGAGAATGGTTCCAACCAGGTCCCAAGGCGTTCCAGTGTCCTGCCAGTGGAGCTAATAGGTATAGATGGGGTGCTCTGGTGGTTCAGGCATCCAGCCCCTGGCAACAGCGCTCCCTTTTCGTTCGCTCCTTGTGGTGAGGAATGCACACAGGGAACATACAAAACTGTACAAAGAACAGGACAGAATAAGAAAAACAAAAAATGTGTTTCAAACACTCAGGTTTGCATTTGGGTTCATGTCACTTTCCAATTATTACTGTGACCATGCACAGTGTTTACGGTACTCGCTGCCTGTCTGTCCAATTGAAAAGGGTCTGGCTGCAGCAACTGTGAGGTGTGGCGCTCACAGTGACTGCAGTGGAAACACGCGACCTCAACAGTGGATGGAAACATGTGACTTCTTTCATGAGAAAAGTTGTTTTAGTTATTATTTTGTACGGCAATATATTGGACTGAGTTTAAAAAAAGTGTTCTAAAATATATGATGTACTTATTAATAGATTATTAAAGAAGAATCAACTTTGAATATGAAAACTAAATTGCATTTTTGTTACTGCTTGTGTAGCTGAGAAATAAACTAATTAACAGTGGTTTTTAATACATCATTTAATGTATAGGGTTAAATGCTTTCATAATATTCCATTCATTTTTGGATAGTTTTACCTACCTCTGCAGTAACATTGATGAAAACTTTAACAACAACAACATTTATTTTTATATAGCCCAAATTCGCATACTCTTATGCTGATGACACTAAGCTCTATCTGTCATTCCCACCAGAAGATGCTACTATAGCAACAAAAATTTCGGCCTGCCTCTCAGACATATCGGCATGGATGTCTGAGCGACACCTCCAACTCAACCTATCCAAAACCGAGATTCTGATCTTTCCGGGCAACAATTCCCATCAGCAAAACCTTTCAATTCAAATTGGCTCGCTACTGTTAACACCCACGGCATCTGCAAAAAGCCTTGGAGTTTGGATAGATGACAAACTGAGTTTGAACCATCATGTTGCTGCGATCTCCAGATCCTGCAGGTTCACTCTCTACATCATTCGCAAGATTCGGCCTTTTCTCTCACAACAGGCTACGCAGCTCCTCGTCCAGGCAATGGTCATCTCCAAACTCGACTACTGTAACTCTCTCCTGGCTGGAGCCTCTGCAGTCACCATAAAACCACTCCAGATGATTCAAAATATGGCAGCCCGTCTCATCTTCAATCAGCCAAAATACACCCATGTTACACCTTTTCTTACCTCCCTCCACTGGCTCCCGGTAGCTGCTCGCATTGAGTTCAAATCCTTGATGCTTGCCTACAGGGCTGTAAATGGAACTGCACCCTCCTACATCAACACAATACTACCTAGGTACACTCCTGCACGCTCTCTCAGATCAGCAAACGAAAGGAGACTAAAAATTCCTTCTTCACGGGGTCTCTGATTCCAATCATCTCTGTTCTCCGTTGTTGTCCCTGGCTGGTGGAACAACCTGCCCTCCTCCACACGACTAGCCGAGACTATCACCACATTTAAGAAGCAGGTGAAAACCCTCTTGTTCAAAAAATATTACCGACAAATCTAACACTTACACACGCACATGCGTACACATTGCACAAACAATACAAAATGTATAAATACACTATAATTTTTCTTCGTCTAGCACCTAACAATCTCTGAGCATGCTCTTCACTGACTAGTTTGAGGGCTCTTAGTTTGTAAACTCAATATTCTATAGAAATCGAACGAGAATTGCTGGTGTCTTCCTCTTGTAAGACGCTTTGGATAAAAGCGTCTGCTGAATAAAGTAAAGTAAAGTAAAGCTTACAGTATGTCTCAATGGGCTTTGACAGGCCCTTCAGTTGACACCCCCCATATTTGACACCCCCCACATGAACCTTCTGCACACAAGGAAAAAGATCCACTAAAAAAACTTTAGGGGAGAGAAAAAAAGAAAGAAACATTGGGGACCCACTTCTAGGGTAGAGTGAGCCTGTAATTGATGTCAGTGCAGGGTTGATGATTTACATTTACGGCATTTGGCAGACGCCCTTATCCAGAGCGACTTACAACGTGCTTTCAAGTTACCATCAATGAAGAGATCGAGTCCGGTTCACTAAGACCCCAACTATAAATACAATCTTTTTATTCACTCTGTTGTAGATTCTGTACACAAGTTCAACAATAAGAAAGTTACACGTTAATTAAATATTCTTTAAAGAGGAAGGTCTTGAGCTGTCATTTGAAAATACTCATTGACTGAGCTGTTCTGACCTCGAGGGGAAGTTCATTCCACCACCGAGGGGCCAAGACAGAGAAGAGTCTAGATGAATGTTTTCCTTTTACCTTTAGTGATGGAGGGACCAGGCTAGCAGTACTGGAGGCTCGGAGAATACGAGGTGAAGTGCGAGGTGTAATAAGGGCTGTGAGGTAGGATGGGGCTACTCCATGTTTGGCTTTGTAGGCCAGCATCAGTATTTTGAATCTGATGCGTGCAGCTACTGGGAACCAGTGGAGGGAGCGTAGCAGAGGGGTGGTGTGGGAGAATTTGGGAAGATTGACGATCAGTCGTGCTGCTGCATTTTGTATGAGATGTAGAGGTCGGATGGTGCATAGTGGTAGACCAGCTAGAAGGGAGATGATAATGATTTGTCCAAGAAAAAAGCACCAACCAGTATAGTGGTTGAAAATGTTCATGTTTAAAGGTAGTGGAAAGTGCAGAGTAGGTTTTAGTTTAGTTTCATTGCCTACACTGCATCCACTGATCCCTGAAGCTTTAGCTGTTACGGTGATGGTGGCTATGATGACCATCTGGTACATTTCATGCTGGGTTATCTCATCAGAAGCTCAGTGCCAGACACCAGGATCCCTTTGGTGGTCTCATCAATGGACTCTGGAGGAGTCCTGGGCACTTGATTCAGTGCCTTGGAGAGAACAAACAGAAACAGCAGCAGCAGATTGTGGTATTGTTCAACAGAAATACGTGGTTAGGGTGGTATGACGTAAAAGTGAAGTGATTGTCACATGTGATACACAGCACACGGTGCACAAAGTGAAATTTGTCCTCTGCATTTAAACCATCAGTGGGCAGCCATGACAGGCGGTGCTTTGCTCAGTGGCACCTCAGTGGCACCTTGGCGGATCGGGATTCGAACCGGCAACCTTCTGATTACGGGGCCGCTTCCTTAACCGCTAGGCCACCACTGCCCACTGTATACTAGTGCAATAGAGGCCCGATACCCTAACTAGGATAGCCTAACTAAGGTGAATTGAACACTGTTTTTGCTTAATTAGGTGACTGTAAATAAAAGTGGACACTGCTTCCATGCACCCCATATCCATGTCTGCATCCTCCAACCTTCCTCCTGACAGTACTACAGATCAGAAGTTTATGTTTGAAGACCGACCCAATCCAAGCCCGAATAAAATGATAGAAATGGAGTGCGAAGATTTACAGGATTGAAAACATGTACAGCCCTAGTATATTTAGCATACATTTAATGTTTACAAAAATAATTTTGGTAACCTCAGCATAGATACAATTATCTCTGGCGCCCCCAGGTAAGGAAACACTGAACTAGATAATTTACTTCTGCACTTGGTAAGGTAGAAAGACTATCCAGAGTTATGATGTTGAAAAGTGAAAGTGAAGTGATAGTCATTGTGATACACTGCAGCACAGCACACGTGCACACAACGAAACGTGTCCTCTACTTTTAACTCTTGGTGGGCAGCCATGACAGGCGCCCCAGGACCATTAACCATAACTTTGTAAAAGTAATTGTCTTTCTTTTATTCCTCTGTGACATTTTATATGATGTATGCCTATTAAACAAGAAATTTAGAAACAACTAAATATAAAATTAACCATTTGTAGCTATGTGCTTTCTAGCATTTTTAACAGCAACATCCATTCACATGCATTTTTTATCATCCATATTTTAGATCCATGTTTAGATCCATCCGTATTTTAGATAGTAAGCAAACAAACTTGGCATGCGATGCATGCTGCTAACATGGGGGAATACAACCAATGCTTTACATAGGAGTATAAACTCCAAAACGATGCAACAACACTTAAGGCTAATACTTCATTATAACAAAGACATTTAAACAACAAAACAAACACAAAACAGGTCTGGGCAGTCTAAGTCTTGTCTTCTGGTCACAATCCTTCACTTACGACATTCTTCTCTCACACCAACATTCTATTTTCACCAACAACGTCCTCTTTTCTTCCTCACACCACACCACACTCTCCTTTTCACCAACATTCCTCTCTTCCCCAACATCCTCCTCTTGTCCCAAAGCAGCCGCCATTTTGAATCCTCTTCCCTATTACAGCCTACCAATCATGGCAGGAAGTGGGAGGAGTCCAATCATGGGCTGATGAGGAGCCACCCTGCAACATTACAGAGACAGAAAGAGAGAGAGAGAGAGAGAGACAGACACACACACACACAACAGAAAACACCCATAGTCTGCCACGGGACGTCACACCCCCACCACCAAAAATCAACGTACTATGTTGATTCACCCCAAAAAAACTAAAAGGCCCGTGACAAGGAGTCAACCAAAACATTGTCCATCCCTTTTTGTATTTAATTTCTAAACTGATACCGTGCAAAACCAAGGACCAGCGCATAATACACTGATTTGTGTTTTTCATCCAAGATAAAAACACCAGGGGATTGTGGTCAGTAAAAACTAAAACAGGTTGAGCGGTGGACCCAATGTATACCTCAAAATGTTGTAATGCTAAAATCAGTGCTAGCGCCTCCTTTTCGATGGTGCTGTAGTTCACCTGATGTTTTAAGAACTTTTTTTGAGAAGCAGCTGGGATGATCAACTCCATTTGCATCTTCCTGTAACAGCACAGCCCCAGCTCCAACAGCACTGGCATCCACCTCCAGTTTGAAAGGGCGCTGGAAGTCAGGAGCAGCAAGAACAGGGGTACTGCAAAGAAGGGTTTTCACAGACATAAAACCATTCTGGCATTCATCGTTCCAACTAAACTGTACTCTGCCTCGCAGCAGTTGAGTCAACGGACACACTACCTCTGAAAAGTTTTTACAAAAAGCCCGGTAGTATCCAGCCATTCCCAAAAATCAGCGCAGTTCCCTTTTTGATGTGAGAACTGGGAAGGAAAAAATGGCCTGAATCTTAGCAATCACAGGTTTTACCTGGCCTTGACCCACCTCTTTACCTAGGTAAGTCACAGTGGCTTTGCCGAACTCACACTTCGCCAAGTTCAAAGTCAGCGATGCATCCTGCAGCCGCTTGAAGGCAGCTGTCAGAGTGTGGATATGCTCGGTCCAAGTGGACGAATAGACAATAATGTCATCTAAATAAGCATTGCAGTTTTTAATTCCACAAAGCACTTTAGACGCTGAAAACTCGCTGGCGCATTACGTAACCCAAAAGGCATAACTGTATATTGTAAGAAATTATCCGGTGTGACGAAAGCAGAAATTTCAGAAGCTCAGGGAGTCAACGGAACTTGCCAGTAACCACGATGCAAGTCTAATTTACTGTATTTACTTTTCTGTAATCAGTACAGAAACGAACTGTACCATCAGGCTTAGGTACTAACAGACAGGGACTATTCCATGGACTACAGCTTGGCACGGAGAACCCATGTTCCAACAAATAATCGACCTCAGACTTCATTACCGAACGCTCAGTGGGATTTAGTCTGTATGGGTGCTGTCTGATTGGGGCATATTCACCAACATCAATGTCATGCTTTAACACTGTAGTACATGACGGAACATCACCAAACAATATCTTATATGTCTGAATTAAAATCATAACCTGCTCCCGTTCGTTAAGAGGCAAATGTGACATATGTGCGTTTAAGTTTTGTAAGATCACACTGTTGTGTAATCGGGGCGAAGACACAGGAACATTTCCATGATGTAACCCATCCTCCTCAGGAGAATAAGCATCCAGCAGGGGCATAGAAGCCACAGATAACACAGCAGCTCCTTTTCCTGGTGGATCTACATTTTCCTTTGTTGAATCACTGTCTCTCATAACGTATTTCTTGAGCATGTTCACATGACATACACGCATTTTACGTGTTCGGTCAGGAGTGCGAATAACGTAATCAGTGTCACTTAACTGGGACTCCACCACATAAGGACCTGAGAATTTTGCTTGGAGAGCAGACTCCATTAGCAGTAATAAAACCAGAACCCTATCACCCGGCTGAAAAGATCGAGAGACTGCTTTCTGATCATATCGGGCTTTCATAGATCCTTGTGCATGTTGTAAGGAAGCTCGAGCGGTTATGAACACAAGCATTATGAAGCCATTCACGAAAGGAACTGACATGATCCAGCACATTAGTATCTGTAAATGGTTCAGCTACCCAGGCTTCTTTAAGCAGCTTGAGAAGACCACGCACAGTTTGACTGAATACAAGGTCAGCAGGACTGAATCCCAAAGACTCCTGAACAGTTTCACGAATGGCAAACAACAATAGTGGGAGACCCTCATCCCACTGTTTAGCTGAAGCTAAGCAATAAGTACGGAGCATGGACTTTAGAGTTTGGTGAAAACGTTCCAATGCTCCTTGTGACTGAGGATGGTAAGCACTTGATACCAGATGCTTTATTTGTAATTCCTCCAAAACTTGCTTAAAAAGGCGAGACAGGAAATTCGAACCTTGGTCCGTTTGGACCAATTTTGGAAGTCCAAAAGTAAAAAAGAACTTCACTAAGGCTCTCACTATATTGTTAGCCTTTAGAGAGCATAACGGAACTGCTTCTGGGAAACGTGTGGCACTACACATTATAGTCAGCAAGTATTTAAAACCTGTTTTGGTACGAGGAAGTGGACCAACACGATCTAAAATTATCTTAGAAAATGGTTTGGTTAGGACAGGCACAGGACAAAGTGGCGCGGGTGGAATTGACTGGTTCGGTTTGCCAGCCAATTGACAAACGTGACATGATCGACAATAATGAGCAACATCGGATTTCAACCCAGGCCAAAAGAAATGGCGCAAAATCCGTTTATATGTTTTTGTTACTCCTAAGTGTCCAGACATCATGTTGTCATGCCCTAAACACAGTACCTGGGACCGAAACTTAAGAGGAACCACCACTTGATATACTGAATTCCAACCTACGTCACCAGCAGTTGGAGGAGTCCACTTCTTCATCAAGATCCCTTTATCCCAGAAAAAGGCTACCGATTTTTCAGTTATGTTGGCCTTCTCCACAACAGCCGAACGACACCCTGTTAATGTAGAGTCTTTTTGCTGCTCCTGGGACATAAGCGTTTTACTTACAGGCAGTGACATTGTCTCATCACCATGGACATTAACAGCGCGCATCCGCAGCGCTCCCTCCACCACTCCGCCGTCTGATGCCGCTGCATGGGAGACCAGAGGGTCAGAAACAGCCATAAACATATCATATAGCTCATCCGTACTCTGCCGGCGTGCCTGTGCTCGGGTGACTGCACAAGCAGGGAAAACTGACTCATAACCCGGCACCACTGAAGAGGGTGGAACCTTAGGGTTATTGATGACCTCCGGAAGGGGAAGAACTTTCCCTCCAGCCAAATCGTTCCCAAGAATAAAATTGATTCCCTGCATAGGCAGTTCGGGGCGCACTGCGACTTTGCACGAACCTAAAAAATAAAGCAGGTGCAGGTTTACAACGTGCAATGGCACCTTAACGATGCCCAATTCAATACCCCGCACCAGTACATAAGAGCCACAGAACGTGTCATCAGAAAAGGGCCAGACATTCGCTAAAAAAAAAAGACTGCGCAGCACCGGTGTCTCGTAAAATGCGCACTGGCACTGCACTGCTGTTTCCAGCAGCTGTGGAAACTGCAAGCACAAAAGGTTCATAAACAGGATGAACAATAGTGGGGACACTCACAGCAGTCTGAACAAACCAAGCCCCTTTTGGTGAGGATTTAGGAGGTGAACCGTGCTTCTTTATAAGTTTTGGGCATTTAGCAATGAGGTGGCTGGTCTCGTGACAATAAAAACATGCACGACCATTACTAAAGGAAATGGGCGAAGATCGAAATACGTTCCGATCCAGTCAGAAACTCACATCCCGATCTTGTTTTCGTGAGACTGAATAAAACACAACTTTATGAGTAAGCACGAATTCATCTGCACCAGCGTTGACACTTTCTGGTCATTCAGATGAGTGGCAACAGCTTCCGGGACGCAGTTTTTAAATTCCTCCAAAAGGATTAATTCACAAAGCTTTTCCCACGTACTGACTTTACTGGAAACACACCACCGATTAAACAAAGCTTCTTTCTCTCTAGCAAACTCCACATGCGTAATTTGCTCACCTTTCCTAGACTTCCAGAATTTTTGACGGTACGCTTCCGGGACAAGTTCATACGCATTCAGAATTGAAGTCTTTACCACATCATAGTCAGAGCTCTACTTCACAGAAAGAGAAGAGTAAACTTCGTGAGCCTTCCCCACAGGTGTTTGCGACTGGATTTGAGGAGGTGACAGGACAGACTTGGAAGCCAATTCAAGTTCGAGACGTTTTAATTCTAGGTCTCGTTCTTGACGTTCACGCTCAAACGTTCATCCAACTCCAATTGCTTAAGGTGCATTTGGAGTTCGCGATCTCGTTCTTCCAATTCCAATTGCTTGAGTTGTAGCTGATGCTCTAGTTCCTTCTCACGCAGCCCACAAGCTTTTCTGTCAGCCTGCAGTTTTGCTGCTTCAAGCTGCATCTTCTCTTGCAGTGACTTTTCCTTTAACCGCATTTCACTAGAAAAACTCTCGCCGGACTCTTCCAAGCCCTCTGCCGAGAGTGGACTACCGGATTTAAAACATGGTACCTCCTTTTCCACCAACCCGATTTTTAATGCCTTCACTAATAAATCTTTCAACTTTCTATCGGCACTGGTAATGGGAATGCCATAGAAGTCAGCTACACCCAATAGCTGCTCCTTGGTTAACTCTCCTAGCATCTCATCGGAAGGGAACTCAACAAAACCTGTTGCCATTGTGACCTGTTATTCTAACCCCACAGCAAAATATAAATTGAATAACTTGGTGACCCCACCAATACAAAAAGAAACTACACAGACCCAACTACAACGGCACACTGGGATCAGTCTGCTCCTGTGGGATTCTAGGAACTCCAGCTCCTAATATACCTAACCAGCCAGCTACATAAGATCTAGATAATCTTCGGGGAAGTTACCAATTTTAGCCACCTTTAAACGCAATCTCGCAACATTTACAGTCTCTGACTGAGACAGAAATGCTCGACACGTACCTCCCCCTGGATTTTCCCCCCAAAATAACAAACCAAAACAACAAACAAACATAACAAACAGTATCCGTTGGAAGGACCCGCTCAAGGCAGAATCCAGCTGGACAGCTCTACCTAACCAGAGTTCACCAGAAAACCCACATAAACAGAAAAAAACTCAAACTCACCCAGATGAGAACAGTTGCCACAGCCTACACAATATCCTACCTACGCGATAGGAAATCCCGGACGAGCCCCCAAGATTTGTTACGTCCCCGGTCTAGGGTCAGGGACATAACAAATGGGACATAGGAGTATAAACTCCAAAACGATGCAACAACACTTAAGGCTAATACTTTATTATAAACAAAGACATTTAAACAACAAAACAAACACAAAACAGGTCTGGGCAGTCTAAGTCTAAGTCTTGTTCCTCTCTTCCCCAACATCCTCCTCTTGTCCCAAAGCAGCCGCCATTTTGAATCCTCTTCCCTATTACAGCCTACCAATCATGGCAGGAAGTGGGAGGAGTCCAATCATGGGCTGATGAGGAGCCACCCTGCAACATTACAGAGACAGAAAGAGAGCGAGAGAGAGAGAGAGAGAGAGACACACACAACACAAAACACCCATAGTCTGCCACGGGACGTCACAACATGTCTTGAATAAAAAAAATCATGCACGATCATTCATGTAAGTTCAGTTTGTCAAAAATCCTGTCAGTTTAAATATGTTTAGCTTCTTCTCTTTTAATGTTTTTTGTGGCTTTGCCAGGCCAACATGAAGTGTGTTCAAAAACTTATCTTTCTTGTTTCGTTGGCTGACGAAATCAGACAAATTTTTATTTTTTTATTTTTTCTTCTTATTATTCTTTTTCTCTGCAATTTTTCTCCCCACATCTTTTAAGCTACATTTATACATTATACATTTTCAGGGATTGAACTTCATATTTTGTAGATGTGTGTGTGTGCTTATAAGCAATATGACATTCCACTTTTCATAATTATTTTTTGGATATTATATTTTCCCATTGACATAACATGGGGTAATCGCTCTATTTATCACTCTGTTTATCGTATCTTCATTTTATTTCACATCACTTTATCATAGTGATTTACTCTTTTGGTTTATTCATTTTTTGACACTGTTCAGGATTCTCTTTATAGCAATTTATTTGTTAACGTTGAAGTTAATGGGAATTGAACTTCCACAATTTGGTCGCTCAGGGCAGTGCAGAGAAATTAGCTGTTTGTGGGGGATTGTACAAATGTTCCACTGCCGATATAAGCCATTGTAACATATGCTAATCTTGTTATATGCAGCATTTTTTGTGTGTTTCTTTTCATGAATTCACATTATTTCAACTGCTCCTGCTGGACTGATGTACTCGCTGCATCTTATATCCAGCCCGGTTTAAGATATGATGCTGTGATGCGGTTAGCATTAATGCTAGCGTCCCGTCACAGCGTCTTTGCTCTTAAAAACACATTTACAGCATTTATCAGACACCCTTATCCAGAGCAACTTACAATCAGTAGTTACAGAGACAGTCCCTCCCGGGGCCATTTTTAGGGTTAAGTGTCTTGCTCAGGGACACAATGGTAGTAATTGGGATTTGAACCTGGGTCTTCATAGGCGAGTGTGTTACCCACTAGGCTACTACCACCGCACATTCTCCCAATTACATGTAAGTAAACATTAATTAGGTAAATGTTCATGAATTAAAGTGCTTCTACTGAAGCAATATATTGCATCCAAGGTGTTCCGGGAGAGTTTGACACACCGTCTGGGTGAATACTACTGGGATTAGTGAGTTCATGCAGTGAATACTAGTGGGATTAGTGAGTTCATGTTCTGGATAGGGGTGGAGTTTAGAACTGGGTTGTACCATACTGAGTGCATACTGCTGTTCAGGTTTAAATAAATACAAGCATGGCAGAACATCTTGACTCTCTTTACTCCCCATCCACACCCCTCGCTACAATAAATTTCATAATATCTAGTTCAGTTTTAATGTTGTACATTTTTAAATGCATTCCAAATTATTCCATATTAACTTCTGAGAGAGAAAATAATTACATAATGATTCCAACCAAAAGATTATAATACATATCTGCAAGTTATATACTGTTTGCTCTATTTTGCAGGGAAGGCCACGCCAGTCTGGTGAAGGAGCTGAAAGCCTCCCTGTCAGAGAAGCCAGGGGCAATAGTGTTGTCTGTGGGGGGTGGAGGGCTTTTCTGTGGGCTAGTGCAAGGCCTGAAGGAGGTGGGTTGGGAGGACATCCCTATTCTTTGCATGGAGACTGTAGGAGCCAACTGCTTCAATGCTGCAATTAAAGCAGGCCAGCCAGTTACTCTACCAGACATCACCAGGTAAGACTGGGATTATCTATTATAATGCACTAGAAAGTGCCATGATTGTGTCTAAAACAGTGGTGCAAAAACATGGCCAGAGTCAGAGCCTCTGATCACCTCTGATATTACCATGGACTAGAGCACGTCTATGCTGTTGAAACGTACATTTAATGATCTATTCATCGGCTATCATTTTTTCCTAAAGAGCCTTAAGGGGCCATCTGAAATCACAAAATCAGTCAAACTTTCATTCACTTGATTTTGAGAAGTCTGTAGTCTTTATATTACAGTTCAAGGACTAAACAATAAGGTAATAGTAAATAAAGGTCATTTAATATTAACAAGACTATGAGTTTTGTATATGAATAGCTTTCTTGGTGATGGGAGTGGTGGTGATGTTAAGTGTGACTGATGTCATTCATCATATGCCACCATTATATTGGGATTCGAGTCTGAGACTCAAACTTAAGTCACACTTAGTTGTGACTTGACTTTAGGCTTGCCCTCATGTTTACCCTTTATGTCACCAAGCAGAAGGCACATGCATAAAACCAAGAACATTCAGAGCACCAACACCAACTCTCGCAAGAGCACATGACTACACATTGCCAGCTAAGGCAAGTTCTGAGGGGCTGAAAGTACATTTCTGCAACTCTGGGTCGTATAGTAAAATAATAATAATAACATTAATAATAGTAACAGCAATAATAATGATAATAATAATAATGATAGTAATGGTTAAAGAAGGAAATTAAAATATTCACTAACTAACACCTCTGTACAAAATAGCATAGTTGTCATGACCATGGGGGGAATGGAAATGAAAAAGGGAAAATGGAAGAACACAATTTATTGTGGTACAGGGAAATCTTTGGGGTTAAACAATCCACCATGCATTGCACTGCTGTGTGTAGTTCTGCTGTATCCGTGCAGCTTGATACTGCTGCCTGCTTGCCCGCCTTCACAAGTCCTAAGCCTTGCACAGTTATGAGCACTTTCCAGCTCTCCTGCAGATGAGCAGTCCAGGACACACACACACTCCTGTTGATACACATAGACCACCATGAACCACGCAGAGTTATACACTGGTAACAGGGAACCCTCAGGCTGCATGTTGGAGAATCGCTCTGCCCATCCACGGCCTGGTTAAATTGAAGATACTACAGCCATACAAAGAAAGGTCAGAAGGTGGCAAGTATAGTACTCCAAAGTAAATTAGGAATTGATTAGTAGCCATTCACTATAGGACGCTACAACACTAAAGACCCATTAGTGAAGTGATTGTCACTAGTGATACAGCACAGCACACGGTGCACACAGTGAAATTTGTCCTCTGCATTTAACCCATCACCGTGAGTGAATAGTGGGCAGCCATGACAGGCGCCCACTCGGAATTTGAACCGGAAACCTTCTGATTATGGGGCCACTTCCTTAACCACTAGGTCACCACTGCCCCATAATTGTTCACAATTCTGTCTAAATCTGTGTTAGTGAGCACTTCTGCTTTGCCGAGTTAATACAGCCATCTCACAGATGTGGCATATCAAAGTGCTGATTAGACAGCATGAACAGTGGCGTTATTTGATATAGGCGATATGGGCAGTTGCCCAGGGCGGCATCGTGGTGTTTTTTTTTTTTTTTTTTTTCCCGTGTGAGCACCCATGCTTTCTATCCCCGTTTAAGAAAAGAAAAGATAAGATAGATCTTTATTAGTACCACAAGTGGGAAATTGCGGTTTGCAGGGAGTAAAGGGACCCTCATTTTGCAAGATGCACCTGCTGCTTCAAGTGGCGGCAGGAGATTCTCTGACTTGCTGGAGCAGCATCTATAAACCAGCTCACAAAGTAAAACACAATGCTGAAGTTAGCGAATCAGAGAATCTCCTGCCGCCACTTGAAGCAGCAATCTCCTGCCGCCACTTGAAATAGCCACTGAGGTGCCACTGAGCAAAGCACAGTCCCCACACATTGCTCCCCGGGTGCCTGTCATGGCTGCCCACTGCTCACTCAGGGTGATGGGTTAAATGCAGAGGACAAATTTCACTGTGTGCTGGGCTGCTGTGTATCACAAGTGACAATCACTTCACTTTACACTTTACTTTAAAGCGAGGCTTACAGCCAGAAAATCTGTTTCAGAAATAAAGAACGTTTTAAATCTCTACATAGTGATCATCTTTGTGCCCACTCAAAATTCTGAACTATGTAAATGGTATTACCTGTGTGGCCAAACATTGTTTTCACTGAAAAATTCACATAGGAACTGTACATTGGATGAATGGCATTCTTTAAAAAAATAAAGAAAGTGGTTTAGTGTAAAATAGAATCAAGTAATACCTTGCATTGTAAAATTTGCTCATGTGCACATTAATTTATGATAAATATGGACATTTCTATGTCAAATAAATAGTATTGCAGCCAATACAGACACGTTG
Organism: Denticeps clupeoides; assembly: GCF_900700375.1. Classification (NCBI taxonomy): domain Eukaryota; kingdom Metazoa; phylum Chordata; class Actinopteri; order Clupeiformes; family Denticipitidae; genus Denticeps; species Denticeps clupeoides. Next base: position 28,049,881 of record NC_041707.1, read on the forward strand.
AATAAGGAGCTGTGAATAATGAGCCAACTTCAGCGTTGTTCTGTACTCTAAATTCTATCACACCCATATATGTGGAATGTGAGCGCAAGTGTGCCTGCTTACTGCTGCAGCTGATGCTGGGCTGAAGTTACACCTGTCTAAAGGGGGCTGCTTCCAAATAAAGCACATTTCATTCATAGCAATATCAATCCAAGTTCATTATGTCACAATAAATTTTTCCTGGGTTGTGCAAAACAAACCAAAAGTTAACATTGTGGTTATTCTCAGGTTGGAAGATGGGTGTTGACAAGTGCAAAAAACACCATTTGAAAATGACAAAAAAGGTCAAAGCCCCATATGTGTTTATCTGGTTAAATTCAGTATGGTTCCAACAACAGATTTTACAATAAATATGTTAATATATAATTCTTAATGTTTTATGTTTCTGTGTTTGTTGGGGTGACGTGACAAGAGGGGGGTGTTTGCCCAGGGCATCAAGCAGGCTAGGACTGCCACTGAGCATGAATATTGCTCAGGAGTGCCTTAGACTGCCCACAATAAAAGGCCACTCTGAAATGTGTAGTTTGATCAATGTCGGAACTTTTAAGGGAGTGTGCAATTGTCATGCTGACTGCAGGAATGTCTACCAGATCTGTTGCCCATAAAATGGATTTTAATTTTTTTTTGGCAGTATATCCAACAGACCTCACAACCACAGACCATGTGTACCCACACCAGCCCAAGACCTCTACATCCAGCATATTCACCTCCATGATTGTCTGAGACAAGCCACTCGGACAGCTACAGCAACAGTTTTTTGGCATAACCAAATAATTTCTGTACAAGCTGTCAGAAACCATTTCAGGGAGGCTCGTCGCCCTCATTGGGGTCTGGACCTGACTGCAGTTCATCAGCGTAACCAACTTGAGTGGACAAATGCTCACATTTGATGGTGTCTGGCACATTGGATAGGCGTTCTGTTCACAGATGAGTCCTGGTTTTCTAAGGCACGCCTTTGCAATATTCATGCTGTCTAATCAACACCAACCACTACCCCAGAGACAGATTTAGTAAACAGTATTTGAGAGTAATGGGTCTTTTGCGTATGTAGAGAATGTTTACTCCTTTGAGTTCACCTCATACAAAAACAAGTGTTGTGTTTATATTTTTATTCAGTATATATGTCACAGGATGTAGGTCTATAGGACATTCTTCAGTAATTGTTGTTGTCTGTGACTAATGTATTTTGGTATTTAGCAGAACAGCTGTGCATGTAACAAGATACTGACCTCATCTAGGGTTCTTTGGCATAGCAAGGTGAACCTTCATTTTTCCATCTTGACTTATGTCAGTTGACTTATGTCAGTACTAACTATTTTTGTGCTTTCCCCATGCCTTCTGCGTTGTGTAATTTTTTATTTTTTTTTCATTTCTCAAACCGCAAATGATGAGCTGATACCAAGAGATTTTCTGTGCCACGTGTATTCTGTACAAAAGCAAGGTCGTGTCAGAATATCGTGTCACACATTGCGTCTTTCTGCACCACTCTCTCACAACCCACGCCATGTGTCCAAGAGAACTGAGTAATAACATTAAGTATTTACAATTTATAATACTGCATACCTGTACAAAAGCAAGGTCATGTCAGAATATATCATCGTCATCACACATTGCGTCATTCTGCACCTCTCTCTAAAATATACAGTATTATCGGAACGTAAAAAAATTCACAAAATAACACATCCAAAATATGTATATGTACATAATTTATAATAAAAAAGAAATAACCCCACGCACCTCTCACAACTCACGCCATGTGTCCAAGAGAACTGAATCGGGTCTCCAACCCACTAACCCAAGGGCACGGCCGCATCCAAACAATTGTCAGGGGGTGATTTTTACAATAACCATAAATTGAACAAACAAAAATACAGAAACATTTGACATAACCAGAAACACTAACACACTTCGACATTCTACAATTAAACAAACACCCGGATTGTCATTATAATTCCCTTACCCACACCAGAATACAGGTAACCAAAATAACCAAAGTCTTTTATTAAGTTTTTTATGTGGACATTTTCCTTGTGTGCAGAATGGTCAAGTGGGGGCGTCAACTGTACGGCCTGTCAAAGCCCATTGAGACATACTGTATGTGATTATGGGCTGTATAAGAAATAAATATTGTCGTCATTGAAGAGAGGGAACGTTTCGATATTATTGTACATATTGAGCAGTTCTGTTTCGCCATCAGTCTGACTGTGGCAGGGAAGAATCATGTTCTATCAGTGATTGCACTGTCTGCTCCACTGTGTCTCAGGTTGTACTTGCAGTGTTTGTGTCTTGCAGCATTTGAGTGAGCTGTGTGATAAAGTCTCTAATTCTTTCAGCTCTTTTCTGACAACATTGCACATATATAGTGTCTATGGAAGCAATGGCAGAGCGAGGAATTTTTCAGTGGGGTGGCCAGGATTATTTGGGGTGGCATGTCTTACCAAAGAAATACAGTGCTATTTAACCCTTTAATGCAATTTCTTTTCAAAATGGTGTGTGATCTTTAAGTCAAGCCATATTTTAAAACGTCACAGCCCTGCCACTGCATGGAAGTAAGTTTTGTCCCTGTGATCCTCTCTGCTCTTTATTTTAGGCCTGAGAGAGAGTGATTGTTCAGACCGGATATTCTGAGCAGCCGAATTAAACAAACCCTTTGTTGTTGGTTTTTCCCCCCGGTATTTGTGGTGTTGCAGTCCCAAGTTCTGGTCTGCAGTCCCATGAATCTTAGCTGTCGACCCTCTCCACCTCCCTTTGATGATAAGAGGCTGTATAGAGGGGAAGGGTTCTTCCTGAGGATGAGGTCATTCTCCTTTCCGTAGAGAAAGAATGTTGTTCCTGTCACCCTGAAATCATCCCCCCTCTTGATGAGCCCTAAGATGTTGTTTCATTAGCATATTTAATGATGATGATGTGCTGGGTGCATGGATTCCATGGCGGTTCAGTGCATTGCTTTGAAAAACAGTACCTGCTAATCCAAGGTCTTCCTAAAGTTCTGCCCGAGTGGTTCTTGGCTCTTGGAGAACTCTCCTGATTATTCTCCTCGAAAGGGAGCCCCCACAGTGCTCACAGGAACATTTAGCATTCTGGAAATGCGCCTATAACCATTCCAATCAGAATGCTTTTCAACTATAAGGTTACAAAGATCTTGGGAGAGTACTTTGCTTTTACCCATCATGAAGTCTTTACTGTGTGCCTGCTGGGTAATGAGAAGCCTTTATAGGCCATCAATGAGGACTAAAGCAGCTGATACCAATTAGTACTGATAGGGGTCACGGTTTCTCTCTCAATTCTGACAGATTTCAGGTGATCTCCTGGCTTTCTATGGCATTTTCACTTATTCCCTGTGTCATTTCAATGTATTTATTATGACTCAAATTTCTTATAAGTGTACATTTTAAATAGTAATGTCAGAAAATCATTTTATGCTGATTTTATGCAGTAAATTTTATGGGTTGTCTACGATTCACTCCCCCATCCCCCACTAGCCATTTAAATCCCCCACAAGCCTTTGAAATGTACTGTTTATCCTTCTTGGATATAAAGCTGATTTATGTAGATGAAACAAAAGCAGTGCTATTCAACAGTGTATGTGAAAACGTTGATGCTAGGAAAATTAGTTTGCATGGGTCATCTCAGCTGAATGACCCACTTGGTCTGAAATAATCTTTATGTAGGGGATTAAAATGACCAACTTTTAAAATGACAAGCTTTTGTGATTATATTTACTATTTGGTTCTATTTTGCAGCAAGGCAACGTGTCTGGGGGCAAAGACAGTGTGCAGACAAGCATTTGAGTACAGAAAAGAGGTGAACCTTATTTCAGAGCTGGTCACAGACCAGCAGACTTTGGAAGCTATGGAGCTATTTTTAGGTAAGTTTTATGAATATTGGGGATTCATTTGGCACTGTTTAAGGTGCATTTTGTATTGCACATAGAGTGCACTCATTGGTGCTGTCAAGAGGCAATAAGAATGATTTCACAAAACAGAGCAGCACCTTAAAGAGTGCCAAATTACATTATACATTGTGTGCATGTGCATCTCCAGTGCTGATGTGTAATTCAAATAATAAAATTTTTTTTTATTATTCTGTGTGTCTGCAGATGAAGAGCGTGTGTTGGTGGAAATGGCCTGTGGAGCAGCTCTAGCTGCTGTCTATAGTGGGCTTGTGCAGAGACTTCAGAAACTGGGGCGCCTCCCCAACCCTCTCAGCTCTCTGGTGGTGATAGTGTGTGGTGGCAGCAGCATAGACCGGGCCCAGCTGTCTCAGCTCCGATCTGTGCTGTTTTGCTGAAGAGCGAGTACAACTCATTATTGACCCCACCCAGCTACAGTAATTCCAATTTATTTCATACATCAATATCCAGTAAACGGGTGAAACTAAAACTCTAATAGTACAATCTCTAGATTATCAATATTTTATAGCTCTGCACAGTTATTTTTTTTCTGTTGTCAGACCAGTCAGTGGTCAATGTATGTTAGATCATATTATTAATCTAATCACAGACTTTTACATTTACAGCATTTATCAGACGCCCTTATCCAGAGTGACTTACAATCAGTAATTACAGAGACAGTCCCTCTGGAGCAACTTGGGGTTAAGTGTCTTGGTCAGGGACACAATGGTAGTAAGTGGGATTTGAACCTGGGTCTTCTGATTCATAGGCGATTGTGTTACTCCTAGGCTACTACAACTTACTACTACTACTACTACTTCTACCACTAGGCTACTAACACTTTTTATAACTTGTAGCGTTGTAAGTCACTCTGGATAAGGGCGTCTGCCAAATGACTTAAATGTAAATGTAAATAACTCACTATACCAGGGAACAGATGTGTACTTACTCAGGATGTGGTATTAGAATGTGTTGTGGCTGGGTGATGGGGTCAGCAATTCATTGTAAGCACCAGATACCACAAATAAAATAAATAATTGTGATTAGACAACAATTATTTTTTTTGTTTAGCCTTGTCTAGTCAAGTTTCAGTCAACTAAAACTGAGCATATTAGTCTTACTTTAGTCAGAATTATCCATGAATATGTTTGTCTAATTAGTCTAATTTTTAGTTTAAAATAGTATTTTTTTTATTATTCTCTATTAAAAAATGTCAATGTAGTACAAGTGTTATGACTGAGGGTGTGAAGGGAAATTGTCCATATTAATGCAGTCGTTCCATTTGCCTTTTCTTATGTAGTCCTGACCAATCTTGCTTCGCATTACATTCCACTGCTAGTTTAGATACACTCACAAGAATCATACAGCTTTGTTTTAGAAATTCTTTTATCTAAATAAACAGATTGCAAATTTTAAATATGTACAAGGAAATACAAAAAAACTATAAACCTGAGGTTGTTGACTAGTGGTGGGCTGTTATCGCTGTTAACGTGCTGCGTTAACGTGAGACTCTTTATCGGCCATAAAAAACGTGCTGCTTTAACGTGAGAAAAAATATCGCCGTTAATCTATTCACAAAGTTGGGTTGGGAGCTGGGTCTATACTACGCAAGCTATTGTTAAATGGTTACACTAGATTTATAAGTATATTTCTTCTTTCTTGTGTCTTTTAGTTGTGTCTTTTTAGCGCGGATGTGTATACCTAGCGGATGTATACCTAGCGGGCACTGTAGGGGGCGAGAACGAGTCTTCGAACTGTGAAATTACTAGAGCTGTAATACTCGGATCCTTTTTAGGATTCGGCTCCCTCTGAGTCACTCACTAAACTGATCCGGGTGCGTGAGTCACTTGAGTCACTTGAGTGGAGCGCTAACCCGCTCTCTGATCCGGGTGCGTGAGTCACTTGAGTCACTTGAGTCAGTACGCACCCGGATCAGAGATTGGGTTAGCGCTCCTGGCGGTTAACTTCCTCTACAACCGGACTCATGTAAGCCAATATATTGGAGTTTACAATTTAGACATGGTGTAGTTAGGACTCGAAGGATTCGGTTCAATGGAGACCTCAGATTCGTGACTCATGAGTCATTTAAAGGATCCGGGCAATTAACCCGGGTGAGTCATGAATCGCACAGCTCTAGAAATGACCACATCACGTGTCGTGGAAACATGGATGCAGCTATGAAGCCACCGGGTTTGCGTCAGGGAAAATTAATTTTTAAAATTAATCTAGATTAATTTAGATTGCTATATATTAATCTATATTGAATTAGATTGTTATAGATTAATCTAGATTAATTCCAAGATTACAGTGAGATTAATCTAGATAAAGAAAATTAATCTATGACCACCTCTATTGTTGACACATCCCCACAAGTAGTAGTAGATAAAAGCTAATTTAACAGAGGGTTCTCCAGTTTAGAAGACAGGTAAGAGTGACATTCCACTAAACCACACCACCAGGGGATGTTTAATTAATACAATTATTATTAGTGTTCTTGTTGTTGTCAATTGCTCAGAAGAAAAGATTTGATATATGGCACAGGTAATTCAATACAGTTATTTAGCCTGTTTGAATGGAGAGATGATAATAATGTGAGAATATGTCTGTGATCCTGTGATAATGAATTGTTGACAAAGACTACTTGTTCTGAACAGGTGTTGTCAGTAAACGAGCTGTAAAAGTTTAGGCTACAGACACTTAGCATTGAAAAACTGATGCTAATTATCTCTGTAACCTTATTTAAAAGCAGTCAAATTGTCATTGTTTGTGTCAAACATGATGCTCAGTGCGCCTATGGATGGGTTGAACAATTTTTTTTCTGGAGATTTTGTTAAAACTAGCAAAATAATAGAATTCTAGGATGGCCTTTCAATGGTTGTTGCATTTTACCCAGATACAATGCTGCTATTTTCTGATTTGCTGTTGTCTAGTCCCTCTCTTTTTTGAAAGGCAGATCATAAATAACTAAAAATATCAGGTACTGCAGGGTGAGACCATTAAGTGCTTAAACACCTAGGCCCATAAACATCTACCAATTCATACATATCACATATCATGTTGACTAAAGGCACACAAAACCAGTTGACATATATAATGATTGACCCAGTTGACACTGACCCAGTTGACATACAGTACAGGCAAAAAGTTTGGACACACCTTCTCATTCAATGTGTTTTCTTTATTTTCATGACCATTTACATTGGTAGATTTTCACTGAAGGCATCAAAACTATGAATGAACACATGTGGAGTTATGTACTTAATAAAAAAGGTGAAATAACTGAAAACCTGTTTTATATCCTTTGCTCTGATTACTCCTTTGCATACTCTTGGCATTCTCTCAATGAACTTCAAGAGGTAGTCACCTGAAATGGTTTTCCAACAGTCTTGAAGGAGTTCCCAGAGGTGTTTAGCACTTGTTGGCCCCTTTGCCTTCACTCTGCGGTCCAGCTGACCCTAAACCTTCTCAATTGGGTTCAGGTACGGTCACTGTGGAGGCCAGGTCTCCACTTTTTGTTTAGTACATAACTCCACATGTGTTCATTCATAGTTTTGATGCATTCAGTGAGAATATCCCAATGTAAATGATCATGAAAATAAAGAAAACATATTGAATGAGATGGTGTGTCCAAACGTTTGGCCTGTACTGTATATGTTTGTCAAATAAACAATTAGAATTCTGAATCACATCATTACCAAATGTGCAAATTGCATAAAGGTTCACTTACATCCCAGGTCTTCAGAAAACGTTCCTTCAGTGAGAAAATATATTCTTGATTCATGTTACATAAGTATGAAATCACACAAAAACCACAACCAGATGTGTAAACACATATGCACCCTGAAAACACCAAAGAACACAAAACACAAAATAAACCCAAACCGATCAGTCATTTGCAGTTGCTGCTCCCAGACAATGGAATTAACTACCTCTGCACATCAGCTCTTCACCATCTTTGGATATTTCTAAATCACTGCAAAAAATGCATTATTATACATTGGTTTTTTAACTCTGAGTTATTACATATATTTGTGTTCCTGTTATTGGCAATTATTTTATATTTTTTCCATTAAATGTTATATTCTTAATGATTTTAAATACTTATTGTATAGCACTTTGGTCAACTGCTGTTGTATTTAAATGTCCTCTATAAATTAACTGACTTTAACTTGACAAATTGCGCTATATAAATGATCACATATATGTGTAATAAAATGATGTTTGAGTGTATTCTGTGTGAAATTTTTCCCAAAATTATAGTATCATATGATATGGGGCAGTGGTGGCCTAGCGGTTAAGGAATTGGCACTGTAATCAGAAGGTTGCTGGTTCGAATCCCGATCTGTCCAGGTGCCACTGAGGTGCAACTGAGCAAAGCACCGTCCCCACACACTGCTCCCCGGGCGCCTGTCATGGCTGCCCACTGCTCACTCAAGGTGATGGGTTAAATGCAGAGGACAAATTTCACTGTGTGCACCGTGTGCTGTGCTGCTGTTTATCACATGTGACAATCACATCACATCATATGGAAAGTTGTGTATGCTTGTGTAGGTTGGACAATTATGTAGATCCTTCTGTCCTTACTTTCGTAATTTTTCAATCCATCTCTCTCGCTCTCTTTCTAAACTCTCCAAAGCATCACCAAACTATATAACTCTATCCAAACTCTAGTTTCCAAACTGTCCAAACTCTGAAATGACCACAGCTCTCTATCCCACATTTTGAATGGACTCTGAGGACTTTGTATTGCGAGGCAAGCCTTGATATGCACTTCGCGGGAACGCCCCCTCCAGTACTTGACACATGCTTCGAAGCCTTGGCACATCTTGTAGCATATGCTACAAAATATGCTGGAGGAGAGCAGTATCTCTGACTACTTTGCAACAAGACCAGATGCTGACTAGTGGCGCGTGTGTGGTCTAAATGCAGCCAGGTTAGGTGCCTTCTAAAGAACTACCTTAAAATCTTGGTTTAATGTGTTGCCACCTTAATAACTGTTGACGGCAGATCATGTGACTGAGTTCAGTTTGCGCAACAAGTTCACAAAGTTAAAATTGAATAATCAAGCACTCAAATACCTGGTGGCCAATGAGACGAAGCCGCCCCCACCCGAGAACATTTTGCCAGAAGTCAAACTGAATCCAGGAGAAAACGTAAAACGGGGCGGAGCGACTGAAAAGCCAGCAGTGAAACAGGAAAAACGTCTCACAAGTAAAAATAAAAAAGAGCGAGATGTAAGCAAAAATGTATGTATTCAGAATTCCAACCTCTTATTTTCAATGTCATATTTTTGTTTGGTCTCAGGAAAGTTTTGTGTCAAAATTTTGCCACAAATCTGATTCCATATGAGCCTGCCTGCGCTTTACTTTAAAGGTAACAGTTTGTTCTTTTTCATTGAATATGTAATTGGGTTTATGAACAAGTATGGTAAGTGTATTGCGAATTTAATGCACTGTACTGACACATAACTGCAGATGTGTTAGAAATGTTGCACACACAAAAATTAACAAGCCACTACTGTTGCCTTAGATACTAAACTAATCTTGAATACAATGGTAGTTGTTGAATACCACTGTTTTAGACACTAAATAATCTTTTTTCTTGTTTTAATGTATTTGAAATATTACTTTATGATTCAGTGATTACTGAAATACAACAAAAAATTCATTTACTGTTATAATTTGACCCACTTAATACTGCCTTCTCTTGAGGGAAGTTGGGGGAATAAAGACTCACAAAATAACTTGTGTCCAATTGTATAATTATTCATCTAGCCACACCAATGCCTGTGCTGAGTGGAAAAAAGAGCAGATGCGGTGTGTTGGATTGGGGTGTGGCTATTAGTAAACAGGTGAGAGTGATCTAGTGTGCCTGGGTGTGACGTGCCCCAGGTAGACCCGTGACTGACATCACACACAGAAATAAGCTGCAACACTGCTTAATATTGTAAAACTTCACTGTTAAATTAATATTCATTTACAATACACTGCCATTTAGAGGTAACAAAATGCATTTAGCCTGTTGGCATAAATGAGGCAACAAGACAACCAATCCCGCTTAGTAAGGCTAATAAAATGAGACCAGATTAGTTTTAAGATAAATATTGCTAACTGCTACAAGCAAAATGCAGTTAATGCTGAAAAAAAACTTACCAGACCAGGGTTTTTTGTCTTTTGGGACAGACTGGTGTACTGCCAATTAGAACACAGCTCCTGCAAAAGGTGTGGCTGAGGGAAGCGGAACACTTTGGTCTCAACTAGATGCTCAGGCATGTGAGAGAGTCTCTGCCGAGGATTATAGAGGACCCAGATTGGTGGAGCTCAGAGCAGTGTAAGATGATCTACAGTGGACTGTTTTGGACGTACATGGACACTTTCATGAACACATGAGTTAGGGTTTCTGGAGCCCTGTTCTAGAGAGCCACAACATAGCAAATCTGGTAAAACTAGAACGATGGACATTTAGACTGCAGAGCCTGCTACTAAGTAATCACCTCCTTGGCTGGGAAAGAAGTTCAGACTGAAACAGCGTTCCTTTTGGTTGTCTGAGAAGGTAGGAGTTCTGTACAATGTCGGTGCTCACTTCATTAATGGTGTGGAGTATTGAAAAGGGTAGCATTTGACAAAAGTCTAAAATCTGTGAGTTGAGTACCTCACTTCTGAAGTAAACATTGATAAGTTTCATTTGCATTATGTGTTATCCATTAAAAATATATTTTTGAACACACTTTTAGCTTTAGGCAGTAGGGTAACAACATTACATCTCCCTGTGGAGGAGTAGAATGCAGGGAGATCTTATTCAACAAAACGTCTGCTGTATAACTATTATGAATGGAATGAGACTGGTGTACATTTTTCGCCTGGGTGTGCCACCAAGGAGGGCCACACACACCCACACACATTTTTGTTATTAAACTCTAGTTCTCACTCTCCTGTTCATATATTTTTGAATGGTTTTATTTAGGGGTGTAAAAGGAATAGAAAATTTGTACAACATAAAAATTACAACAAAATGTTGACTTAAAGCATTTTCAGAAAAATGTATCTGAAGACATTAAATGCTTTTGTGTCACTTACATTGGTGTTAGAACCTTTGGATATTTTGGACATCCTTCATTTAAAAAATTATTATGCTCAGTAGTGTGTCTAGTCTCCACATGCCTGTATGACCTCCCTACAATGCCTCCAGATGAGGTGGAGGATGGTCTCCTGAGGGTTTTCCTCACAGACCTGGACTAAGCATTCGGCAACTCCTGGACAGTCTGTGGTGCAACGTGGTGTTGGTGGATGGTGTGCTCAATTGCATTCAGGTCTTGGGAACAGGCGGGCCAGTCCATAGCATATATGCCTTTGTCTTGCAGGAACTGCTGACACACTCCAGCCACATGAGGTCTAGCATTGTCTTGCATTAAGAGGAACCAAACCACACCAGCATATGGTTTCACAAGGGTTCTGAGGATCTAATCTCGGTATGTAACCCCACACCATTACTGACCCACTACCAAACAGGTCATGCTGGAGGATGTTGCAGACAGCAGAACATTCTCCAGGCTCTGTCATGTCTGTCACATGCTCAGTGTGAACCGGCTTTCATCTGTGAAAAGCACAGGATGAATTTGCCAAACTTTGTGTTCTCTGGTAAATGCCAAATGTGCTGCAAGGTGTTGGGCTGTGTGTGGACCTGTGGACATTGGTCTGGTCCCAACAGCCTTCAAAAAGGCATTCCCATTCTTAAATCCACCACCAATATCTCAGCTCTCTATCTACTTCACCCAGAACAGCCTTTGTGACCCAAATCAGTTAGTTTTCAAAACTGCTCACTCCACAGAGAGTGGCAGTTACAGAGAAATTACATGCTGCCAGATCAGAAAAATTGTCATCGGTCTTTTTCTTTCTGGACCTTTCAGCAACATTTCACACAGTCAACCTCTGCTTTTTTCCTGATTGTTTTCACCTGTGTCTGCCTGTATAAAGCTGTCCTGTTCGTGTCTCTCATTCAACCAACTACAAGCAACCTTGGGGTAACCTTATCCAGAGTGACTTACAATCAGTAGTTACAGGGACAGTCCCCAGAGCAACTCAGGGTTAAGTATCTTGCTCAGGGACACAATGGTAGTAAGTGGGATTTGAACCTGGGTCTTCTGGTTCATAGGTGAGTGTGTTACCCACTAGGCTACTACCACTCTACGAATGGAGTACCACATGCCCATCAATAACTAGAAAACCTGAACTAGGTATGTTCTTTCAATATAGAACATGGGAATTGATATTAGTCCAGGGATTTCAGATGGTCCAGGACAATTACAGAAAACGTTTTTGTTTGTTCTCCAAGTTTGTCCTGGTCTGGTGTGATGTTATCTTTGTGGGATTTGTTAATGTAATGTGGAATGCGGTTCAAACTCTGTTTCCCTACATAAGTTTGACAAATAATGATTTACAGATTTTGGTCCAGAAGCCAGTCATTTCATCAAATGTGGGCTGCTTTTGGACACCTTTTGTTGGTAAATTCGTACTGCTAGTGCAAATAGCTCCCACTGTTTCTATGCAGTTAAAAGCAATAAAGCATTTGGAATGATTGTTCTGTTGTAGTGCCATAACACGGATAGCCACACCACATGCACACAACAAAAGGTGTGCTAAAGCGATTATTACATTAATTAAATTATGCTCACCTGTCAATAGTAAAATAGGCACTGCTCAAAAAAAATAAAGGTAACACTTAAAAATGTAACTCCAAGTCAAACACACTTCTGTGAAATAAAACTGTCCACTTGATTGACTATCAACTTCACATGCTGTTGTGCAAATGGAGTAGACAACAGGTAGAAATTGTAGGAAATTAGCAAGACATCCCCAATAAAGGAATGTCTCTGCAGGTAATTACCACAGACCACTTTGCAATTACTATGCTTTCTGGCGGATGTTTTAGTCACTTGCTGGAAACTGTAAAAGGACAACCTTGTGTCCAATGGCAGCAGGACTACCTCTGCCATTGTGCAAGGAGGAACAAGGGGGGCATTGCCAGACCCCTGTAAAATGACATCCAGCAGGCCACAAATGCATGTGTGCATATGTCTGATCAAACATAGAAATAGACTTCATGAGGGTCGTATAAGGGCATGATGTCGACAGGTGGGGGGTTGTGCTTACAGCCCAACATCATGGAGCATGTTTGGCATTTGCCAGAGAACACCAATATTGGCATATTCGCCACTGCCGCCCTTCACAGATGAAAGCAGCTTCAAACTGAGCAAATGTGTCTGGAGACGCTGTGGAGAACATTCTGCTGCCTGCAACATCCTTCAGCATGATCGGTTTGGCAGTGGGTCAGTAATTTCAATTTTGGAACAACTTTATTTGTCCCCGAGGAGCAATTTAGGCACAGTGGAGCAGCTAACATATAACACTTGTTACAATAGACACAACATATGACACGCAATAAAACACAGCATGACACACAATAATGACAATAAAATGTTCCTTGTATAATGGTGTAGCGTGGCATTTCTTTGGCTCTCCGTGTGCTTGCCAAAGGTAGCCTGACTGTCATTAAGTACTGAGATGAGATCCTTTGTGAGACCATATGCTTGTGCAGTTGGTTCCTCCTAATGCAAGACAATGCTAGACCTCATGTGGCTGGAGTGTGTCAGCAGTTCCTGTAAGATGAAGGCATTGATGCTATGGACTGACCAGCCGTTCCCCAGACCTGAATCCAATTGAGCACATCTGGGACATCAAGTCTCTCTCCAGGCACAAAAGCCACGTTGCACCACAGACTGTCCAGGAGTTGGCAGAGGCTTTAGTTGGCAGAGGCTTTAGTCCAGGTCTGGGAAGAGATCCCTCAGGAGACCATCTGCCACCTCATCAGGAGCATGGCCAGGCATTGAAGGGAATACATATAGTCACGTGGCAGCCGTACACACAGACGCTGTCAGTAGATTATAACAAGCCATTCAAGCCAATAATCGCCAAATGGTATAAAGATAACGCCATAAAAAAATGATTTCATAATATGAAATAAAACTTTTATCTTGTTGTCATTACAGCTTAACTTTGGATTTATGCCATCTATTTTCTTTTTAACAGGGGGCAAAGCCAAGTGCATTTATTGGGGCAGGAGACTTGGCCGTCATCATGGCACCCCATAAACTCAGGGGTCAGGGTCTTTCTTTTTTTTGGTGTTGTTTTAAGAATGATGAGCCACCAGAGATCACCTACCTCCCAAGGCAGGCCGGTGCCTTCACCACCCAATTCATGGAGCATACACTCCCCATGCCCCCTGCCAATGAGCTTGATACCATGTTCTCGGAGTTGGTGGTAAGCTTTAATAAATTGGTGTATTCCCAAAATGTAATCTAAATGTTGTATGAGTGACACAAGTAGTGTACTGAACATTTTTATTTTATATTGTATAAACATTTTGCATTAATCATGGCCAATAAACTAGAAATGATACATTTTTGGTGTGCACATTTTCTGGAAATATTTCCTGGTGCTCCTGTCCCACGTCATTTGTCATTTTATTGGTGTTTCATGTGTTCATATTTTGGTGTCTGTGTGAAGGTCCATGTGCATTATTTTTTATTATATCATTGTATATGTTGTGTGTATGTGGCTGGATGCTTCCTCAGGTATGTGTGGTGAGGAATAGAGGAGGAAACAAATGTGCAACTCAAAAACACAAGGTTTATTAATATAAACATGGGTACGTGGGGCATGTTTGCTAACAAACAGATGCAAAACAAAGTGAAACTGGTTAGAATGGAGAGAACAAGGACAGTACACAGCAAGGATATAGAGTGGGGCAAAATACATTGGCAGCCCCCAATTGTGCCAAGTTGTCTCACATTAAAAGATGAGAGAGCTCTGTAAGTTATCATAAGTATACTTCAACTGTGAGACACAGAATGTAAAATGACTGTAAAATGACCCAATTTACTAATTCATAAAATCATTCTCTTGCAGGATGAACTAGATCTCACCAATAAACACAGAGATGCCATGTTTGCCCTGTCTGCTGAGAAAAAATGGCAAATCTTTTGCAGCAAGAAACAGGTAATGATTTTGTGTGTATATGTGGCTGTAGGCTAATGAGTTTTTTAAAAAATGCATTAAATGTGTTTAAACCTTTAAGAATATAGAAACCTTAATAAAAACTATACAACGTTTTTTTCTTCAACTTGTCTAGATGAGTGCTGCAGAGGCAGCAGGCTGAGCTGGTTAGGCTAGACATACCTTGGGCATCCTAAGGCACACCCAAGACAAGCAGGAGAATCAATTTTATGACTGAAGGGAAATGATAAGTATTCTCATTGTGCTGGTAGATCGAAACCAGGCTGTGAGTTGAGGTTAAAAAGGAAGAACTGCAGAAGAACTTCAACATGTAAAAGAAAACATTGATGCATTACTTCGATATACCCCTGAATGTGGTTGCTCCAGTAAAAAAGAAATGCATTAATGTTCAAATGACACACCTGTCACTCAAACAGGTCACACGGAGATTGGAACGGAAATGGTATTACACTAATTTGGAACTTTGTAGACTATCCTCGAAAGAATCTCATGAAATATCAAAAGGCTCTTTCCTCTGCTCATCTTCTTTCATAGAAGAAAACAAGAACAATCCTTGATTTGTATTTAACACCATTACCAGAATAACAAGAGCTAATGATAGTTCCTTACAGCCAACAACTGTAATAAGCAGCAGCACTTGGATTACTTGGATGGATTACTTTGACAATACGACCATGGGGTACATTTTAATTTTTATGCAGATGACACCCAAGTGCACATGTCCGTGAGGCTCACCACTTCACGAAGTTCACCACCTCCCTAAAACTGAAAAATTGTCTGAAGGACATCAAAGACCGCATAACCCGCAATTTCCTTATGCTTAACACAAATAAGACTGAAGTGTTTGTGATCAGTCCCAAATGGGTGAGACTACTCTATATGCACTACTCAAAAAATTAAAGGACACACAAAAATAAGACATCCTAGATCCTAAATTTTCTTATTTAATACTTTGTGTTGTCAGTACATTCAAACTATGTAAAGAAAAATCACACAAAAAGTACAGATAGAAATCTAATTTATCAACCCATGGATGTCTGAATATGGAACCACACTCAAAATGAAAGAAAAACATACTCTTCATCTCCTTAAAACAAGTCAAAATGGGGCTAAGTAGTGTGTGTGTGGCCTCCACGTGTCTGTATGAACTCGCTACAATGACTGGGCATGCTCCTGATGAGGTGGTGGATGGTCTCCTCAGGGATCTCCTCCCAGATTTGGACTAATGCATCTGCCAACTCCTGAATAGTCTGTGGTGCAACATGTGGTGCGAGACATGATGTCCCAGATGTGCTCAATTGGATTCAGGTCTGGGGTACGAGCATGCCAGTCCATAGCATCCATGACTTCGTCTCGCAGGAAATGTTGACACACTTCAGCCATATGAGGTCTAGCATTGTCTTTGATTAGGAGGAACCCAGAGCCAATCACACCAGCATATGGTCTCACAAGACCATATGAGTTTCCGGTGCTTCACTGTTTGGTGTGTTTGGCATGAGCTGGTATTACTTCCAAGGACTTCCAGAATTACCTTGGAATAAATTCACCAAAACGTAAGTTATGGCTCCCTCGCTAATCCCATGTGCAGTATGTGAAATGCACAGCTTGACTAACTCCGTCCGTAGTGAGAATTTCACCTGTGGAAAGTGTAGGAGACTAGTCGAAATGACGGAGAAAATAGTCGAGCTAGAGGAGCGCATCCGAAATATATATTTAATTTGGGAAACAGAAGTCTTAATTGACTCTTTTCTAGTCCTGGACGCACTCCAGCCCAGTCAGCCGGTGAGTGTCTCTACCCCGGCACCAAAACCGCCCAGACGTGTACCTCACCCAAGGTTACCCCCCAAAACCAAAAATCAAGGGATGGCTCCAAGGCAGCAACCCAGCTGGAACATACCTAACCAGAGTCCGCTAAAAACGCAAAAAAGAGACAATGTAAAGAACAAGTCCCACGAGCCCCCATGTTTGTCACGTCCCCATGCCTAGGGGTCGGAGACAGTGACAGAACAGTGAGAAAAAATGCTGAACGGCACTATTTCGAGACCACTATCTCGGACAGACGCCACGAAGAGAGGGTTAACGCTCAGTACGGCGTTATTCCGTGAATAACAACAATGTACAGTGAACAGTAAGTAATTTAAAGAGAAATTACAGGCCAACTACGTCCTTGGGTGGGGCCACAACTCCACGTTCTGAAAGTGACAGTCCTGCAGACAAACAGACCTGCTCCGCAGGGCTCGGGACATAATAGTGTGCAAACATTCTTTGAACTAATTTTAAGTGAATACATTTTTGGATTTTCTACCAAACCCTAAGTGTTGAGCTATATCTGTATTCAATGATAGACGTTTTGTAGATTCCTTCATAAAATAAATTATGTAATCACGGAATTCCTGTAGCTGCTGTAAATTATGTCTGTTGCAGGAGCAGGAAGAAAACAGAGGAGCAACCAGCTGGCCTGAGTTTTACATTGACCAGATAAACTCCATGACTGCGGTGAGTTTGGTAAAAGACTCTGGTACCAGAACTTGCTTCCAACACTGACCCAACAGCAAAACTGTCTCAAGCAGCAATATTATGTGATGTTCACAGTTTCTTCTCCTGTGAACATCATTCTCATAGTCTTGTATCGCCCTCCAGGGCCACTTGGGCCCTTTATAGATGAATTGGACACTCTCCTCAGCACTTTCTCTTTAGAAACCCCCCTAACTCTCCTTGGTGACTTCAACCTTCCATCAGCCCAGCTCCAATCATCCTGGCTTCTTCCCCTTCTCCACTCTTTTTCCTTGACCAACAGCAACATCTCTCCTACACAAATGAGGGAATGTCCTGGACCTGGTCTTCAGTCGTCCTTCTCCAACTTCTGACCTTTCTTCCACTCCCCTTCACATCTCTGACCACCACTTCCTGACCTTTACACTCACTGTACCTACAGGATCCACAACTGTCCCCCATCCATCCTTCATTAGACACAACCTTCACACTGTCTCACCTTCATCTGTATCTTCCTGCATTCTTTCACATCTCCCAACCTCTGACTCATTCTTCTCCTTACCACTAGAGACCGCTACTAACTCTCTCCTCACCTCACTTTCCCTTTCCATTGATCAAGTCTGTCCTCTATCAACAAAACCCAAAAGGACTTTTCCCCCTGCACCCTGGCTCTCCGATACATTGTGCAGCAATCGAAGAGATCTTTGAGCAGCGGAGAGAAAATACAAGAAATCTCAACTTGACTCAGACCTACTGTATTACCAGAATCTTCTGCGCAAATTTTCCACTAACCTCACTGCTGCTAAAACTGCTTTCTACAAAGCAAAACTAGAAGCCTCTGCCCATAACCCTCAAAAACTCAACAACATCTTCTTATCCCTACTCAACCCTCCGACTCCCCCTGCCCCAACTTCCTTAACAGCTGATGATTTTGCCAACTTCTTCAGAGGGAAGATTGAAAAAATCTGTGAGACATTCTCCACCACTAATCCTACTCTTCCTTCTGAAAATTCTACAACTACTCTTAATCAATTTTCTAAGGTCACATCTGATGAAATAATTCAGATTATAACCACAGGCAACCCAACCACCTGTCCACTAGATCCAATACCTTCTGCAATGTTTCAAACTATCTCCCCTGACCTCATCCCTTTCATTTCTTATATCATAAACAGCTCAATCTCATCTGGCCATGTACCATCCACCTTTAAAACAGCCAGGGTTCTTCCAATCCTAAAGAAACCCACTGCTGATCCTACAGACATTAACAATTACAGACCAGTTTCCCTCCTCTCATTTCTATCCAAAATCCTTGAGCGCTGTGTCTACAACCAGCTATCACTCCATCTATCACAGAACAACCTCCTGGATCCTAACCAGTCTGTCTTCAGAACAGCTCATTCCACCGAGACTGCCCTTTTGGCAGTTACCGAGCAGCTACATGCAGCCAGATTGGCAAAACTGTCCTCAGTTCTTATTCTCCTCGACCTATCTGCTGCATTTGACACCGTTAACCACAAGACTCTCTTGTCAAACCTGAAGAGGCTTGGAATTCGGGGCTCAGCATGGCAGTGGTTTGCTTCCTACCTTGATGAGCGATCTTACCAAGTGACTTGGAAAGGATCAACCTCTACCTCACGTAGACTGCAAGGTCCTCTCCTTTTCTCCCTCTACACGAGATCACTTGGTGAGGATATTTCCTCACATGGATTATCCTACCACTGCTATGCTGACGACACACAACTCCTCTTCTCCTTTCCTCCCTCTGATCTACATGCTGCTTCCAAAATCTCTGCATGTCTAACCGACATCTCATCTTGGATGGCAGCCCATCACCTCCAACTCAATCCCACCAAAACTGAACTAATATTAATTCCAGCAGATTCTTCACCACATCAGGATCTCGCTATTTACCTAGACAACTCGCAGCTCTCTCCTTCTGCAACAGCCCGCAACCTTGGCGTAACAATAGACAACCAACTCTCCTTCTCAACTCACATCAGCAATCTTTCCCGCTCATCTAGATTCCTTCTCTACAATATCAGACGAATCCGCCCTTATCTGTCAACCCAGGCCACCCAACTATTGGTTCAGTCCTTAGTAATCTCACGACTGGACTACTGTAACTCCCTTCTAGCTGGTCTCCACTATGTACCATCCGACCTCTACAACTAATACAAAATGCAGCAGCACGACTAATCTTCAACCTTCCCAAATTCTCCCACACCACCCCTCTGCTACGCTCCCTCCACTGGCTCCCAGTAGCTGCATGCATCAGGTTCAAAATACTGATGCTGGCCTACAAAGCCAAACATGGAGTAGCACCATCCTACCTCACAGCCCTTATTACAGCCCTTATTCGCACTGCACCTCATATACTCCGAGCCTCCAGTACTGCTCGCCTGGTCCCTCCATCTCTGAAGGTAAAAGGAAAACATTCATCTAGACTCTTCTCTGTCTAGGCCCCTCGGTGGTGGAATGAACTTCCCCTCGAGGTCAGAACAGCTCAGTCACTGAGCACCTTCAAACGACAGCTCAAGACCTTCCTCTTTAAAGAATATTTAGATAAAATTGTAATTTTCTTGTTGTCAAACTTGTGTACAGAATCTACAACAGAGTGAATAAAATAGATGTATTCATAGTTGGGGGTCCTAGTGAACCGGAATTGATCTCTTCATCGATGGTAACTTAAGCACGTTGTAAGTCGCTCTGAATAAGGGCGTCTGCCAAATGCCGTAAATGTAAATGTAAATGTAAATGTAAATGTAAATGTAAATATTATGATGTGTCAAAACAGCAAGAATCTGAACCTTGACATCTTAAACAATTTATCAAACCTGCCACCTTTTGCTTCACTGATATGCATTACAATCATCCTTTTATCCTCTGTGGTGTTAGCGCATTGTAGATGCAGTGGGGTGAATTATGTGTTTGGGGGGAGGGGGGGTTAACGTCACGGGCCGAAGGGCGCCGTGGGTTAAGTGAACTGCATGGTTGTGAAAAGTAAAATAAAGGGAGCTCTTATCTACAGTTGGGACTCACAAATGATTATTGTGAATAACACAACATGGTAGGATGGGAGAAGTGAGCGGAAAGTAAAGAAATAAAAGCAAGGTAATGCAGATAGAGGAGCAGTGGGTGTTTGGTTTGAAAGATTTGACCTGGCAAGTAGCCTACATGGTACATCCGATGCTAACCAAATCAACACACTCATATATAACACACTCCAGAACTCATTTACTAATACTTTTTTCTGGTCAATAGTGTACAACCAGTCATGTAACCACCGAATCAATGTACCAATGAAGTATGTGAACCAAAGCAACCAGTAAACTGAAGGAATCAGGGGACCAAAAAACCTGATAAACCAAAGAATCACTTACTGTTCGAACTAACGACTGCAAGACCTGGTCAAAGGTGAACAACTGGATCCGATGACCATTGTAATCAGCGGGTGTTCTCTGCAATAACACATAAGGTCAAATGAGGGCATTCATATTGTGAGGGTCATTGTTGTTGTTGATCTCAAATCATTGTAACTGTACAGTCAGTGGGAGGTGCTTGATAAACTTAAACATGACTACTATTGGCTGAATGTTGTCACGGTTTGTTTTGTATGCTGTTAAAAGATTTGTTCATGCATGTATAGTTATTTGAATCTTTTTGACCAGATGACTTGCACATCACTAGTGTGTCCTAGATACTGAAATAGGACTGAGAGCAGCTTTTATCAGTGCTATGAGGTGTTATATTTTCATTGTGATACTTATAATGTGTTTTGTATTTTTATGTTTTTCATCAGAGAAAGTCCTTCCTGGTGGTTGAGAAAGAAGATGAAGAAGAAATGAATAAAACCATGGAGAGTCTGAAAACAGCTCTGCGAACACAAACGCAGAGGTACAACACACATACATAAACAATCCTAAACAATCTATGAATTATTCCACTGAAAATTGCTGATAATATGATATTAACTGGTAAGAATGCATAAAAAATCACTTTGCACAAAATGACCTTGCACAAAATAACTCTGCGCTTTTTACTTTA
Source organism: Denticeps clupeoides (assembly GCF_900700375.1). Taxonomy (NCBI): domain Eukaryota; kingdom Metazoa; phylum Chordata; class Actinopteri; order Clupeiformes; family Denticipitidae; genus Denticeps; species Denticeps clupeoides. Next base: position 28,071,424 of record NC_041707.1, read on the forward strand.
CTGCTCTTTTTTATGGCTCTTTTTCTCTTTTCTTTAAACATTGTCTGTAACTCATTTGCACACCTTCACCCTACCAGTTACACATATTTTATGTTAAAGACGTAAAAGTGTAATATTTAGTTATGTTTGCAATATTTGCATATTAGTTCATTGTATACTTGCAACATTTGCAAAACTGTGGTCTGTAGTAGTCGCAAAAAGCATTTCACTGCACATCATATCGTGTATGACTGTGTATGTGACAAATAAAATTTTAATTTGAATGATGTTTACATTTACATTTAAGGCATTTGGCAGATGGCCTTACCAGAGCGACTTACAATGTGCTTTTTTTTATTCACTCTGTTTTAGTTGTATACATAAGTCAGACAATAAGAAGGTTACAAGTTCATCTAAATATTCTCTAAAGAGGAAGGTCTTGCGCTGCCGTTTGAAAGTGCTCAGTGAGTGAGCTGTTCTGATCTCAAGGGGAAGTTCATTCCACCACCGAGGGGCCAAGACAGAGAAGAGGGAGATGGAGGGACCAGGTGAGCAGTACTGGAGGCTCGGAGTAAACAAGGTGCAGTGCGAGGTATAATAAGGGCTGTGTGCAGCTACTGGGAGCCAGTGGAGGGAACGTAGCAGAGGGGTGGTGTGGGAGAATTTGGATTTGGGATATGGGCAAGAGTGACATTTTGGGCAAAAAGTTTGATATTAAATTTACATTTACAGCATTTATCAGACACCCTTATCCAGAGTGACTTACAATCAGTAGTTACAGGGACAGTCTACATGGAGCAATTTATGGTTAAGTGTCTTGCTCAGGGACACAATGGTAGTAAGTGGAATTTTAACCTGGGTCTTTTGGTTCATAGGTGAGTGTGTTACCCACTAAGCTACTACCACCTACTACCACACAAGCTCTATCAGCTCATTGTACTGGCAAATAGTATGAATAAGGTTTTTATATTTGAAGAATAAAATGAATGACTTAACACTGAACACAGAAAAACAGTTGGTGCCTGACTATTTTTGTATTGAATATTGAAAATTAAATGTAGTGAAAACTGTTATCCTCGAACAAATAATAAAAAAAAAAATCAAGCCACAAAGTTGGCAAAATGTACTCACCCCTATGTTCAAATGTTTGGGTGCTCATCTCTTCTTTTTCTTGGTCTACTTTTGTTCTGTGCACCGCGTGTTGTGCTGTGTTTCACAATGACAATCACTTCACTTTCACTTTTTTCACTATTACTTTCAAATGGTGTACAATCCTCCCTCCCTACTCAGGCAGACAAACTCATTTGGCAACATGTCCCAAACCATGAGGCTTGGTTTCTCATTTCTTGGTTTATGAAACCCTGCATGCTAGATGTTTAGCCAACTTCCTTTTTCCATTATTTTACCATTCATCCATTTAGCCTAAGTTTAGTATTGCTAATGCTTGTTATTCTTTTTCAGACACAGACATTCTTGACAATTTTACTTCAATTGTCCTAAAATCAAAACATCAAAAAATTGTTACATTGCATTTAAAAATTTTGTTGCCAAAATGTCAAGTGCCAAGAGGGTTAGCTAGTAGTACATGTATGTTTCTGTCCTGTCATCTCCAGTTTTGTGACGAGCTTCATAGAACATGATGGTCTAACCTGCATTTTGAACTTCCTGCGTAATATGGGCAATGAAACTGTGGATTCCCAAATACATACCTCGGTCATAGGTTGCATCAAAGCACTGATGAACAACTCCCAGGTACATTTAAGTGCTGTTATTCCTGGCCTGTACACTGATTTTTCCAGCTTTGTTATTTGTTTGAAACTTTAAAAAGACCATTCCTATTCTCTACTACTGAATAATATTTTTAATTGTACAAAAATGTGTGTGCAATCAGCCATAACATTATGACCATGTAAAAGTGAAAAGATGTATTTGAAAAATTGCGCATGTGCATTTTCAGCTACTTTGACATGATTGCTAGATGGCTGGCTCTTGTAAAAGAGACTTGCAACAATGAAACACAGTCACATCTTTGTATTTTATTTAATGAAAAAAGAAAATAAATTAACAAGGGTCTAAAAACATCAAGCTATTATCCCCACTGCCTTTGACCTCTTAAGTCTGTTCAAAGGCCAATTTGAACAGAAATGTTTTTAGCTAAATGAGTAGGTGGACTCATCTGATGTTAGCGCAAGACCATTCTAAAGACTTGGTGCTACAGACTGAAAAACTCATTCACCATGTGTCTTAAGCCATGTACATGGAATGACTAAAAGACCCTGCTGCCCAAACCTAAGTATCTGACATGCTGAATAATGTTTTAAGGACTAATCTAATATTAAATTATATACTAGACCAGCAGAATATAAATAAAACAAATTAATATATAGAGAACAGTTTGAGTACTGAACCCTATGACTTATGAAGTGTCATTATCAGTTGTGAACACCTGCTGAAAAAACCCTAGAAAAAAGTCCTTGAGTCATATGAAAATGGACCCTTCTCAGTCTGCATAATATTTTATTCTACATTGATCAAAAATGATACAAAAAAGCAGTATTTAATTGACATTAAATAAAATGGGGGAAAAAGTCTGTGCAAAAAATTAGGGTACCCCTGTATTTTTGCTGATTTGAATGTAAGTAACTGCTCAATACTAAATACTTATCTTGTTAAACCTTGGACTTCATAGCCAGCTTTGTGACAGATTGTGATGTCCCCTAGTGCTGTGTCTATTCATTCTGCATTTGAAGAAAATAAAACCACTAAACAAAGTTGAGTCATGGCAACTGGACTTTCTTTCTTTAATGTAGAGACGTTTCATTCTGCATCCACAGAACTTCTGAGGGAAGTTGGCTTGTGAACAGAACAATCTGAGGGAAGTTGGCTTGTGCCAACACATTTATCCTCCAGGTTGGTTTCACCTCAATCCCGCATTGAATAGGCTCGTTACGTGGAACAAAGGCGAGGGGGGGGGTAGATGTGACAGTCACGCCCTGGCAGCTCCTCCTACCCCCATTGAGCGGGTCGTTAAATGTGGCCAACCTGCTGAACATGTGAATTGGGCCTGATTTTTCCGGGAATGGAAGAAAGGTTGGACATAGGTTAACCATCTAGCCTACCTGGACTGTGCGTTTATTGTTGGGACTGATAGAAAGCTGGACATAGAAGTTTACAGAAAACCCACACTGACCAATATCTACTGTTTGACTCACATCACCCACTACAACACAAACTAGGAGTAATCAGGACCCTGTACCATAGAGCAGAGAACATTCCCACCACCACAGAAGCCAGAATTAAGGAAGACAGGCATCTGAAGATGGCCCTCAAACCTGTGGATATCCCAAGTGGGCCTTTAACAAGGCATGATCTTCCTTCAAGAAATGGACCACAGAACAAGATAAGATAAACCGTTATTAGTCCCACAAGTGGGAAATTGCACTTGTCACGGCAGAAAGTGGACAGAAGCAGAAGGTAATAGAATCACAAAATGTGTGTGGTCAGCTGTTAGGTCTTTGTTATAGAGTCTGACAGCGGTTGGAAGAAAAGACCTTCTGAACCTCTCCTTCCCACATCGTGGGTGCAGTAGCCTGCCACTGAAGGAGCTGTCAGTACTGTCATAGTTTCCTGCATGGGGTGGGAGATGTTGTCCAACAGGGATGACAGCTTAGCCACCATTCTCCTGTCACTCACCACCTCCACTGGGTCCAAAGGGCATCCTAGATCAGAGCTGGCCTTCCGGATCAGCCTGTTCAGCCTCTTCCTGTCCCCAGCGGAGATGCTGCTACCCCAGCAGACCACACCGTGAAAGATGGCTGATGCCACTACAGAGTCATAAAAAGTCTTCAGGAGTGGCCCCTGTACTCCAAAAGACCTGAGCCTCCACAGCAGGTACAGCCTGCTCTGCCCTTTTTTATAAAGTGCATTAGTGTTATGAGTCCAGTCCAGTTTTTTGTTCAGGTGAACACCAAGGTACTTGTAGCTCTCCACTGCCTCAATGGCCATACCCTGGATGTCCAGTGGTTGCAGTGGAGGATGTTTGTGCCTGCGGAAGTCTACCACCAGCTCTTTGGTTTTTCCAGTGTTGATCTGGAGGTAGTTCTGCTGGCACCAGTCCTTAAAGTCCCTTGTCAGTTCTATGTACTCCCTGAATCCCTATGAACAACCTGAATCCCAGGGACAACGGAATAACCTGGTCCTTCCATACATGGCTGGTGTGTCCAAAAGACTGAAAAGGATTTTCGGGAAACACCACATACCGGTCCATTTCAAACCTGCCAACACTCTGAGACAGAGACTGGTCCATCCCAAAGACCGGACACCAAAACAGAAGAAGAGCAATGTAGTGTATGCTGTCCAGTGCGGTGAAATGTGCTCTGAGCTGTACACCGGGGAAACCAAACAGCTGCTACACAGGAGGATGGCCCAGCACAGAAGGAGCAACACCTCAGGGCCAAAATCAGCTGTGTACCTTCACCTCAAGGACAAAGGACACACATTTTTGGACGGGAATGTTTAAATATTGGACAGAGAAGATAGGTGGTTTGAGAGAGGAGTGAGGGATGCTTTGCATGTGCAAATCAACAAACCCTCACTCAACAGAGAAGGAGGCTTCAGACACAACCTCTATCTCCTACCTATATCGCTGCCCTTTCTTCCACTCCCGGGAAAATCAGGCCCAATTCACACATTCACCAGGTTGGCCACATTTAACGTCCTGCTTAATTGGGGTAGGAGGAAATGCCAGGGCGGGGCTGTCACATAACGGGGCTGTCACGTAACAAACCTATAAGGTGGGATTGAGGTGAAACCTACCTGGAGGATAAATTTGTGGGCATAAGCCAACTTCCCTCAGATTGACAAATTTCTGTTGATGCAGAATGAAACGTTTCTTTCTTAAAAAAAAGAAAGTCCAGTTGCCATGACTCAACTTTCAGACATATTCACCTGGATGACTGAGAACCTAATCACTAAACATTCATACAATTTTTTTTTGTCATTCTGGTGTCAGTTCTTTATTACATACCTGTCCCTAGACCTGGGGTGTACCACAGATATCACAGTATATTTTAAGAGCTCAAGTAGAATCTATGCTTGAGTCAGGACAGTATAGGCAGGTGATAATGTTATGGCTGATATAAGTAGAAACAATACACTGTTTCAGTAAATGCTAAGCTGTTGTAGATAAACATTACTGTTCTTGCAGGGCCGAGCTCATGTTCTTGCTCATGCAGAGAGCATCAACATAATTGCACAGAGTCTGTCCACCGAGAACCTCAAAACTAAAGTGGCAGTGCTTGAGATCCTGGGCGCTGTGTGCCTCGTACCTGACGGCCACAAGAAGATACTGAAGTCCATGCTGCATTATCAAAGCTATGCCAGTGAAAGAACACGATTCCAGGTTGGTGTGAATTTACACTTTGACACCCCAAATGCCCAAATCAAATACAGTATGTCTCAAGTGAAAGTAAAGTGAAAGTCATTGTGATACACAGCAGCACAGCACACGGTGCACACAGTGAAATTTGTCCCCTGCATTTAACCCATCACCTTGTGTGAGCAGTGGGCAGCCATGACAGGCCCCTGGGGAGCAGTGTGTGGGGACGGTGCTTTGCTCAGTGGCACCTTGTCGGATCGGGATCAGAACCTTCTGATTACGGGGCCGTTTCCTTAACCACTAGGCCATCACTGCCTCAATGGGCTTTGACAGGCTCTACACTTGACATCCCCACTCTTGACCAATCTGCACACAATGAAAAACAAGAAAAAAAGAAAGGAAGAAACATTGGGAAGGAGTGATACAGAGAGGGACCCCCCTTCCAGGGTATAGTGAGCCTGCAATTGGTGTCAGTGCAGGCTTGGTGATGATTTGTGCAGAGCAGATTATGGTCGAGTGTCATGGTGAAGATAAATAGAAATGGAGATGGTTGATCTGCCGTGGCTACCCCTAATAGGAGCAGAATTAAAATACCTCGAAAGCTTTCACCGAAAGCTGTAAGATCATTTGGCTTTTCTGAAAGAAAGATACCAAATACCTACCCATTTTTACTCATTAATGTACACACAGCACCACATATTGACAGAAAAACACTGAATTGTTGACATTCTTTTCAGATTTATTAACAAAGAAAAATGGAAATATCACATGGTCCTAAGTATTCAGATCCTTTGCTCAGTATTTATTAAAAGCACCCTATTGATTAATACAGCCATGAGTCTTTTTGGGAAAGATGCTACAAGTTTTTCACACCTGGAGTTGGGGATCCTCTGCCATTCCTCCTTGCAAATCTTCTCTAGTTCTGGCAGGTTGGATGTAATGTTGGTGGACATCCATTTTAGGTCTCTGCAGAGATGCTCATTTGGGATTAAGTCAGGGCTCTGGCTGGGCCATTAAACAGTCACAGAGTTGTTGTGAAGCCACTCATTTGTTATATTAGCTATGTGCTTAGGTTCATTGTCTTGGTGTAAGGTAAACCTTCTGCCCAGTCTGAGGTCCTGAGCACTCTGGAGAAGGTTTTTGTCCACGATATCCTTGTAGTTGGACTCATTCATCTTTCCCTCAATTGCAACCATTTTTTCTGTCCCTGCAGTTGCCAACACCTCCACAGTATGATGCTGCCACCACCATGCTTCACTGTTGGGACTGTGTCGGTTTTCTTCACACATAACACTTTGAATTAAGGCCAAAATGTTCTTTCTTGGACTCATCAGAGCAGAGAATCTTATTTTTCACCATCTTGGAGTCATTTTTTTAGCAAACTCCATGCAGGCTTTCATGTATCTTGCACTGAGGAGAAGCTTCCAATGGACCACTCTGCCATAAAGCCCAGAGGGCGTCAGTTATGGTTGACTTTCTACATCTCCCGACTACATCTCTAGAGCTCAGCCACAGTGATCTATGGCTTCTTCTATACCTCTCTCACCAAGGCTCTTCATCCCCGATAGCTCAGGATTGCCGAGCGGCCAGCTCTAGGAAGAGTTCTGGTCACCTTAAATGCAGATTTTTTTGTGACCTTGGCCAGATCTGTGCCTTGCCACAATTCTGTCTCTGAGCTCTTCAGACAGTTCCATTGACTCCATGATTCTCATTTGCTATTACATGACATGCATTGTGAGCTGTAAGGTATTAGATAGACAGGTGTGTGGCTTTCCTAATCAAGTCCAATAAGTATAATCAAACACAGCTGAACTTGAAGGTGTAGAACATCCCAAAGATGATCAAAAGACATGACAGTACCTGAGTTAAACATTTGAGTGTTACAGCAAAGGGTCTGAATAAGGACCATGTGAAATTTCAATAATTCTATGTTAATAAATCGGCAAAAATGTCAACAATTCTGTATTCTTCTGTTAATATGGGTTGCTGTGTGTATTATTTTTGCAAATGGCTGCAATATAACAAAGAGAAAATTTTAATGGGGTCTGAATACTTTCCGTACCCACTGTACATATAGAAACAATCTGGCAGTGGAGTGTTAATGCGGATATAAATAAATGTACTACGGATATTGTCACATTTGCGGATGTTAAAGAGCAATGAGTGTGATTACAGAGACTGGATCTGCACCTGATTCAGGGTCCAAATAGCCAGAGGGAGAAAGCTGTTCCTCATTCTCTTTGTTTTGTCTTTAAGGGAGCAGAAGCACCTTCCTGACCTTTAAAGGAGAAAAGACTCCATTGTTTGGATGACAGTGATCTCAATGCAAAACAAGTGCAGGTGTAAACATTTTTAAAAAGACTGACTTTCTTCACCAGAGTGAATGGCAGGCCCATGGCAGGTTGTCAGTGATGTTAACACCCAGATGCCAGAAGCCCTCCACTCTCTCAACTGCCATTCCACTGATGTAGAGGGGCTGGTACAGTGAGGACATCAAGGGGCTTAAGACACAGCCCTGTGGAGAGAAAAATAGAGGGTTTATATATACATACATACACATAACATATTAACCAGAACAACTCATCGTTTGCAAAGATTCAAAATTTCCAAAACATTATTATTGTATAGTAATGTTTTCAATTAACATTTAACTATATAAATTGCATGGGACATGTGCAACACACATTAAAATAAAACACATGCACCTGCACATGACACATGGGATACAAAGGGGGAAGGGTAGCATCAGGCTCATTCTGTCTCCTCTCTAGCAAAAATTAAAAAATTATAAATATGCATGAGCCATGAGCACCAGTATTACCAGCGACAATGTATGCGATGTAAAAAGCCAAATAAAGTTGCCCAATTACACTAAGGTGACATAAATTACAAATACGTAGTAATTTCAGTACTATGCACAACTTTTAAGTGTACTTTGGTCACTTTATCTATCACTTCTGCTACTTAAAGATGATTAATAATTCATCAGCACCAGGCTACATCACCACTATTATCCATTCTTCCCTTAACACTGGAATCATTCCATCATCTCTGAAAATTGCTTCAGTTATTCCAATTCTCAAAAGGCCTGGTGCAGATCTGAATAATTTTGAAAAATCTTCATCCACTTCCCATTTGTTTCAAAAATCCTTTACAAAACTCCACTCACACCTCAATAACCATAATTTGGATCATGGTTCTCCTCTAGTTTTCTCATTCAGTATAATTTCATTCCGATCTCAAATTAATTACATCACCTGCATATTTTTATCTACTTACCATTAACTGACTTTGTCCCTTCCTTACTCTCCATGCTGCTGCCATACTTGTCGATAGCCCCATCTCCTCCTGGATTGATTATTGCAATTCTCTTGGTTTTTGGTTTCCATAAACTCCACCTTCATCAGAATTTTGCTGCCCGGGTCATAACTCGTACTCCCTCAAGAAAACACATCACCCCTGTTCTCCAACAGCTTCATTGGTTGCCAATAGAAGCTAAGATAAATTGTAAAAATGTACATCCTTTAAGTACATCCATAACCTGCTCCTCCTCCAGGGCAGTGGTGGCCTAGCGGTTAAGGAAGCGACCCCATAATCAGAAGGTTGCTGGTTTGAATCCCGATCCACCATGGTGCCACTGAGGTGCCAGTGAGGTGCCACAAAAGCACTGTCCCCACACACTGCTCACTGCGCCTGTCATGGCTGCCCACTGCTCACTAATGGTGATGGGTTAAATGCAGAGGACAAATTTCACTGTGTACACCATGTGCTGTGCATCACAAGTGACAATCACTTTCACTTTTTTTTTCTTTGTGACCTGCTACATATCAGCACTGCTTCCCGCCCTCTCATCTTTAACCATTACATTTACATTTGCAGCATTTATCAGACGCCCTTATCCAGAGCAACTTACAATCAGTAGTCTTGCTCAGGGACACAATGGTATTAAGTGGGATTTGAACCTGGGTCTCCTGGTTCATAGGCGAGAGTGTTACCGACTAGGCTACTACCACCCCATATTAAGAATACCATGAGCACCCTAATACCCTAACCCTGTTTTAAAATAGGTTTGCATAAATGAAAATGCACCTGTCACTGTGTCTAGAGACATGACCAAAATTAAGCTCATGATATTGTTTTGAATACAACAGTTGAACTTTGCATCTTTTTTAATGAGGTTCTGTATGTGAGGCATGCAGCATTAATATTCATGAAATGGACACATGTATGGAGTAGACCAACACTGGATTTAGCTGTTCTCTAAATGCTCTGTCTTTGTCTCTATTGTGTTCAGACTCTTCTCAATGACCTGGACAGGAGTACAGTGCGCTACCGTGATGAAGTCAGCCTCAAAACAGCCATCATGTCCTTCATCAATGCTGTGCTCAGCCAGGGAGCTGGTGAGGTGAGACCCTCCTCTATCTCACCCAGACTATTGTTTTTTATGGTTTTTAACCAGAATCAACTCAGAATTCCAAACGGATCAGGGAGGTTTTTCATCTCTAGAAGTTAACAGAAGCAAAACTATGTTTTTTAATTTCACTGCTGTCTCTCTATTCTGCCTCTATTCCTGAACAGACAAGTCTGGATTTCCGAAGTCACTTGCGCTATGAGTTCCTGATGTTAGGCATTCAACCAATAATTGACAAATTACGCTTTCATCAAAATGCAACTTTAGAAAGGTTAGTTTCCCCACAACTATGACATGATGCAATGAGTTTGATTCATAATATTCATAAAACATTTACACATTTACTTAAAATTGCTCAATAATAGGATACTGAAATAGAGCCACAAAGCATAAATTAAATTCTTTTAGCTAAGCTTAATTTTTTCTTTCTCTCAGGCATTTGGATTTCTTTGAAATGCTTAGAAATGAGGACGAACTGAGTTTGGCTAAGCGGTTTGAATCTGTAAGTAATTTTTGATGTTTAAATGAATGCTTCAATCATATCAGTGTGTGCTATTTATGGGGGATTAATACAGGTGCACATAGACACAAAGAGTGCCAGTCAGATGTTTGAGCTCATAAGGAAGAGGATATTTTTGACTGAAGCCCACCCACACTTCATGTCCATCTTGCAGCATTGTCTGCTCATGCCCTGTGAGTAACATGAATCATTGTATGAATTAGTAAATTTGGTTTAAATGGAAATATAGAAAATGATAGATTTATACTTTTTTTAAACCTGTGTTTACCAGTTGACGTGTAAAGTTGACCCTTCAAGCTGTCCTCATTTTATTATTTACACCATTTAGCAGAACCCTCTTATCCAGTGACTTAAAACCAGAAACTCTGGTGGTAAATGTTAATTGTCTTGCTAACTACACTAGTTAGTGAGATTTGATCCTGTGACTTTGTGCACTGTTTAAAAAAAGGTTAGCAAAATTTAAGGCAACTGGCTTTAAGCTCAACTTAACTTTCACTGCAGACACATATCATCAAAACACATACAACACCTAATTCCTCTGATCAGGTGGAAGAACCTGTAGAGTAAAGAATTGGTAAAATGTTACAGAATGAAACATAACCAAGCTGATAAAGAAGTAGTCTTATTTTTGACTGTGCCACTACACATCCCCATGAAACAGCATGGTAGGTCATCTGACAATGTACTAAGTATATGAGCATATAGCACCGTCTTCCACGCATGGCTTGTGTGTTGCTATGCAGCAAAAAAAAGAAAAAGCTTTACAACAAAAATCAACTTTACAACACCAAAATTAGCCTTACATGTCAGCTATTTACACATATTATATAGACATAACATTATATATCATATCATAACATATACTTGTAGCTCAATGTTTACGTGCTGACTTTATAAATTAGACAAGCCTTGCCTTGGTCGTCAAAGTCACTTCACTGGCCATTTTGGACATGTTAATATAATTTATATCTAAAAGTTCAGGCAACTTATTTGCAAACTTTTACTTACTGTTACTTTTACTTACCTTAGCTAATAAAATGTTTACATACCTCCATATGTAAATACATCATGATGCTGCCATGTACAAATTTAACAGTAGGGGTGATTATTAAACAGGTTATGATCAAGGCCTGATTTCCTCATACACATTATTTTGCATTGTGGCTATATAGTTTAATCTTAGTTTATTATAGGATTAGAGACTCATCCCAAAAGATATTCTTGTGCCTTTTAGGGACAAATGGCTTCCATCTGGCCGTCTTCTGTACATTTTCATCTGCATCGAAGCGCTGGATCTCACTCAGAGTCAACATTGGCTTCATGATTACTTTATTGACCAAACACCTGAAAATGTAGTCTTAATCTGTTCAATCTGGCTTGGTTTTCACTGTGACCCACACCAGCAGCGTTTGGACCATATATGGGCATCTGTGTGCAATCTGTGTGTAGATTGAGTCTGAGACATGAAATAAGGAGAACTTGAAAAGGTCTGAAAAAGTTTCATATGCAATGTGGTTACAGAGCTGTAAGAATTCCCTTTAATATTTGAAAAATTTGGAACACATGGTACTGTTGTTATACACTTTTAAGGCTGTTGTTCACCTGTGTGTTTTTCTACTATGTATTGTACCCCACAGACAAGCGTAGTTGCAACACTATTCAGTACTGGCTTCTCCTTGATCGCATCATCCAACAGATAATTCTACAGAATGACAAAGGACATGATCTAGATGTAGCACCTCTGGAGAACTTCAATGTAAAGAATGTGGTGCGGATGTGAGTTTTATTTTTAAATCTTTTTTTATGCTGTAAAATGCTGATAATGTAACTGGATCACTGACCCCATTCTCATCACCCCCACTCTATAATTCATGTTTTAAGCTTTTAAGCCACCTAAACCAGTCTGTTGATTCCTCTGGGATTTCAGCAAAAAAGTATCTTCTGATTATAATCTGCCTAAAACAGGTTCAGAATCAGTTATTCAGTTTTCATTGAACTCAGCACATTCAAATGAAACTTCTGTAAATTCTGTACTATAGAGTGCACCTCTATATAGGCTGCACCTACAAATTTTTTTAAGAAAAAATAAATTGTACATAAATAAGCTGCACTTATCTATAAACCACAGATGTCCTTTTTGAAACATTAGATTTTATTATTTTTATTTTAAATTAAATAAATGCCGATAATATCAACAACAACATACATACCGCAAATGTTTTTTTCAAAACAATGCTTTTAACGCTCTGTCCTGCCTGGAGCGTGCGGTGCACTTCCCGAGCCAGGATTATGTAGCAGCTCTAGGCTAAATGAGGCTGATGTACATGGAGCTCCGGAGGCAGGCAGACACAAACCAAACACCCCTACACACATTTACAAGACATAAGCACACACACACACTCAACGTTACTTGTAGGATTGGCACACATTGCACTGGCAAAGATGCGGATGAGAAGGTGTTCACTCTCTTCTTCACCCTCTTCCACCTTTTGACCAAGAACTCCCCTCTTGGTGTCTCGAGGTATAAGGGGCAGTGGTGGCCTAGCGGTTAAGGAAGCGACCCTGTAATCAGAAGGTTGCCGGTTCGAATCCCGAGCCGCCAAGGTGCCACTGAGGTGCCACTGAGCAAAGCACCGTCCCCACACACTGCTCCCCGGGCGCTGGTCATGGCTGCCCACTGCTCACTAAGGGTGATGGGTTAAATGCAGAGGACAAATTTCACTGTGTGCACCGTGTGCTGTGCTGCTGTGTATCACATGTGACAATCACTTCACAATTAAAGTCACATGTGAGTTTGCCAAACAGTTTAATTGGTCCACTGTGACCTGTTTTGTAATTTCACTGGTCTGATATGACATGGTTAAATGTGTTTTGGTGGCAGGAAGCTAGTTGGTCTATATAAATTCATAAATTAGCCGCATTGTTGTAAAAGCAACAGTTCTTAATGTGTGAAAAAAGTAACTTCTTATAGTCCAGAATTCACAGTAGTCCAAATCCCACAGCTCTGGTTCACAGACTGGTCGTATAAAGTGATTTTAGGATGTTCAAAGTGGCTGCGAGGAGCACAGAACAAGTAGCATCTTGCCTTCATTTTCATTCAATTCATCTCACCAGGCTTGTTAATGAGAATGAGGTGAAACAGTGGAAGGAGCAGGCGGAGAAATTACGGAAAGGTACAGCTTCTGCACACATGTATACACCTTCGGCTACACAAACACTGGTGGGCCAGTGTTAGCCTAGTAAGTAAGGAAACAGAGCTGTAATCGAAAGGTTGGCTGTTCGAATCCCAAACCGCAAAGTTGTCAATGAACAAGGTACCATCTTAATGCACTTTCGTGGCTGCCCACTGCTCACTAAGGTGATGGGTTACATGCAGAGGACACATTTTTTTCTGCTGTGTGCTGGAGTGTTTCACATCGACAATCACTTCACTTCACAGGTAATTTGCATGATTATAATCTACGAACATTAGATAGTAATTAGCCACTATCAATAGTAATTCAGGCCTGAATCTGTACCCTTAATAATTCTTTAAAAGCTTAGATTAATGCACCCAGATTCTGACCTAGCATTAAAACACAGAGTCAGTATTTACAGTAAGCACATTGTCTTTGGCAGAGCAACAGGATGTGCAGCAGAAACTGGAGAAGAGAGAGCGTGAATGTGAGGCCAAAACGCTAGAGAAGGAGGAGATGATGCAGACACTAAACAAAATGAAAGACAAGCTGGAAAAGGAAAGCAATGAACACAAGATGGTGAAACAGCAGCTGGCCGAGCTGTCAGCGACACTGCAGGAGCTCAGTACTGTATGTTTACTATGTGTTCCCAATGTTGACAGCTGGAATACATACTTCTATCTAAAGTTATGAAACTTTATTTAAAAATTCTCTGTATAGAGACCGAGCACCACTGTGCCAGGGGGTCCACCTCTTTTGATCCATGGTGGTCCAGTCATGCCCCCTCTATCCCAGGCAGGCGTGCCACCACCTCCACCTCCCCCTCCCCCTCCTGCTAGCAGGCATCCCCCTCCTCCGCCTCCACCTGGTGGACCCCCACCACCACCTGGCATGCTTCATTTTGGTGATTCCCTGCCTCCTGGTGGTCCTTTGGGTGTGGTGGTGAAGAAAAAAAACATCCCCCAATCTTCCAACCCCCTCAAGTCCTTCAACTGGTCCAAACTGGCAGAGGTAAGTTACAGGACTGCCCTCTGCAACCTCATTGACAGAACTCATTAATGGTTTATACATTTTATTCTGTTTGCAAATTTGATAGTTTTCTTGTTCTGTTTTATACACATTAATGGCAATTGAGTTTCTGTTAATTTTGGTATGGTGCTTTGCAGAACAAGTTAGAGGGAACAATATGGTCAGAAGTGGATGACATCAGGGTTTTCAAAGTACTCAACCTGGAAGAAATTGAGCAAACATTCTCAGCTTATCAGAGACAGCAGGTACAGCATGATATAGGTGTCGTAGCAAACCATCTCAAAAAGGTTCCTTCTGGACAGGATGACAGTTGTAAAACAAAAATTCTTTATAACAAAACGAGTACAACACAAACAACAAGAAAAATATATGGCTTCACTTCTGCTTTCCCTTTTTTCACACATACAGAAAACCTTTTTTTTTCCCCCTTTCAGCCTGCCATTCCACCCTTCCTGTCCCAAAGTATACTGGGATATGTAGTTCAAACAAACTTCATATTAACAATGAACAATGTGTATGTTCAGAGCCTACTTTCTAACATTGTGTCTCTGAGTAAGACACTTAAACCTGAGTTATTCAAGGGCGACTGTCCCTGAAACTACTGATTGTAAGTTGTACTGGATAAGGGTATCTGCTAAATGCCATGAATATAACAACAACAACAACAACATTTATTTCTTATATAGCCCAAAATCACATACAGTATGTCTCAATGGGCTTTGACAGGCCCTACAGTTGACACCCCCCACACTTGACCCTTCTGCACACAAGGAAAAACACACACAAAAAAACTCTAGGAGAGAGAAAAAAAGAGAGGAAGAAACCTTGGGAAGGAGTGATACAGGAGTGATACTTAATGATAAGTCCTACGGTTGTAGGGTTGGAGAAGTCCAGGATGAATTCAGTGTCATGGTCTAGATTACGTGTCCATAATGATGTTACTGGTCCATTTGAAGATCCCTGAAGCTGTAGTTGTAACGGTGGTGGTGGCTGTGGTGACCCTCTGGTTTGTTTCATGTTTTGTCCTTGTAAAGCAGTTGTCAGGAACCAGGATTTATTTGCTGGTCTGATCACTGGGGTCTGCCAGTAGTCTGGGCGCTTGGTTCCGTGTCTCGGAGAAAAACAAACAGAAGCAGTGGCAGATGGTTGCACTGTATGACCGATACTGAAATATGTGGTTATAGTGGTATATTGGTGCTACAGTGGCCCGGTACCCTTTGGTACCAGTAGTGCCCCCGCACCCATTGATCGAAGGGGGCGTGGCGGTTCGTAAGGAACCAAAAGTTCACTCAGGTACTGTGGGGCGAGACCATTTAGAGCTTTATAGGTTAAAAGTAGGATTTTGTAGTCAATCCTAAATTTGATGGGTAACCAGTGCAGTGATTGTAAGACTGGGGTGATGTGGTCAAATTTCCTGGTTCTGGTTAGAACTCTGGCTGCAGCATTCTGTACTAGCTGGAGTTTACTCATATAAATGTGTATAGAGTTCAAAAAAATTAAAGAGTAACTCACAAGACAAGGAAAGTATTGTGGGAATGTTTACATTTTTGACAATGTGAAGGCAGAATGAAACATTCGCACAAAAAGACAATTTGTCACGCCATGTGATGAGATGAATGAGGCACAAACGCTCAAAGAAAAAAAAAAAGTGACAAAAAAAGGGTTTTTAATCATAGAAAAGAAAACAGCATGATGTCTGTAAACATACAAATATAGCAAAAACAAAAAAGCAGCATAACATTACGATCTAAACAGAACCATGCAGGACAAGGTAGTATGTGAGAAACCACACAATTGAAAAAACAAAACAATAAGAAAACGAAAAATTTTATTTTTACACTTAAACAGTGGTTTGTGCTTAGTCTGTTCTGTAGTCTGTTCTGAAAACAATCCGGTTTAGAAACTAAAATACACAGAGAGCGCCAGGGGCTTACACTGGGCAGTAGGGATGGGTGGATTGATCCAAAATATCAATACTATTGATATTGAACTATACCAACTATTGAAGTTGGTATCAGTATCGGGTCGAAACTAGCACAATGGGATTGGTATTTTCACTCTTCAACTTTAATTAGCATGTTCCATCTGAAAGTAAATGTGCTGGTGGATATGTGAATTTGGGGCAAATGTGAAGTTGAACAGGTAGCTATTAGGATGATCTAAAATGGTACCCAAGAACTACTTCTTCCACCTGTTACAGTATGCAAAATATGACTGTAGGAATGCGTAGGCGCTCTTTGACTCAGTTTACAACAAGTTTACAAAGTGTAAGCAGAGTCATGTGTGGAGCTTGGATTATGTTGCTGAATCAAATCTAAGACACAGTTTTAACTGTAACACAGTTTTATATACTGTAGGTCTTAGCTGCCCCCTAATAGTGTATCTGAAGTGTCTTTCCAAAATTCAGCCTTGATGCTTTAATTATTGTACACTGCATCCCTGTAGACATACAAAGCATTTTTTATAAACCCACCTATTTAAAACAGACCCACTACAGCTGAGTCGCGCCACATACCTTACCACTCTAAAAACAGATCATTACTATCAAGGATAACTATAATACATTTACATTTACAGCATTTATCAGACGCCCTTATCCAGACCGACTTACAATCAGTAGTTACAGGGACAGTCCCCCCTGGAGACACTCAGGGTTAAGTGTCTTGCTCAGTGACGCAATGGTAGTAAGTGGGATTTGAACCTGGGGCTTCTGGTTTATAGATGAGTGTGTTATCCACTAGGCTACTACCACCCTCTAGGGAAGTCATGAACACTGTCCTTAACTGTGGTCGGCTGGCCACTCTTGGGCAGCGTCACCACTTACCATTTGTGGATAATTGTTCTCACTGTGGTTTGCTGGAGTCACAAAGCTTTAGAAATGGCTATATATAACTTTTTCCAGACTTTGTCGCCGCTGTAGAAGGGGCGGAGTCACAGATTTTTAACCACTGTCCGGATTGGGCACAGGTGATGTCCAGGTACAGTCAATCCTGACATTTGGACATCGTGCCATATATCTTTTTCATTCCAGTACAATTCAACTTTATTTATATAGCATGTAAAAATAACAACATTAAACAATAAAATTAACAGAAACAAAAGTCGGGTTTGACTATAGAGAAGGCCTTGTCCCCCCTGGATTTAAGTCTCGAGTTGGAGATGGATCTCATACCTCAGAGCCTCTGCCATTGTATACATTTTTAATGTATACATTAAAATGTATTCTAAAATGCACTGGGAGCCAAACACGCTCAAATTGGGATGATGTGATCATGCTTTATACTGTAAGCAGGAAATTGCAGAGTGATTAATTCCAGTTTAAAGTGTCTTACAGTAGTCTAGCCACAAAGATGTAAAAGCATGAACAACCTGTTCAAAAGTTTTAAAAGATAAAAAAAGGTTTCACTTGTTAAAAACCTAAAAGCTAAATTTAACAGCAGCATTCAATTGCTTGTCAAATTTAAACACACTGTCCATAGTGACTACAAAGTTGGTGACACAGGACTTGATTATCAAAAGGACTTAAATCCATTTGGCGGTCTCTGGTCACAAAGATAATAACCTCTGTTATGCCCTTATTAAGACATAGACAGTTGTGGGCCAACCAAGCCTTAACGTCACTGAATCAGTGGTATAAGGGGGCTGAATTAATATTTGCGGAGTGGCAGGTAAATCTGACAGTCATCAGTATAGAGATTATATTGTATGCCTTGGTTCTTAAAGATAAGGATAAGAGGGAAGAGGTACATTGCAAAAAGAACAGGTGCCAGAATTGAACCCTGGGGGACTCCACAGTGGAGAGGCGTAGAGGGCAAGTTGGGGCCCCCCAGACTGACAGAGCATGGTAAGGCCTAACCCATTACAGAACTGTTCCCCTGACACCAACACAGTTTTCCAAGCAGTTTAAAAGACTTGCATGGTCCTCTCTTGTCAAAGGCATCAGTTAAGGCTAGAAGCTTTGTAGCCTGATTGGAAGATATGAAAAATAGATTCTGCTTTAAAAAAAGACCTGCTCAAGGTCTTTCAAGATATTTCCAAAATCTTCTCCATTAGGGGAAGCTTGGAGATAGTTTGATAGCCTATAGTTTGATACCTCTGAAATGCCCAGAGGTATTACAGTAGCTACCCCTCCACCACAGCCGGTAGTTCTCAGTCTGTTTATAAAAGTGTTTGGAAAAAGGCACTGGACTAACCCGTATTAATCAATGTTCCATGATGAGCAGAAAATCCAAGCTCTGCTCTGAGAAGTAATCCTCAAGAATAAAAGTATTGATGTATAAAAGTGTTACGTCCCCAGTCTAGGGTCAGGGACATAACAAATGGGACATAAGAGTATCAACTCCAAAACGTCGCAACAACACTTAAGGTTAATACTTTATTACAACAAGGACATTTAAACAACAAACACACACAAAACAGGTCTGGGCAGTCTAAGTCTTGTCTTCTGGTCATAATCCTTCACCAACAACATTCTTCTCTCACACCAACATTCTATCTTCACCAACAACGTCCCCTTTTCTTCCTCATACCACCTTCTCCTCTCTTCACCAACATTCCTCCCTCTCTTCACCAACATTCCTCCTCTTGCCCCAAAGCAGCCGCCATTTTGAGTCCTCTTCCCTATTACAGCCTACCAATCATGGCAGGAAGTGGGAGGAGTCCAATCATGGGCTGATGGGGAGCCACCCTGCAACACTACAGAGAGAGACACAGAAAGAGAGAGAGACACACACAAACACAACAGAAAAAACCCATAGTCTGCCACGGGACATCACAAAAGTCTTTAAAATAAGTCCAGTGAGGGCGTGGAGTGCAGCATTCCACCTCACTGTGCAGCCTTGCCATGAAATTTGTTTATTAAAAACCAAAACGTGATGTTATTTCCTCACATTTAATCTTTTTATTATATCTCGGTTTCTATTCCCTGTATCTCCCATCCAGTTGCACAGACCTCCACAATACACAACACAGCATTAATTAGATTTCAGGAGACTTGTGATGGCAATTTTTGGATTCACTTTCTTTATAATGAAGTGGAAAAGAAAACTGAATGTGTGGTTGACAAACATGGACAACATGAAATAGGTTTGACTAAAAGAAAATGTTTTTATCTGTTCTGCTAGGTACATGTACTATATTGACTGGGTTAAATGGAATTGCATTACTAAAAAGATGAAAATACAATTTTCATCGACTAAAACTAGTCTAAAATGTTATCCGTACAGAGTAAAATGTAACAAAGCATGTCTCAATAAAATTCTTACTTGAGTGCCGTCTCTACAGACAAGACATATAAGACTTCAAACAGGACACACAAGACGTACTAGTGTAACAATACCAAAAATACAACTTTTTACTTTCATAATTAGTTAGCGTTAACTAAAAGTAGACTAATGAATTGTAATTTCAAGCTTAATGTTTCAGAAATATTTTTAGATCCACTTTATTTCTGTTAAGGTCTGATTTTGAGGGTTCCATGTTCTGGTCCAGAGTTTTATGTTGTTGTTGTCTATGTTGTCTGTAATTGTCCTGATTTTGTTCAGTTGTTTAAGTTAGCCTATTAAGTAATTGGTCGTTTTCCACCTTGTATCTGCATGTGAATGTGAAGTGATTGTCATTGTGAAGCACTGCAGCACTGCTCATGGTACATACCAAGATGTGCATTTAACCAATCATCTTAGTGAGCAGTGAGCAGCCATGAAAGGTTACTGGGGAGCAGTGTGTGGGGATGACACTTTGCTCAGTGCCACCTCAGTGACACATTGGTGGGTCTGGATTTGATCCGGCAACCTTTCTAATATGGGTTCATTTCCTTACCCACAAGGCCATAACTGCCCCATGTGTTGTGTTGTTATTAAATCCCCTTTTCTTAGTTATGCGATTGCATGTGCTTTTTCCCTGCCCTGCCCTGCCTTGCGATTGTCAATTTCACACTAAATGAAACCCTCACTGACAAAAGCAATATTTTAATAGAAACAAATCATACTAAATCTTCCCTTTGTGATCAATGAAAAATAAATGCATCATTCTAACTGTCTTTGGACTAACTGTTCCCTTGATGTTTTCCTGTAGAAAGATTCTGAAGATGACACAGTGACTTCAAAAAAAGTTAAAGAGCTCTCAGTCATTGATGGCCGTCGGGCCCAAAACTGCAACATCCTATTGTCCCGGTGAGTCAACCTAATATGCTTTGTTTTGCGTTTTCCATATTCCATTTCCTTCTATCTTTGAAAACATGACCCCATTACATTACTAAATTAAATATCTACTTTCACTGTTTTTAAATGTTGGGTGAGGTGATGATTTAGGCGGAGTTCAAAAGAAGGACAGGTTTGGGAACAAAGGTGACCTTCCTCCTCAGTGCAATGCTAGCCTGCATTTCTGATAGTCACAGATGTGTGATAAGGATCTCACAGGCAGTCCAATAATCTTGGACACGCTGACAGTGCTCTGTAGCCGGATTCTGTGCTGAATGCTGGTGGAATGAACCAGTAGATGATAAAAAGGGTGGTAGTGGCCTATAGGGTGGTAGTGGCCTAGTGGTTAACACACTCGCCTATGAACCAGAAGACCCAGGTTCAAATCCCACTTACTACCATTGTGTCCCTGAGCATGACACTTAACCCTAAGTTGCTCCAGGGGGACTGTCCCTGTAATTACTGATTGTAAGTCGCTCTGGATAAGGGCGTAAATGTAAATGTAAAAAATTATATGGCACTCTGTGTGAAGGACTGATGAAAAGGAATTGAACTTCCTAATGAGGTACTGCTGCTTATGATCCTTCCTGAGAATCTCCTGTGAGTTGGAGAAGAATTTCAGCAGGTAGTCCAAGCTGCCCACATATTTATACTCCTCAACAAAGAGTGGTATGTGGTAACTGCTGCAGTCAGTCCCCTCTGCTTGTTGGTGAAGGTCACCACCATCTCCTTGATTTGCTAACGTTCAATTCAAGACATGAGCTGTCCCACTAGTCCACAACTCCTGTAGAACCGGACCATGGTTTACGTGAGGGGCCTGACATCAGATACAGGACTGTGTCATCAGCGTACTTCACCAGATGACAGTTGGACTCTCTGTGACTTGTTTTCTGTCAGCTTGAAACTCTCAAATGATGAAATCCGGAGAGCCATTCTTACCATGGATGAACAGGAGGACATTCCAAAGGACATGCTAGAGCAGGTAGGTTCGCTAATGTCTGACTGGCATCACTGCCTACATCTACAACTGACAAAAATCTGTGGACAAAGGTTAGAATGCATTACATGAGACAGCTACTAAAATATATATTTACTACTGCTTTTACACAAACCCAAAGTGACTACAGGGTGGGTGTGGCTTTGAATGGCAAATGAAAATGGAGCAAGAACTGAGGTATAGCATTTGGATAAAGACCTGTGAAAGTAATAAATAAATGCCATACTTTAAGAGTTTATAATTTATAGTTTATTACCCTTTACTACCTGCAACAGTACTCATTATTCATGGACCGATAACTTGACCTTATTTTGGACAACTCACAGCAATAGGAAAATCTCTTACAACTGCCAGCCCCTGTGTCAAGAAATTGGGCTAAAAAAAATAGCAGTTGTTTCAACAGTGAACTAAAAGTCACTAACCATTTAATTACACTACCGTTCAAAGTGAATACTGACCTGACTGCGCATCTTCAGTCTGAAAACTGAAAATTCTGATATTGTTAATGTGTCTAAACCTTGAGACAATATTGTACTGAAGCCAAAATATAAATACATCCTGAGATCAAAGTTCTCCAAAAACAGCAAACTCAATGTAATCAGAAGGTTGCCGGTTTGAATCTCGATCAGCCAAGGTCCCACTGAGGTGCCACTGAGCCAAGCACCGTCCCCACACACTGCTCCCCGGGTGCCTGTCATGGCTGCCCACTGCTCACTAAGGGTGATGGGTTAAAAGCAGAGGACACATTTCGTTGTGTGCACTGTGTGCTGTGCTGCAGTGTTTCATAATGCCAATCACTTCACTTTTTTCAATGGTATAATCCAGGGGTCTGCAACCTTCTTTCATCCTTACAATGCAGCTCCCTGTGGCTTTGGAAAATATACAATTTAAATGTATTTTTATCCATTGTTATTTTTAAATTGTAATTGTCGCTCAAAATATTTGTCACAAATGCTGTATATATGTATGTGCCCTCAACCCCGCCTGGCCACCCCCACCAGACCTTTTAATTTGTTTGTTAAATTAGAGTCATGCCTTAAAATATGACTTCTCTTGGGGTGAGTAAACAGCTGTTTGCAATATTTTGTCTTTAATGATTTGCATGTGATTTGAGGATTTTTAAACTTGTTCAGGTGATTAAACATTTGTCACGTAATTGGCTTCCACACTCATATTCGTGCTAGTAACCCCCCAACACCTCCACACACGTGCGATCTTTGCAAACCCTCGGCCCCCCACGATGCAACTATTTTCAAAGGCACTAGCCTATTTTTTTTTTTTTTTTTTTTTTACAAAGCATAAAAGTTAAAACAATATATATGCAGTGTTATCTTGATTTTACCTCTTTTGTGGAAAATAAGTCCAAATGCCTCTTTAAGTGTTAAAGGTTGCAGACCCCTGGTATAATCAAATGGTGTATCCAGCACCAATGATAGAGCAGACTGTTGGGTTCAGAGTTAATTTTATTTATTCATTTTTATTCATTTTGGAGTTTAATTAAAACTTTGTATTAATAATTAACAGCACAACAAATTTACACAGTTAGCATGAAGATTCCACAATCAAATTCACAGTCAGTCTTATATTGGATAGCCCTTTGTTATCACAAAGAAAATAAATTTGAAAATAATTTGTCAATCATCAGACATTCAAACTATTACATACCTACAAGTCAATGACTTTTATTTTGACCACTGCCCTGGAATGATCTTCACTGCCAGATTCATTTTTTAAGATATCATTATTAGATTAATGAGTTAACAGACATAGGATTCATGGTTTGGTGTTCAATGTTAGGAGCACCAACTTAAAGTACAGGCCTTAGGAACATGGCTTGGACACAAAAGAATGTAAAAGTTCAGTCAAAATGCTAACAATTGGTTAATGAGTATCCTACACTGAAATTTAATTTTAAGGTTTGCATATGTCAAAATGCAAAAAGTGAAAAAAGTGACGTCAAAAGTGAAACATATTGTTGACCACCAAATTCTGCCTTTGTGTGTATTGGTTCAGAAGATTTATTTTTTAGACAGTTGTTCAAGACTATGTCATTGCAAGTGATCATAACAAAAAAAGTTTAAAGATTTTAAAATGTGTCATCAAACTTAATTTGAATAGATTACACACACAGTAAAATTCTTAGTTATTATGTGGCAAAAAAGACTTACACACAATGCCCAGGTGTCCAGTGAGATAGAACAGTGATGTCTATACACTGAGCATAAGTCTGAAACAGAGTTGTATTTTTAAGTATGGACTCTTACTTTAATAAAACTGCATTATGGTTCACTTTTTTTTGATAAACTTGAAGTGAAAGTGCTTGTCATTGTGAAACACAGCACAGCACATGGTGCACACAATGAACCCATCACCCTGGGTGATCAGTGGGCAGCCATGAAAGGCGCCTGGGGAGCAGTGTGTGTGGATGGGGTTTTGCTCAGTGGCACCTCGGCGGTTTGAGATTCGAACTGTCAATCTTCTGATTACAGGTCCGCTTCCTTACCTTCTAAGCCACCACGTCCCACTGTCCATGACTTACAAGAAAATACTGCAATGGATCACAGCTGTAAGGTATATGCTAAGTCCAGGTGACAAACATTTTAAATACATAAAGACGTAAATGCTTATCATCTAGAAAACATGAAATAGCACTGTAAGGATTGTTAGCACTGTTAGCACTGTCAGCAATAAAACCAAACTGAAAACCTAACCTGAATGTGCATGATAGACATTGTAGTCAGCATGTGCTAAATCTAAATGGATGTTGTACACCACTTACCTCCAGGCCTCAGTGCAAAACCAGTCCTGGGCCTAAAACCTGGACCGGAGCATCCACTGTCCTCCTTACCTACTCCAGTTCACATAGGGAAAAACCCCAAAAATGAAAGAAAACAAAAAGGGGAAAAAACGTGCATCCAAACGGAACAAACTAACTGGGAGGAAAAAGGTACATCCATAGCCAAAGAGGAAGATCCACAACCAAGGTTTCACCATAAACCAACCAGCCCCCTTAGCTTCTCCTCTAGCTTATTTTAAGGCCCAGCTTGCAGACTTGAAAAACTGGAAGCAAGCTGGTGCCCCCTTGTAGATGTGATTGTGAAAGTGTTCTGTTTAGCTAAAGTGTATACTCCACATCCTAACAAGCACATTTAAAACAACTGCCATGGTCCTGACCGTTCCTCCCTGCCCAAAGAGGGTGTGGTGGCGACCATGCTGAAGGCATCCCTGAAGCAGACACTCTTGGAAGCAGATGCTACAACACAGACAGAATACCAAATCACCCCCAAATCTCTCCAAAAACTCTCCAACATGCAATAATCTCCTCTCCTCCATGAGCAATAGGCCCTCTTAAGGAGGCATCCTTAAATGCATTCTATGGACATCACATGATCATGTGGGCAAATCCTCCAATCACCCGGTCAGTCTACTTAATCATCTAAAAGGGAAACAGACACATACATCCACATTCACACAGCAGAGAGCACAACCCACTATGACCCTAGGACTAGGTTTAGGCCATAACATTGTGGATTGTGGAGTGCGCTTGTGCTGAACCGGTCAGTCAAGAGGTACGGGTTGGATACTGACAGTCCACTCTGTCTGTTAACGGTAGCCTTTTTCCCTCCCTGAACCAAGCTCCAAGATGAACTCCTGATGTCCAGAAAATAGTTGAGCAGAAAATAGAAAAAATAGTATTATATGAGATATATATTGTGGATGAGAAAATGGAATTTGCACAAAGAAAGTCAAACTTTAACATACAACCACAATTCCAATTAAGTTGAGATGTTGTGTAAAAACAGAATACAATGATTTGCAAATCCTTTTAGTTGAATACTCTACAAAGTCAAGATAGTGAAAGTTCAAACTGATAAACTTTTTTTTTTTTTGCAAATTTACCTGCAACACTTTCCAATAAAACAGGGACAAAGGAAGCAAAAGACTGCGGAAGTTGAGGAATTCTCAAAAACACCTGGTTTGAACATAGTAAATGTCACATGATTCTATCATGTGACTGGGAGTAACACGAAAACGAGGTAACGTGACTCCTATAAATTGGCTAAATGGCCGCTGCCAGTCGCTCAGTCATCGATTGACATGAGTCATCATGACTTGGCTCCTCTCTCCTCACCACTCAGTAAGACTGTTCCTGCCCTTATCAAATCCTGTGAACTCTTTCCTCTAGTCCTGTCCCGTCCTCTATTGTACCATAACACAGATTAAGTCAGAGGGAACTTACCTGCCTCCTTGCGTTCCACCGCACCGAGGTTCCTCATTCCCTCTTACACGCGCTCACACTCTGATTACGGTGACCGTGACAGTAAACAGGTGTTTGTCATGATTGGGTATAAAAGGAGCACCCTCGAAAGCTCAGTCATTCACAAGCAAGGATGTGTGGCACTGCATAATAAACCGACATCGTTCTGTAAAGGATATTGTAGCAACCCATGGATCCCAAAGTGAGTCTCGACAGATGCTTAGTTTCTTTTTGCTTTATTCAAACTACATTAAAATTCACAGAAATGTACACATAACCATACATTTTACAGATAAATCAGAATAATAAATACACATAATAAACATACCTCACTGCGCTCACCAAGGAATGCAAACATACAGCATGACAATCAATTCCTCTGTTATTTTACAAGTGGCCAAGACCATATTCGGCAATAATTTACTTTACTTTACTTTACTTTATTTAGCAGACGCTTTTATCCAAAGCGACTTACAAGAGGAAGACACCAGCAATTTTCGTTCGACCACTGCCAATACACTTGCAGTTCAAACTGGGCAACAAACTAATCCAGTGCAACAGACCATGGTACAACTCACTTAACAATCAACACTTGCAGGCCACATTACAACAACAACAACAACATTTATTTCTTATATAGCCCAAAATCACATACAGTATGTCTCAATGGGCTTTGACAGGCCCTACAGTTGACACCCCCACACTTGACCCTTCTGCACACAAGGAAAAACTCCACACAAAAAAACTCTAGGAGAGAGAAAAAAAGAAAGGAAGAAACCTAGGGAAGGAGTGATACAGAGAGGGACCCCCTTCCAGGGTAGAGTGAGCCTGCAAATGGTGTCAGTGCAGGGTTGGGGATGATGTAATAATAAGTCCTACAGTTGTAGGGTTGGAGGAGTCCAGGATGTAGTCAGTGTCATGGTCTAGATTATGTGTCCACAATGATGTTACTGGTCCATTTGAATATCCCTGAAGCTGTAGTTGAAACGGTGGTGGTGGCTGTGGTATCATGGTATGTCCTTGTTTAGCAGTTGTCAGGAACCAGGATTTATTTGCTGGTCTCTTCACTGGGGTCTGCCAGTAGTCTGGGTGCTTGATTCCGTGTCTCGGAGAAAAACAAACAGAAGCAGCGGCAGACGGTTGCACTGTACGACCGATACTGAAATATGTGGTTATAGTGGTATTTTGGTGCTACAGTGGCCCGGTACCCTAACTAGGACAGCTTAACTAGGGTGAATTTAACTCTGTGATAAACTGGACTTTATAATTGACACTGCGTCAAAGTGTAGTGAAATGAGGGTCTAGGATTTTAACAAAAAGCCAGAGAAAACAGATGAGACTGTGTCTGAGTCCCGGACACTGACAGGCAAGCCGTTCCACAACTGCGGAGCTCTATAGGAGAAGGATCTGCTCCCAGCTGTGACCTTCTGCACCTTTGGTACCAGTAGTGACCCCGCACCTATTGATCGAAGGGGGCGTGGCGGTTCGTAAAGAACCAAAAGTTCACTCAAGTACTGCAGGGCGAGACCATTTAGAGCTTTATAGGTTAAAAGTAGGATTTTGTAGTCAATCCTAAATTTGATGGGTAACCAGTGCAGTGATTGTAAGACTGGGGTGATGTGGTCAAATTTCCTAGTTCTAGTTAGAACTCTGGCTGCAGCATTCTGTACTAGCTGGAGTTTACTCATGCACCTACTAGAGCATCCAGACAGTAATGCATTGCAGTAATCTAACCTTGATGTAATAAATGCATGGACCAACTTTTCTGCATCATGCATTGAAATGATATTTCTTATTTTTGCAATATTTCTAAGGTGAAAGAATGCTATCCTAGTGACATTGTCTACGTGCGAATTGAATGAAAGACCTGCATCAATGATGACACCTAGATCCTTCACTTCAAGACTCGGTGAGATAGAAAGGCTATCCAGGGTTATTGTGTAGTCAGTTAGCTTATGCCTGGCTGCTTGAGGCCCAAGTACAAGCGCTTCTGTCTTGTCAGGGTTTAACAGGAGAAAGTTGGTGAGCATCTACTGTCTAATGTCCTTCAGACAATTCTCTATTTTGTTCAGCTGCTGCCTCTCATCTCACATTGCTGATAGATACAGCTGTGTGTCGTCAGCGTAGCAATGAAAGCTAATACCGT
Organism: Denticeps clupeoides; assembly: GCF_900700375.1. Classification (NCBI taxonomy): domain Eukaryota; kingdom Metazoa; phylum Chordata; class Actinopteri; order Clupeiformes; family Denticipitidae; genus Denticeps; species Denticeps clupeoides. The sequence goes on from NC_041707.1 coordinate 28,099,514, forward strand.
ATTTGCGGATGACGTCACCTAAAGATAACATGTATAGAGAAAAAAGTAACGGACCTAGGACAGAACCTTGTGGAACACCAAACTCTACTTTACAATGTGAAGACGAAACACCATTGATATCCACAAACTGATATTGGTTGGTCAAATATGATCTGAACCATTCAAGGGCTGTTCCCTTAATCCCAATAACATTCTCTAACCTGGCAAGGAGAATAGCATGATTGAAATTGTCAAACGCTGCACTTAGATCAAGCAGGACAAAGCAGCAAGATGCGTCCCTGATCAGAGGCCAACAGCAGGTCATTAACCACTTTAACCATCGCTGTCTCAGTACTATGATGAGGTCTAAATCCCGATTGGATATTGTTACAGTCTAGGTATGCGCTCAGCTGCTGAGCTACGACTTTTTCCAAGATTTTTGATATAAACGGAAGGTTTGATATCGGCCTATAATTTGAAAGCTGACTTCGATCAAGATCCGTCTTTTTAATCAGGGGTCTAATGACTGCTACCTTGAACGAACTTGGTACGTGGCCGGTGCTAAGCGACGAGTTAACAATTTTGAGGGTAGAATTTATAATATCGGGTGCTATTTGCTTAAGGAACCTTGTTTGAATCGGATCCAAAGCGCAAGTACATTGATTTGACGACGAGATTAATTTAATTAATTCATGCTCTTTAATAAGGTTGAATCGTTCTAATCGGTGGTCGTCTATTAGAAGATTATTTTCCATGGAAATATCGGCGGAGCTATTTGTTGTGCTTTTAATCTTCTCTCTATTCACGACAATTTTAGTATTAAAGAAATGCATAAAACCATCGCTACTATGATGATATTGAGTGGTCGTATCCATTTCTGTCTTATCCCTGGTTAGTTTGGCTATTGTTTTAAACAGGAATCCGGGATTATTTTTGTTTTGTAATCAAACTCCTCCTCCCACGCAAATCACAGCACCACCCACAGGACAAAACACAAGACCACATGGATACACACACCATCACAAATACCTGAATAACCTACATTATAGAAAAATATAAACAAATACAATAATATTATTAATATTTATATCAAGAAAAATGACAAATCCATAAAAGGACAATAATGGTCCTTTACAGATATTACCATGTGGGCTTAGCAATACTTCAGAAAACTATTGTCAGTTAACACAGTTTGTCGCTACATCAACAAGTGCACAAGTACAAGACAATGTGATGTGCTGCATGTGATTCTGCATGTAATACAACAGCGTGGCTTCGTAGTAAAAGAGTGTTGGTAATAGACAAGCCCGCCTGCAGATCAGACTTGTCTCCCTTGTAAATGTGAGGCACATTATGAAAAATATGACAAACCCCGGACTGTTGAACAACTGAAGTACATCAAGCAAGAATGGGAAAGAATTCCACCTACACAATTTCAACAATTAGTGTCATCATTTCCCAAATGCTTACCTAAGTAAATAAGTGAAAGTGATTGTCATTGTGAAACACTGCAGCCCAGCACACATCATCACACAGTTTAAGCAGGTCTTTAACTACCCAGTTAATCCAATTTCAGAGCAGACTTGTTTTTTGGTGAGGTGATAATGAGGGGTTTGTATTATGGGGTCAATAGCAGGTCAAGTGAGGTGGGTGGAGGGGGACGCGCTATATGCCTTTGCAGTTTAATATTGTAGTAAACGGCAGCAGAGTGCACCCATGAAAGGTGCTCGGGGAGCAGTCTGTGGGGATGGTACTTTTCTCAGTTGCACCACATTGACAACCTTCCGATTACGGGTCTGCTTCCTTACCTACTATGCAACCACTGCCCTTACCGCTGTAGGGCTGAGGACACAGAGAAAAAAGCAACATGGACACACAGTTAAGAACAAAAAGAATCTGTATATCAGACAACATTCTGGTCTCATGAAAATCAATATATATGTGAATCAATGTGTATGACAGCTTGACCCAGTGCAGATAATGAGACTCAAGTCGACTGCCTTTCCAGAAGCTTCTTGTTGCTGTCAATGTTATAATGATGAACTATCATTATCATAAAATCATAAGTTGAATTCTGCATAATATTTGCTTGGGATCTTTCATGTTTCCCTCATGACATCTGTAAAACGGGATATAATGGTCAGATGATCCAGTGACAGCATGAGCATTTTCATTTGCACTGTTATCCTTTCATGTATCCAAGGAAGATTTTCCTCAATGGGTTCAGCCAGTCGACACATGTGTTGGTGAACTGGAAGCCTATCAGGAAGTTGGTGTGTGCCGTCAATCCCCTCACAAAATCAGAATCAGAGATGTTTGGTATATGCTTCCAGGAGAAAGGTAGTTCAGCAAAATACCTGGAACTGTTTGCACAATTAAGTTTAATACTGTTTACAATGCCATGTAGTCATAGTATTACAGATGCTTACCAGAGGAACTGTCTATGCTTTGAAAGACCTTGTCATATGTCTGCCCTCTCTTCGTCTTCTCCCTCAATCAGGTGATGAGATCCAACCTGACAGTATTTAGGCAAATCTCTAAATGGAAAAACAACTGAGCTTTACTCCACATATTCTAAAAGCTTCAAAGCAATGTCACATTCTGTTTAGTGAGTTCATCAAACAGACAGTCCTCTGTGATACTTCTAAACTGTACTTTGTGTTAAATGCCTTTCATACACTCAGTGGTAAGCACAAGGTCATTCTTTTGGGTTTCAGACACTAAATAAGGTATTGCCTTCATTTACTTGGAAAAAACATGACCTATCATCTCTAGTTCCAAGTCTTCAGGGGGGACTTTGAGGTCAATTCTGATCTGCGGAAACACCTGTTAAAGACAAACTATATTCACTTTAAAAGATTCTAGATTCAAGAGGTTTATAGTCATTATATTATATTATATATATGAAAGTGAAAAAATGAAAGTGAAGTGATTGTCATTGTGATACACTGCAGCACAGCACACGGTGCACACAACGAAACATGTCCTCTGCTTTTTTGGGGATGATGCTTTGCTCAGTTCGATTCGAACCGGCAACCTTCTGATTACAGGGCCACTTCCTTCAGCACTAGGCCAAACCCAAAATGAGGCACACTTTGTTGCAGATGCGCTTGCAGAGCACCCAGAGGATCCAGGACCCGCATCCCTGGGGTATGTGCAGGGGTAGGACCTGCACGTGACCAGATGGTACAACCCTGTTGTATGGTAGCCATTTGCTGGAGGATATGGGACCACCTCCTTGTGGGTGGAAGGGAGAGATGCTGGAGAAACCAGCAGGAACATGCAGGACTGATACTGCCCTGCTGGCACTGTGATGCTCAGTGGCCTCTGAGCGGACAATGCTGGTGCAAATTCAACTGATTAAGGAGTCATGAGCAATCTAAGGTGACTCCGGTCCGGAATATGGCAGGAACGGTTAACAGATTGAAGTGAGATTGACCAGCCAGTCTCCTTTATAGCTCTAAGAGTGATGCTGTTAAATGGCAGATTTTACTGTTACCACACTAAATTAAATTTTTTCACTTTGCATAATGGCAGGTAAATGACCTTTTCTCCCCCCAGCTACTCAAATTCATCCCTGAGAAAGCTGACATTGACCTGCTGGAAGAACACAAGCATGAGCTAGATCGCATGGCTAAAGCTGATCGCTTCCTCTATGAAATGAGCAGGTAATACCTACAGTATACAGTTTTCAGAAACTAATGTTTTCCTTTATTGCAAATGTGTATTATGGGCTGTTAATTTTCTGAATGCCAATTTTATATTATAGAATATTATAAATATTATAGTTCTAAATACTATTTGCTATTATCTATGAATGCATAGATCTACTAAGTAAAAATGAGCATGAGTGCCAACTTTTTTTTTTTCACCTCAATAAGCAGCATAGCAGGTGTCTGCAGGGCTGGCCTGTGGCATAGGCAGTATAGGCGAATGCTAAGGGAGCCATCCATCTAGGGGGTGCCACAAACCAAGGAAGAAAAAATTGTTTTTTAAAACTAGTTTGTATTAATGTGTCTTAATAAAAGAACAAGACCACATTCATTAATTTACTTGCTTAGCAAAGTAGTAGTAGTAATAAAAATAATTATTTGTAAATTTTCTACGAGGCCACCCCTTCGCCCTCCACTACAGCCAGCCAACAAGACCAATAATCAGCAGGTTTATGGTGCTTTTTTAAAAGGTAGTGATATTGTCACAGGGGGAATTCGATGACGCACTTGCAGACATACTTTCGGCGTGGGGATAAGCCGTCGTACCGGTAGAGGACACTGGGCAAGCGGGGCAGGAGGACCGGGGACGCCTGGCCGGCGAGGAATGAGGAAGTAATGGACGCGCTGCAACGCAGCGGGGAGTCAGTTCGGGATCTTTGGGAAGGACCGGGGCAGAGGAGAACCGGAAGACGGCGGGTTTCAGGATGGTTCGGTATCTTTGGGAGGACGGGAGTAGGTCTTGGGCGGCAGAAAGGTAGGGGAGCATGGAATCCCGTCTTAGCCGAGGGGTCAGGTAGGTTCAAGGTCAGGGGCAGGAAGAGGTTGGAGTCAGGAAGTTCCGGTCGGGGTTCCTTTCGTGGTTTCCAGGGGATCAGGCAATTCTCGAAGTCGTGGGCAGGCGAAGGTCGTATTACGGGAATCTCAATTATCGTAGGTCGTGGGTAAGAGAGCTAGCGTCTCTGGCGAGTAAACTCATACAAAGAGCGGGCGTGTCTCCTTGGTGTTACCTCCCTTTTATACTTGCCACCGCCCGCTTCCATTTCCTCTTCCGGGTTGCCATCTCCCAGGCTGGTGAGGTGCCCTCTAGCGGGCTGGAGGCGCGTTGGCCATGACAGAGCCCCCCCTCTTAGGCCCGGCTCCTGACGGGCCCGGTAGATCAGGGTGTGGGTCGGAGAGCCGGTGCGACGCTGCGGAGACGGAGGCGGAGACTGGGGAGGTTGCAGAGGGGATGGGTGAGCCTGGCGGAGGTGGGAGACACGGAGGACTGGGCCGATGCGGCGAGGCACTCGGAAGGGTCCACGTTTTTGGGGACATGGCTTGGGTTGAGGGGTGTGGCCGAGTCGTCCCATAGCGACATTCTGGGGACAAGAATGATTCGCTGCTGTGGCATGTCGAGGGTTGTGGCGGATGCATTGGCATCCCCACTGTTTAATGGTGCCTGTGGTCCAGTCAATGTGGGGTTCGTGGGCGGTCAGCCAGGGGTAACCCAGCACGATGGGGTCATGGGGAGTCGTGGTCAGATAAAAGGTTCTGGTTTCGATATGGTCGGGCTCAAGGCAGATTAGTAGGGGTTTGGTTTGGAACAGGACCCGAACCGAGCCCAACGGGCTTCCATCCAGCCCCCTGACTGCACGTGGTGGGTTACACCGGGTGACCGGGAGCTGGAGTTGGGTGGCCAGGTCGATATCAATTAGATTCATGGCTGCCCCAGAATCCACCAGAGCTTGTCCCTCATAACGGCCAGGTTTGGGTGTCCTCCAGCAGATGGTGATGGGAAACAAGCAGCGGGTGGTGGAGCAGGGGGAGGCTTTGGTGCTCACCAGGGGGCTCTGCGCCTCGGGTGAGCAGGGGAGACGAGCTCGGCCAAGCTGCATGGGTTCGTCAACGTCCAGGGGGGGCCGAGTCGTCGGAGCGTCCGGCCAGCGTGCTGTGGGAGCACTAGGGAAAGGGGCGTGGTTACGCCGTTCTCGGCCGCGCTCGGCGAGACGTCGATCGATGGACGTGGCCAGTGTGATTATGCTGTCAAGCGTGGTTCCCCAATCGCGATTCACCATCTCGTCTTTCACCGCCTCGCGGAGGCCTTGGTAGAGCGCGACGGGGAGCGCGACGGGGAGCGCGGCGTCCGTCCACTCACTGTCGCTCGCCAGGGTTCGGAATTCAATCGCGTAATCACTTACGCTCCGATTTCCCTGGCGCAGTGACATGAGCCGCAGCGACGCAGCGCGCCGCCCGGTTTCGCCCTGGAACACAGTCTGGAGGCGGTCCAAGAAGGCGGGGACAGAGAGGCAGACCGGGTCACGTCGTTCTACCAGCGGCGTGACCCATTCCAGTGCGCGTCCCGTCAACCGGGTAATTATATACGCGACCGCCGTCTCGTCATCGGGAAGGTGTGCGGCTTGGAGCCGAAGTATCAGACGGCACTGGGTTATAAAACCGCGACATTTCTTGGGGTTACCGTCGTAAAGCGGAGGCGGTGCGAGGCCCGCCAGTGCAGATGTAAGTGGGAGTGGCGGGGGAGCCGCGGCCGCGGACACTAAATGACCGGGTCCACCAGGTTGAGACTGCAGCGCTTGGATCTGCGCCGACAGATCAGCGAGTGTGGAGCTAACCTGAATAAGCGCGTGCTGCTGCTGCAGTTGCATGTCGCGTTGGTCCTGGATCGTGGCTTGCTGCAGCTGCAGGGACGTGATCAGCTGGTCCAGTGTCTCCTGCATGGACCCTATGTCCGCTACGTCAGGAAAGGGCCCGCTCTTACTGTCACAGGGGGAATTCGATGACGCACTTGCAGACATACTTTCGGCGTGGGGATAAGCCGTCGTACCGGTAGAGGACACTGGGCAAGCGGGGCAGGAGGACCGGGGACGCCTGGCCGGCGAGGAATGAGGAAGTAATGGACGCGCTGCAACGCAGCGGGGAGTCAGTTCGGGATCTTTGGGAAGGACCGGGGCAGAGGAGAACCGGAAGACGGCGGGTTTCAGGATGGTTCGGTATCTTTGGGAGGACGGGAGTAGGTCTTGGGCGGCAGAAAGGTAGGGGAGCATGGAATCCCGTCTTAGCCGAGGGGTCAGGTAGGTTCAAGGTCAGGGGCAGGAAGAGGTTGGAGTCAGGAAGTTCCGGTCGGGGTTCCTTTCGTGGTTTCCAGGGGATCAGGCAATTCTCGAAGTCGTGGGCAGGCGAAGGTCGTATTACGGGAATCTCAATTATCGTAGGTCGTGGGTAAGAGAGCTAGCGTCTCTGGCGAGTAAACTCATACAACTCATTTAACTCATACAAAGAGCGGGCGTGTCTCCTTGGTGTTACCTCCCTTTTATACTTGCCACCGCCCGCTTCCATTTCCTCTTCCGGGTTGCCATCTCCCAGGCTGGTGAGGTGCCCTCTAGCGGGCTGGAGGCGCGTTGGCCATGACAGATATATATAAAAATGCATTTTTTTTGCCAGAAAGCAGCATGCGTTCAATCCTTGACTAGGCCGTTTTTTATTACTCCACTTAGTGGTAAAACACGGTTCGGTATTCATGTTCAAGTGCTTTAAAAAGTGATGTTCTGAACACACCCTCAACTCTGATTTATATGGCGTCAAGTGTCACCCAGTACAGTGTACAAAGCAGTGTTCTGGTGGCTACACCTAGAATCTTGCCTAGGGTTCCAAAGTTGTTAGGGCATGGCCCGTCAGGGCATTGCATGACTGTGTTGATGTGATTTTATCATCATGCCCATGGACAGTTCGATCTGAGGGACTTCAGATTAAAGAGGTAAAAAGTAACATTTAAGATTAGTTGAGTATCAGGTCACACATCCACAGCATGCTTGTTGTTTTAGGATAGTAAAATATCGTAAAGAGTAAAATTTTGGTTAAACAAGAAATAAAATGGTACACAGTTGGTCTCTCACCATGTCCCAAATGGTACACAGTTGGTCTCCCACCACTGTAATCAGCACAAATTATGCTTGATAAACAATACGATTCACCATCCATTGAGTTGTTTTTACAACTCGACTTCTTGCTATATACAAATCAGAGGGAAGCGCCAATACCAAGACACAACCAGGCCATTGTGCTGAAGGATAGATTATTTTACTGTTATTACCACAGGACAGAAATAATTGAATGACACAGCTTTCATGTTTCAGGATCTGAGGAATTGTTTGCTGTTCCTTAAAATACATGTACCTTTTGGAAAGTTTCAAGTTGTGACATTTCTACTGAATTACCTTAACAACAGAAAGCAAGCACCAAGCAGTTAGGGTTAGATACAGTTGAAACCAAAATGATTTGCCCCCCAGAAAATATGGAACATTTTCATAAACTTCTTGTCAATGTATGCAGCATTGATGAAACTTAATATACTGTAAATTATGAGAACTGTGGCTTTTAAAACAATGCGACTATTTTATTGATTTTTATAGGGTAACTAGCTTCCCGCAAACACATTTAACCTCATCATAACTTGATATACTGTAAATTCTGAGAACTGTGGCTTTTAAAACAATGCGACTAATTTATGCATATGAAATGCGTATGATACAACTTTTACTTTACTTTACTTTATTTAGCAGACGCTTTTATCCAAAGCGACTTACAATAGGAAGATACCAGCAATTCTCGTTCGATTTCTATAGAATATCGAGTTTACAAACTAAGAGCCCTGATAAGGCTTAGACTTGTCAGTGAAGAGCATGCTCGGAGATTGTTGGGTGCTAGACTAAGAAAAATTATAATGTATTTATACATTTTGTATTTGTTTGTGCAATGTGTACGCATGTGCGTGTGTAAGTGTTAGATTTGTCTGTAATATTTTTGGAATAAGAGGGTTTTCACCTTCTTCTTAAAAGTGGTGATAGTCTCGGCTAGTCGTGTGGAGGAGGGCAGGTTGTTCCACCAGCCAGGGACAACAATGGAGAACAGACATGATTGGAATCGGAGACCCCGTGAAGAAGGAATTTTTAGTCTCCTTTCGTTTGCCGATCTGAGAGAGCGTGCAGGAGTGTAGCTAGGTAGTAGTGTGTTGATGCAGGAGGGCGCAGTTCCATTTACAGCCCTGTAGGCAAGCATCAAGGATTTGAACTCAATGCGAGCAGCTACCGGGAGCCAGTGGAGGGAGGTAAGAAGAGGTGTAACATGGGTGTATTTTGGCTGATTGAAAATGAGACGGGCTGCCATATTTTGGATCATCTGGAGTGGTTTTATGGTGACTGCAGAGGCTCCAGCCAGGAGAGAGTTACAGTAGTCGAGTTTGGAGATGACCATTGCCTGGACGAGGAGCTGCGTAGCCTGTTGTGAGAGAAAAGGCCGAATCTTGCGAATGTTGTAGAGAGTAAACCTGCAGGATCTGGAGATCGCAGCAACATGGTGGTTCAAACTCAGTTTGTTATCTATCCAAACTCCAAGGCTTTTTGCAGATGCCGTGGGTGTTAACAATAGCGATCCAATTTGAATTGAAAGGTTTTGCTGAGGAGAATTGTTGCCCGGAAAGATCAGAATCTCGGTTTTGGATAGGTTGAGTTGGAAGTGTCGCTCAGACATCCATGCCGATATGTCTGAGAGGCAGGCCGAAATTTTTGTTGCTATAGTAGCATCTTCTGGTGGGAATGACAGATAGAGCTGGGTGTCATCAGCATCAGTGATAAGTTTAAGTTAAGTTTAACTTTTAAGTTATAAGCAATCAGTCTGGCTCTCAAAAAAGGAAATCGAGCTGCTGCATGTAAGCTTGGCATCAATGAATCGATGGTGAGATGTTGAAGACTGCCTACCTCTCACCAGGACTGTTAATAAAAAAGGTGAATTGTACCTCATGCTGAAAACAACTGGCACATTTCACTAGTGCTCTGAGCTGCATAGCATCCAGACTAAAGCTTCCACTGTTGGTCTAGGGTCAGGGACATAGCAAATGGGAAAAGGAAGCAGAAACTCTAAACGCGCAACTGCACTTACAGTTAACCATTTATTACAAAAAAAAAAGTTACATAAACAGACAAAACACACCCAAAGCGATTCTGGTCAGTTGAGTTATGATTCAAGTCTATGTTATTTTCTTGTCTTCTGGTCTCATTCCTTCACTCCTTCACTCATTCCTTCATTCATTCCTCATTCCTTCATTACTTCACTCTGCCCAATTACAGCTCACCCACTTCACTGCTCACCCACTTCCCCACACTGCTCCCCGGGCACCTGTCATGGCTGCCCACTGCTCACTCAGGGTGATGGTATAAATGCAGAGGACACTTCACTTTCTACTTTCATACCACTTCCTTCTCGCTTCACATCACACACTCCTCTTGTCCCAATTACAGCCAATCATGACAGGAAGGAGGAGGAGTCCAATCATGGGCTGATGAGGAGCCACCCTGCAACATTACAGAGAGAGAGAGAAAGAGAGAGAGACACACAAACAGAACATAAACATACTCCGCCACGGGACACATCCACACATGGTGATTTTTAAGCGGTGACTATGCCAAAAGAAAACATTCCCCTAAGGAATCACCGTGAAAGTCAACAAGAAAGATTGGATGATAGAAACCCAAATGAAGGAATGGCTGAATGAATGCTATGGGAAGTGACTGGGGGGATTTTTTCACAAAAAATAACAAAAAACATGGACAGCATGAGGACCCATATAACAGATTCTGTGAAAGCAGTAATCAAGATAACGAACTCAATTTCCTGGGGGCACAACAAAGTATTTGCAGCCCCTCAACATCAGTGTGAACAGTGCATTGACAGTTGCACTCCGAGTTCAGTGGGAGGCTTGGAAGGCGAGCGGTGAGAAATCATTTTTAAAAACTGGCTGCAAGTCTGCCAGTGGATCCTGACAGCATGGATCAGTGTCAAAAAATCAAGCATCACTAACGGGTTTCAAAAGGCTGGACTGATGCCTGATGATTGACTGACAATTCCGACACTAAAGAAGAGGATGATTGCATAGTGATTAATGGTTTTTGCTGGTATGTTCATGTATTTTTCGCCTAGAAAGCGTGTACATAAGTAATTGCATAATAAGACAACTTTAATACTGTTAAAAGCACTGTTCTATGTTAGTACTGTTTAGTACAGTTAAAAGCATTTGCACTATATGTAGTTGTGGAAAGTACCAGCATTTATTTAATAAAAACTCTCATAAAAACATAAATTTAAGGGGGCGGGGCTGCATCTTGCGAGGTTGTGATGAGGGGATGCTGAAGTGTGGTGGTAGTAGGGTGGTAGTAGCCTAGTGGGTAACACACTCGCCTATGAACCAGAAGACCCGGGTTCGAATCCCACTTACTGCCATTGTGTCCCTGAGCAAGACACTTAACCCTAAGTTGCTCCAGGGAGACTGTCCCTGTAACTACTGATTGTAAGTCGCTCTGGATAAGGGCATCTGATAAATGCTGTAAATGTAAATATAAGTGTGTGTGCGTGCTCCAATTTTCCTGCACTAATTCATTCACCGTGCTTGTCTTCGTTCTCTGTAGAGAGAGAGATGGGGGGAGAAACAAACGGGTTTGTTTTGAGCCGGGCCGTTAGAAAGAAATTCATGTTCCGGTTACCCAGCCCATGCTGTTCTACGGCGTTTTATTTGATCTTGCTGCAAGCAGCTGCCAGGCGTGACGGCTCATTAGTGTTGTTCTTTTTGTGTGGTGGTCACTCTCCTTGGTGCTGCCTTGTCTCAGCGGTTGCCCATCGTGCTGCCTGAGCAGTCACATGGGTGGGTGGCTGAGGTGCCCTGTGAAACTCCGTTACCTGCGGAATATATAAAGGTGCAGCCTATGTATAATTTTTTTTTTTTTTTTTAAATAGTCAGTTCGACCTATATAGGTGTGCTCTATAATATGGAATTTACAGTAATCAAACATTTACAAGTGCAATTTATTTTGGTAAAAGGTTGGTAAATTTCGTAAGAAATAAAGCAAGCTTAAAGTTTATTTGATCAAATATGCAGTCAATTGGCTTCTTACCAACATTCAATCAAAAGACTGCAAGGAACTGAGCACTTGAGCACTTGAACACGTTACTCACCATGCCCAAAACAAAGGAAATCAATCTGGAGCTCAGAAAGAAGATAGTAGAGGCCCATGCTAAGGGGGAAGGCTACACCACCATCTCCAAATTATTTACAGTGTCTAGAACTGCTGTACATTGCATAATTGCGAATTCCAAGGAGACAAAATCTGTAAGAAACAAAACGCAAGATTTCGAGAATTCTGGAAAAGAAAATAGTCATGCCTTTTAGCAAGGAGACCGGGACATATGCCATGATGATTGTTGCTGACTTGGCTTCTTCTGGAGTTGTGAGGGCTCTTCATCATGGTGGGCTTCAGGACCATCATCAGAAGAACCCCTTTACTCAAAGAGTGGCACACTAGAGCTCGACTGAGGTTTGCCTGTGAACAATTGAAAGGTAAAGATGAGTTTCGGAAGTCTGTGCTTTGGCCTGATGAAATTAAATTGAGTCGCCCACACAGAATCCAGACCTCAATCCTATTGAGAATCTGTGTCAGGTGCTCAAAGTGAATGTCCATGCTCAGAAACCATACAAGTTGGACCAGCTAGAACAATTTGTAGAATGGGCCAAAATCTCTCAGGAGACCTTTATTATCAGATGATAATAAAGGATTGTGGAATAGCATTATCCTAATAACACTCAGTGACTAATCATAACCACAGTCATGTTACAAGGGTCACTGCTGGCATCCTCAGACATTGAGCGCAGGTCAGGAACTCTCCCAGGGCAGGACACCATCACACGCATCTATCACCCACACACTCATACCTATGGTCCCCCACCCCAACAAGGGAATAATCATGCATTCACAAGGTCTGAGACAGGATTTAAACTCACAAACTTGGGGGTGTGAGGCCATGTCACTAAGTAACTTAACTAACAGTTAACTTTAACGATAACCGTGGCAGTGGTGTGAACTGTCTGATAAACAGTAGCGAAAATTATAGACATAGTTTAGGTATTATTTAACTTTTCCTCATGCATAAATGTGTTGGGGTCTTGTATTTTGAGTACAGAATTAATCACTACGGGCAAAGACTGCAGTCCCTTTACTTCAAGAAGAAGTTTGTGGAACGAGTGGCTGAAATCAAACCTAAAATTGAAGGTATGATGACGTACATTGAACGCAGCAGTTTTTAGTGAGTCCAGAATGACTTAAGTAATTTTATTCTAGTTTAAATTACTATCCTATTCTAGAATGGTTAAGGAAAATATTTTGTGTCCTTTTTTGTATGTCTGCTTAATCATTCTTAGCACTAGCTCAGGCCTCCAGAGAGCTTCTGCAAAGTTGTAATCTCAGGCAGCTGTTGGAGGTGGTATTAGCCTTTGGAAACTACATGAACAAGGGGCAACGTGCAAATGCCTATGGATTCAAAGTGTCCTCTCTGAACAAGATTGCAGATACCAAATCCAGCATGGACAGGTTTGTCTGCCTATTACAATAAACCTCTGTATACAGGAGTTCATTGTTATGTGACCTAATAAAAATGCACACTGATATTTTAAGGAACACTACTTTATTGCATTACCTTGTTACCATCCTGGAGCAAAAGTATCCCAAGGTTGTGATGTTTAAGGAGGAACTGCAGAATGTTCCGGAAGCTGCAAAAGTCAGGTGAGATTTATAAGTATTTCTGTGGTATTATCAGTATGCTTTACTGATACACCTAATAGAGACTGTTGGTTGTAATTTCATGAATGCATATTCACATACTCATGTTCCAAAGACATAGCTGGTTGAGAACACATTTTCTGGTATGCCTAGACTACTTATTTCTACAGCATCACATATCCATTTAAATCTTTGGTATTAATGATATCTGAAGTTAGTGTTGAATGTGTTGCTTCACCTCCATTTTGAATGTTCTCCAGAGCAGGACCAGAGTGGGACTCATTTTCCGCCCTAGTGTTTCATGCTTTGGATCGGCCCACTTTAATTATAACCTTTCATGTTAAGCGCACTGTTGTGTAAAGCCTTCTGTGAGCCTTCTAATCTGTAATTCAGTGTATTTTTCTAAAATATTTCCAATTCAGTGCAAGTAAGAGTTGCTTCACAATGTAGAGAGTTTTAATAATCCTTTTTAGGATACGGCTCACTCTGAGTCACTCAGTAATCTGAGTCACTTGAGTTAGATTTTCTGGCCGGAGAAACCACCAGATCCGCTGACTCGGTTTAGTAACGCTAACTCTGCTTTCTGAGATATTAGTTACGATTCAGTTACGTTTCTGACCAGAAGATTTGCTAGATGCACTGATTTGGGTTTGCACTGATTTGCAAAGAAACTTTACAGTGCAAAGAAACTGTAAGTTATGCAACTTTTAAGGTAGTAATTGTTGTTTTAATGATTATAAGATGTATTTATGTGACAGACTTTTAGACATGGTGTATTTAGGACTCAGAGGATTCAGTCAGAGACCTCAGATTCATGACTCAGGAGTTATTTAACTAATTCATTATATTAATTCAAATAATATTCACTCAATGGGTAATCCTATCTGCTCACTCTTTGGGGACTTGTGGGCGCATAGCCGGTGCTTTGTGCTTGGTGCTGGATCTTGCTTCTGACTCTGAGAGGCTAAAGACAAAGTTTCATATTATATTATTATTTAAGAGAAAATACTCAGTATTTTCAAATGGCAGCTTAAGACTTTCCTCTTTAGAAAATACTTAAACTAACTTGTAACTTTATTACAGTCTGACTTAGGTAAAGAAAACTACAACAAAATGAATAAAATGTTTTGTATTCATAGTTTGTAAATGTCATAAATGTAAATATAAATTATTTTTCATATGTGGGTTCTGTATTTGACAGACATTCATAGAACTTAGCAAAAGTTTCTCTCACTTAAAAAAATCCTAGAATTCTCTACTTTTACAATGTCATCTGTGCCTTTCTTTTTTTTTTTCAATTGCTGCACCTTATAAATTGTGAAAATGCTGAATAAAAAATATGCTCTTCCGCTCGCTGTGCTTTCAAAATAAAACACTTACAGTGACCTTATTATCTACAGCTTTCACAAGTGTCAAAGTGCACGATGTACATGGATTTATACATGTAGTTTGACCCCAAGCTGAAAGGCACTGTTGTGTTCAGGATTACGAATTAACACAATAAATCACGGAGATCAATGAATGAGGTGTCGGAGTAGGATTTGTTTGTTTACTATGACATCTTTTCATACATGCACAAGCACGCTTACTGTAAAAAATACAAAATAAGCACAATAAATCTCAGGAAACAACACATGAATACAGTTACATCTGTGCACTTCTCACATAACTTAAGCTGATGCCTTTGAGAAATTCCCAGCAAATGTCAACAAATGAATAGTACAACGCTTGTCTCCATTACTGACAGTCAGTGGGTTGCCTCACCGAACCCGGAAATGACGTCATAACGTACTAATTAATAAGATTTATTATTCCTATGTCAATAATATTATTGTTTTTTAAATTGCCTACTCTACTGTAGTTCACATAATCCTTTTCACCTCTTTTCATTTCTTTTTCTTAATACAAAAATAGTAATCTTCGACCTCCTGTCATTTCTATTCAATATTCTCTATATTCTTTATATCATTTCTAATGCTGAATGCAGCATTATATTTTCAACACTGTGATATGCACAATATACAGTATAAAAACACAATGTCAATACACATACAGAAATATACAACACAGGTACATTTTTGGCTAAACACAAGTTCACATACAGACGTACAAATTTCTCAAGACCCACATAGACATATATACATTTAGTAAGAACATGTCAGCACTGAGGTTTGTTACATGGAATGTACGCAGAATTTAATCTAGAAAAAAAAGCTACAAATTGCCAACCAAATCAGTGACTTACAGCCATTGTCTCTCTTCAAGAGACTCATAT